>NW_019154125.1:5897734-6484097 GCF_002288905.1 Enhydra lutris kenyoni | reverse complement strand
TCTTTTGTGAATATATGTACATATATATTCACAAAAGAGAAATTTCCAAAACAATGAAGTTACTTTAGAAGTGTAGATGCCAATGGTTGGTTAGCAGCTCAGAGCTCTGGGAGAGGGAAGCTGTGTGTGTCATAGATATGTTACAAATATGTGCGTATGTCAACTTTGTAACATGGTAGGTGGAAATGTGTGCGGTTCCTACTTCTATGTTAACAAATTATGATGCTTCAATTCTCTTCAGTGGTTGAAAACAGATTTTTTGGAGGAAAATTTTGGATGAGTACTTAATGTTACTCGTGGGTTGAAGCAAAAAGCTAAGGAAGAAAATGTTAGCCAAGGAGTAAAATGTAGGCAATAACATAATATAATAGCATAATAAAACTTCCTGCAGGTGCTCTGCTCAGGATTTCTGGGAATAAGAACAAAGGTTGACAATTCCTTTAACCCTATACAGGGACTGACTTTTCCTCTGTCCCCAGCATCCTGTTGCCCACTCTTCCAGGTGCTAGAGGTACTCATGCCCTGTGGGCTCAGGAAAGTGGGTGACATGGCTTCTGAGAAGTTCAGAATACCAGCACTCCTCTCTTAGGAAGCGCCGGCCCAAAGTGCTTTGCGCCAGTGCAGGTTGGACTTGAAGCGCTTCAAACTCAGAAGTGGAAGAAAGCTTCCTCAGAATGCAAATGGCTGAAATAGATAATATAAACAACAGGAGACAATGGGAAGGAGCCAAAGAATAATTTTAAACTAGGTTTGGGGAGCAGCAAAGCACTGAAGTCATTAAACTTCACCAAGCTGGGGGCGCTTGGGGGATTCAGTCAGTTAAGTGTTTGCCTTGGGGTCAGGTCATGATCTCAGGGTCCTGGGATGGAGCCATGTGTCAGGCTCCCTGCTCAGTGGGAGTCTGCTTCTTTCTCTGACCCTCCCTCCAGGGGATAGCCCATGCTCTCCCTCTCATATCAAAGAAATAAATAAAATCTTTAAATAAACAAACTCCACCTAGTCGAATGCCATCTATGCTACTTATATAAAGAAAGCCCTGAGGCATATGACCCAAGGCCTTAGCTTCCTCATTTGTGATACAGAGATATCAACTGATGTTCATATTCACGGGAGTTTTGCTCTCTTAAGTTGTTATACACAGTGAGTTCATGAACACTGTCACTGAACCATCGTCCCCACGGAAAATACAGGGTTAGGTTCCTGCGAAATTCTGGTCACAGTATTTTTGTCCACTTGTCAACACATAGGCTTGTTCTACGTGTGTTTGTTTAAAGACAGCTTGCTTAATATTGACTCATTAAGATGGACTTCACAGCCTATAACCCACGCCTGAACAAAGCTTATCTAACACATCCATTTTCTCTGCAAGGCACGTCAGGGCCTTCTTGTTCTTAGGAACATTGGACAGCATGTCAGCACTTTGCATGGGGGCCATTTTAAAACAAGGAAATGTCCTACATAAAACACAAAAATACAGAAAAAAGAAAAAAAAAAACAGTGCTAACTAGACCACAAAAAGGACACTTGTTTACAAATATCAGTTGTTTCAAAGCGATACTTACTACAGTGTGAGAACTGAAACAAGAAGGGAGTGCGTCCCCTTGTCCGACCTCACCTGGGAACGTGTGCATCAAGCAACTCAAATTTTTGTCTGCTCTGCACGTGTGCATGTCCATCAGTAGCAGCAAAAGCGAATTTTAGCAATTAGGTGAATTTCAAGCCCCACCCACTGAGGATCAATGGTAATAACAGTACCTACTTCAGCAAGTTATTGTAGAGGTAAATGAAATATTTCATGTCAGGCACTTAACACAACATTTGATACATGCATACAAAATATGTGCTGGAAAAAATGACTTTTTTGTGTGTGTATGTGAAATACTTGAAGCTCCTCTTGTGGTATTAAGCATCTAACTGTGCATATTCCCATATACTGTAAGAGAATATTCTAGAAAGAAGACTACAAAACAACTTTATGTTAAAATTACCTAATAAACTGGTACTTTTTTTGCCATGACTTTTCTCAAATGCACTTAAAAAAAAAACCCACTTAAAATAATACCATCTATATGTTTTCTGTAACAGGTTTGTTGCGTTATAATTAAGACCTCTGGGAGACCTGGAAGTGTGGAAACGGAGAACAAATTAATTGTTTTGCAAAAAAAAAAAAAAAAAAACTGCCCTGAGATAATTAACCCTTCCTCAGAAGTAAATAGCACTATTTCCTCAATAAAACATTAATAGGGCTCGGTAAAGGATGCTCCAGTGTAATTTTTTTAAACTGGAAGAACCACCTTGTTTGCCATTTATTTCTACTTATTTATAATAATAAACACAAGGGATCCTCTTTATTTGGCATAGAATTTCCTTGCCAGAAAGTAAATATTTGATGATTATGTAAGGAGCTGTAAACAGAATTTCCTGAGAGATCTTCTAGGAAGTTTACCCGCTTAGCCAAATGGATTGAGAAGATTTAGAAGCTAACTCTCTAGGGCACCTGGGTGGCTCAGTCGGTTAAGTGTCTGCCTTTGGCTCAGGACTTGATCCTGGGGATCTGGGATTGAGCCACTCATCTGCGGGGGGCGGTAGGGGGAACGGTGGGGGGGGGGCTACTCAGCAGGGTATCTGCTTCTCCCTCTCTCTCCCCCACTGCCCCTCCTCCCTTACACCTGCTCCTGCTCTCATGCTCTTTTCCAAATAATTAAATAAAATCTTTTAAAAAAAAAGAGAGAGAGAGACTTTAACCTTCCTTCCAAATGTGGCCAGGTGGGCATTTTCTTCAAATTAATTCCTCACGACTCTACAGCACTTGAACTTTTTTATCCTTAGGGCCTGGAGCTCAAAACTTTGCTGAGCCTTTTCCTGCTGCTGTCATTACCTCTGGTATTGTACTGCCCTCTCTCTCATTTCGGCACATCTCCCTCGGTCATCTCAACTTCCAGACCCGCTCCTCCCGCATACCTTACTCTGTTTATGGGATCCCCATTCTTGCAGTTACCCAGACTTGGATTCACCGTTTCTTCTTCTACTTCCTTGCCACATGCCAGTGCCATCTAATGACTTCATCCCGAGGGGACCAGTTTGCCGTGTTTGCCCCATCTACCCCCATCTCTCCATTCCCATTGCCTTTTTTCCTACTTGAGTCCTTCAATCTTATCACCTGAGCCAAGGCAATTGCTTTGAAACCACCCCTCTGTGATCTCCTCCCCCAAACCATTCTACCCACGGCTATCAAGTTCATGTTCATAAAGGACTATCTTATTATCACACCCCTTAGCACCCACAAGATAAAATGCTAACTCTCCTTTGCTCAGCAGAAACAACCTTCAGGGCCTACCTGTGACCCTCCCTTGCAGCCACAGTTCCCACGATTGCCTTCCAGGAAGCCTGGACCAGGCCCAGACTTCTCTTGCAGCAAGCTGTCCTTTCACCCAGAAATCCTACCTTTGGTCCTCTCCCTGCTACATTCCTTCTGCTTACAGTTCCCTTCCTTGACCTCTTGGGTACTCCACGGCTGAAAGTTATGTCAGGCCCCCTCAAATGCCACCTCTTCCCTGACACCTTGCTTAAGTCAGACCACACAGTCATCTGTCTCCTGAGGTCCCAGGGCTGGCTCTAAACCACACTATAACCTTGCTTCCTTGTAATGCAGGTATTTCAGGACAAGATTCTTCCGTGAGTGAATGGAGATTTTGTCTACATTTTGTGAGGGAAATGGGAACTGAAACATTCAAAAAGAATGACATTTAGGTGGACTAATACCAAATGTATCCCAAGAGTGTTGTCAGGAGAAAACACAGAGGGCTTTGTTTTGGAGTAATCACCTTCAAATTGTCCCCAGACGCAAAGGGTCTACCAGTGGGGTGCCTCATCCTACAGACCAGCCCAAGTCTCTGGGTTTGACCAAAAAGTTTGTGTTCCTTGCAGCATGTAAGGAAACAGAGAGTTCTTACAGTACTATCTCCTTTTGAGACTAGTGCAGGACGATTTTATTCAGTATGCTGGCAGGCAGGGGCCAGGGGCTTGACACATTAAGGAAATGATACATATTTTGTTCCTTAGGCACTTCTGTTCCACTGGGCATGCCTAGCATATCAACAGGCTAGAGCATAGGTTGTACGTTCCCCCAAACGATGGAAAAACCTACCCATAGAAAGAAATCTTAGTGTTATCAGAGTTAAAGGTAACTTTATGGTGACTCAGGGGGCTTCTGCCCAGGTCCTCAGCTCCAGTCCAGCTCAAACAGGCTTGTGTAAGGGGACCTCCCATGGAACACCTGCCATGTGTCTCCTTGGTGGGATCTGCTTGTTCTGCAGACACATTCTTCCCCCACTTTTGTCCCTTCCCCCTCTTTCCCTTTGGTGATAGCTTTCAGCCCTCTGATCTGAGTAACTCCCCATTAATTAAGTCCTAGCTAACAAAACACAACCTTTATTATTTTTCTTCAAGCAATCATTTGGTGTAAGGGAACAGAAGAACAATGTGCCCCCCCTTTTTGATATATTTATTTATTTGAGAATGGGAGAGAGAGTGTGCTTCTGAGTGAGAGAGAGCACAAGCAGGGTGCAGGGCAGAGGGAGAAGCAGACTCCCCCTGAGTAGGACTCGATCCCGGGATTCCAGGATCATGACCTGAGCCAAAGGCAGTCGCTTAACCTACTGAGTCACCCAGGTGCCCTAACAATGTCCCTTTTAAAGGGCATTTCTCTAATCCATAGGAGGGGGCTCCATCTTTATCTGATATTTTAGATAAAATAGAAGACTGTTTTGGCTCTGAAAACACAGTTACAAAGCTGCAGGATTTCTGATGAAAACGCTCATGGTTAAGTACTTGATGTGGTAAAGAGACCATCTCCGTTCCTGGAGGGAACCAATGACATGGTATACAGTGAGGTGGGCGTGTGCTTACAGAAGAACTGAAAGTCCCGTTGCTGCCTGCAAGGAGATAGTCTATAAAAAAGGACAAGATGGGGAAAGAATTTAAATAGAAAGCAATGTGATTGCGAGGTTGCTGGGGTCGGAACGTTTGTGTCCTCATAAATTCGTATGTTAAAATCCTAACCCCCCAAGGCGATATAGTATTAGTAAGTGGAGACTTTCTGAGGTGCTTTTGAAGGGTGGAGCCCTGAGAATGGGATTAGCCCCCTGTAAAAGAGGCTCCAGAGAGACCCCTTAGCTCTTCCACCATGTGAGGACACAGCCAGGAGACACCAGGTGTGGACCAGAAAGAGGGCCTTCACCAGAAAATGCGGGAGCTCTCAGACCTCCCGCCTCCAGAACTGCAAGAAATAGATGTTTGTTGTTTATAAGCCTCCTAGTCTATGCTATTTTGTTATAAGAGCCCACAGACCAAGACAGAGGTGTTTTTCCATTTTTAGCTATTGGCTTCCGGGAAAGAATCACGCTTGAAATAGAACAAGCTGTATAAGAGAAAGCTTTTACACGTACCAATTACTAGGCTGCAGAAATTAATTCTTCTCATTGTTTTAAATATATCTCTCAGATGCAGATCTAGATATAAAGACCACAATGGCAGTGGTCATTATTTGGGGGATAGTGGAATCGCTGTTTTTGTCTGGCTGTCGTTTTTCACTCTTTCATAATAAACGCTGCTAACCTCTAGAACAGTGGGTTCTTGATCTTGGCTGCATCACAAAATCACCTCAGAAGCATTTCTTTAAAGGTCTAAGCCCCACCCCCCAGGAATTCTGGTTAGTCTGTGGTAGGACCCAGGTGTCCGTGTCCTTTGAATGTCCTCTAATGAGGAGACTGGTTGAGGACTCTGCCTAGGAGTCCTTTCCTCCCCCATCTCACCCCTTCACTCTATCAAATGAAGGAAGATGGTTCAGATGTTAGAGATAGAAACAAGGGGGTTTAAATGAGCAAATCTGCTCTCTGCTCTCTTCTGCCAGGTGCAGTGGTTTCTTGTTCCACTGAAATGGAAATTCCCAGACTTACATGTGTACAGTGGGGCAAGTCAGGCTGCAAACTGTGTCTTTTTCCAGCCTAGTCATAGTAACCCGCCTTGGGGAAGTCTGCCCTCCAAGGAGTTCGACCCCGATCTTGCTGTTCTGCCTGGGTGTTTGGAGCTAAAGCCAACGAAAAAGAATATAATTCTTTCCAGTTTGAGGTGTCTGTTATTCCCCAGAGGTAGGTTTTTCTCAGTAGCCTCAGGGGAAAATGAGACAGCTGGATCAACAAAGGATTCAGAAATTGGTGTTCCTTAATTGAAGATAGGTCTCCCCGCTCTCCAAAAGGTTGCCTTATGCCACTTTGCTTTTATGAAGGACCTACATTCATACCTTTTCTCACTAACCCAGGAACTTTGAAGATTTTCACTTTCACAAAGTGTTAGTTGCTTCTTCACTTCATGTCATTTTGGTTTATGAAAATTTCGTAGGACCCTCATTTACGAATAGCGGGGGGGGGGGGGCGGAATCCTGTACCATCTTGTAACAACCCAGCGAAACCTTGACTTTTCACACACACACTTTTCACAAACCTTGACAAAACACACATGTGTTTTGCTTATGTAATAACAGATAATTTCAGGTAAAAGACAATGACTGCTTATTTCAGTTACCAGCAGATAACCCAGGGGAAATCAGCCATGCCCTGGCTACCGATGGTCCTAAACTTCTATTCATTTCACTGGGCAGTTTTTCTATTAGATAGATTTCATGGAGATAGTATCTGAAGGAAAATGGTGGAGGGGATAAAGAGAAGTTTCAGTAATGTTAGTAGAATCTGGGCTAATGACCCAACAAGAGTGAAGGATGGAATAAAACAAGGGTAGGAAACTGTGCTTTCATTGAAAGAATATTAAAATATGGAGAAAGGGACCCTCCCGTAGAGTAATTATCACAGAGAAGAAAACTCCAGGCCCTTCGGTGACAAATGACTCTATGGAATGTGGAGCCTGTTACCTAAACACTAAGCCAAAAATTGCCTAGTTCTCTTTCAATACTAAGGGCCAAATATACTCCCAAAATCTAAAGGGTTATGTGAGGTTTGTTTGTTTAGAATTTTGAATCACCAAAAATTGCTTAAAATAAGTGAGAATATTCCTATATTCCAAATGTCTGATGAATATTTTTGACTGGTATATATGACACTTATGTGACTTCTTTCTACCATTTATAGTCTGCAGGTTAACCCATTTTCCTTCATATAATTTGTCAGAAATCCTTTAGATTTTTTTATGTTCAGTAAGAATAATGAAAGTAATGTTACCATTTATTAGACATTTGTATACTTCTTAAATACTTTCCAGATACTATTTCATCTGCTCTTAAAAGAGCTTTGTAAAGTAAGTGCTATTCTCTCTATTTTGAAGATGAAAGTCAAGTTAATCAGTGACATTACCAGACCTATCTGTCTCTAATAAACAAATATGGATCTTGGGGCACCTGGGTGGCTCAGTCGGTTAACTCTCTGCCTTCAGTTCAGGTCCTGATCTCAGCGTCCTGGGATCAAGCCCATGTCAGGCTCTCTTCTCAGTGGGCAGTCTGCTTCTCCCTCTCCTGCTGCCCTTCCCCCAGCTTGTGTGCTCTCTCTTTCTCTGAAATAAATAAAGTCTTTAAAAAAATATATGGATCTTATTAATTGCAGTAGCCAAAGTCTCTGGATTAAATTAGTCAATATAATCTTTTCTACTGTAATAGAATCAGAATCTACAGAAAAACTGGAAAGTAACCCAAAGTTTCCCCAATAAATAAAAAATTCATAGAATATTGGCAAAATCATTTTAATTGCTTTTGAAAAGACCACTGAGAACCCTGGAGAAAAAAAAATAAACTTCCCTAGTGTTGCACACAAAATAACGTATGTTAGATATAGACAACTTTTAGTTTTCCCAATGACCCTATGAGATAAATAGATCAGAGACTCCAGAGAGGTTGAATAAACTTGCCCAAAGTCACAGAGCTATTCACTGTGGGAGTTTGAATTCAAATCTACAACTATGGAACTCTCTTATTTGAGTCATTAACTTCTATAATAGCTCCCCAATAGTTAATGACAGAGCAAGTATTGGAATCAGGGGAAAGATCATGTTACTATAAAATCAGGGTCTTGTTCATGGAAAAGATGAAATATTTAGGGAAACAACATTTCTCTTTTTTAAACCCAGTCACACAGAGTAGCCTTGTGGGTCTGGTGGAGTCATGTTCTGAGATTCGCCAAAGTCAACTGCCCTATAAAATACAGGAAGTCAGATGGATAAGATGGAAGGGAAGATGGAAGGGAAGAAACTCAATGCTCAGTAGATTTCATCATTTTCTTCCTAAACCTAAGACCCAAAGTTTAACACAGTGAACTCGTTAAAAAAAAAAAAAAGGAGGCAGAAACTTCAGGCCTTCAAGGAAGGGCAGCCTTTCAATCTCCACATGCATCCACAGTAGGAAGGAGTCAGAGAAGCTTAAAGAAAGGGGTGTTGTTGTAATTTGATATTGTTATTTTTGTTGGGTGGTTGTTGTTACTATTTTTAAAACACTCTATGCAGTTAAAAAAGTAATGATTAACTCTAGAGACAAAATACAAGACACTCTGTTTTTCATCAGTTTCTGTTTTAAAAATATAGCTTCCATCCCAAATGAGGCTTTTGTACAATTCTAGGCAGAATCATGTGAATGCACCCTGAGAAGCAAGTATCAGAGGAAGTGGACTTTGTTGTCAACCCCTGAACGTCTGAATTTTCACAGTGAACAACTTGGATGTGATTCAAAGGAAGTTCGTGGTGTTGAGAGAATATAGTTCTGCAATAATGCAGGAGAGCCCTAAGAACTGGCTTCTCTAAGAGCTTATCTCCCTTTTGATGCAAGGTTAAATGAAGAGTTGATGAAATTCTGTGACTTAGGACACTGAAAAAAAAAAGAAAAAAATTCAGACTTGGCAGTTCTTCCCGTTTCCTTCTAAACTAAATTGGCTGCTCTTCTGGGTGTAATCATTTTGTTTTAATCTTGGAATTAAAAAAAAAAAACCCTAATTGTATATAGTAAAAACAAAGACTTTAGACAGATGTCTGTGCTCTGTGCTTGGTGGGTGATTTTTATATGTATTTATTTTCAACCCACTGCTCTGAATTTAGGCATTCCATCTAACTTCACTATATTGCAAATGCTCTAAAACAGAAGAGCAGAGAAATAACACAAGCTGCCCCGATTCAGAATCCTCTTCGAAAAGTGAAAGGAAGCGTACAGAATCATTTGATAAGTAGAGATGAAAAATGATGATTTCCATTACCTGCAAGATACGACATATCCTCCAAAAACGGAATTATAACTAAATAACTTGACTAGCTTGAAAATGTTACAGATAGCCTCTACCAATTCTCCATTGCCCCAACTCCAAGGCCAAGTCAATGTCTTGACTTCAATACTAAGTGCAAAAAAGAGGGGAGGACTTATTTATTTGGGTGTGTGGACAAAGGGTCAAAGAGAAATTACCCCTTCCCTAATCTCCTCATACTGGTCTTCCAAGTGAAGGAGTTTGATGACCTGAGACTTAGTCCCCAGGATGGATTAACTGAAAACGCATGGGAAGTTTGGTGGCTTGTTCTCTCCTCTTGAGCTATGGTGCCTGACCAGGGAGACGTATTTAGTCAATTGGCTTGTTCCTTTTGGGGAAGTTTTGGTGTCTGATTGAATCACAGATAGAATGGGAGCAAGTCAGTTATGCAAGAATAAGCCCCTCTTCTGGCCACCCTCATAACCTTTCTTTCAGTGCACGTTCCCAACTCCTGTCTATTAGGGCAAGACTAGCTTTCCACTGGTCTTTATTTCCAAGGAGGAAAGCTTTCTTGTATACTTGGGAGGAAAAGATTTGGCAATGGGGGAACTCAAAATATTCCTCTAGCCAGTGCAGCATCATCTGTAATCCACTGTACCCTTTTCAGCCAAAGCGCACTTGCTTAATAAGCCCTGTGCCTCTCTTTTTCATTGTCAGGGAGAAAACTTAACAGTAATCTCTGCTGGAAAAGCTTTGTACACAGGCTGACAATTGCTGCAGCTTTTTCTTCTCAGCTCACGAGCTTAAATAACAATTAACAGAATTTTTACATCTGTTTGTCGAGAACTTTTGCCAAAACGTCATGATTCCTTTTAGTGATCTTATTAATCAATTTATAACTCAGGCTGGAGCTTCACTGTGTCCAGTGTATTTTTTTTAAGATTTTATTTATTTGTTTGTTGGAGAGAGACACAGCGAAAGAGGGAACACAAGCCAGAGAAGAGGGAGAGGGAGAAGCAGGCGTCCCGCTGAGCAGGGAACCCAACTCCCAGGACCCTGGGACCATGAACCAAGCCAAAGGCAAACATGTAACGGCTGAACCACCCAGGCACCCCTGTGTCCAATGTATTTTGCACTTATAATATAACACAACATAAAGTATCTCTTAAGTCTACCAGGTTCTATTTGTCTCCAAACCAATTATTTATTTTTGTTATGACCTGAGATCTAATAAACAATGGGATATAATAACCAGAATGCTTTGTTAGCCCCAGTGGAGAGGAAAATGTATAGGTTTTCAGGACTATAAGAAAGCTGGACTAGCATAATGCTCTGGTGAGATATACTCATTTCATTTACACCTCAGTTTTGTGACAAAGGTAAACAAAGAAACCCTCCTGAGTTGAGAACTTCTATCCATGATAGTTGGTGATTAAGAGTAAGGGAGGGGCGCCTGGGTGGCTCAGTGGGTTAAAGCCTCTGCCTTCAGCTTGGGTCATGATCTCAGGGTCCTGGGATCGAGCCCCGCACGGGGCTCTCTGCTCAGCGGGAGTCTGCTTCCCCCTCTTGCTCTCTGCCTGCCTCTCTGCCTATTTGTGATCTCTCTCTGTCAAATAAATAAATAAAATCTTAAAAAAAAAAAAAAAAAGAAAGAAAGAGTAAGGGAGAACTGAAGTGGGGATGAATTTCAGAGTAAAATGTGTTCCGGGAATGTGGGAATGGGTGGGGAATACATGGGAGATGTCATCAATCATTAAGATGCTATCACAGTGGGAAAAAAATCAAGGACATGATACTTTCTAAGTCACTCTGGGGTTTTAGAGAAGTCTCAGTTTGATTGAGTGTGAATATGTCTTTTTGTACTCTCAATTTCTTTTTTTTTTTTTTAATTTATCTATTCATGAGAAACAGAGAGGCAGAGGCAGAGGGAGAAGTAGTCTCCCCACAGAGCAGGGAGTCTGATACCGGACTCAATCAGAGGACCCTGGGATCATGACGGGAGCTGAAGGCAGACACTGAACCAACTGAGCCATCCAGGCACCCCTGCACTCTCAATTCTTAACGAAAATTGAATGTCACATTCTTCTAACTATTGCTTCCTGGGAAATTATTGTTATTTTTTCCCATTTAAGAACCAATAGATAATGCGTATTGAAAAACCTGTACGAAATCTTGACCAACACTGTTCCGGGCCACTCTTCATTTCCTCCCTTCTCTTCTCTCTCCTCTGACAGTCACTTCTCAAGTTCCTTTCATTGCTATGTTTGAGTCAATCATGAAGAAGATTGTGTATTTTATGCTTTATTTTGAGACGTTAATCCTATTTCTGCAACGGAAATAACTCAATGAAAGAGAAAAATTCATAGCCCAAACAACATGGGTATCCAAACAAGTACAGTAAGTGACAAAAACTATAGAGTTGATCTTGGGATTTTCTTTTGCTGTCTAATCCTGAGAGGAAAATTAATCACCTTTAAAAAAAAATTATTTACTTATTTGAGAAAGAGTGAGAGAGAGAGAGAGAGAGAAAGAGAGCACAAAAGGCGGGAGGGTCAGAGAGAGAAGCAGCCTCCCCACTGAGCAGGGAGCCTGACTCAGGGCTTGATCCTGGGACTCTGGGATCATGAACTGAGCTGAAAGCAGATTTTTAACCAACTAAGCCACCCAGGCACCCCATTTCACTTTTATGTGCCTCATTTGTCCATCTGTAAAAATCTTGTAGTATTTGTGTGTGTTTCTGTTTTTTTAAAGTCATACTAAACGGGATTATGTATTTAGTATTTGCCATTTACGATGTACATAGTGGTGCAGAAACATCTGGTGTGGCTAGAGTACTTATTCTCCTAATAAAGACATGAGCAAACTGGGGTTATAAAGATCCATAATATAGATTTAAAGCAAATGTGTCTGGGGTGCCTGGGTGGGTCAGTCGTTAAGTGTCTGCCTTTGGCTCAGGTCATGATCGCAGGGTCCTGGGATTGAGCCCTGCAATGGGCTACCCGCTCAGCGGGAAGCCTGCTTCTCCCTCTCCCACTTCCCCTGCTTGTGTTCCCTCTCTCGCTGTCTCTCTGTCAAACAAATAAATAAAATCTTCAAAAAATAAATAAATAAAGCAAATGTGTCTGCATGCTAGACTACAGAACACAATAATTACTACAAGTATAGAATTATAAGCTAAACTTACATCCCCTGACAAATTTTTCTCTTTACAGAAGACAAATGGGAAAAAAAAAATTAAGTGATCTGCCCAACTACGGTCAACTTATCATTTGTATTTGGTTTTCTCCCATTTTCATGCTACAACTCATAGCTAAACTCATACCAAGGTGTACTCTCTATCTTCCCTCCCCATGAAGTCACTCAGTTTCCAGTAACCTGACTTACACCTTCACGATTGTACTGGACTGCATGCTTAGTCAATCCCAGCCTTCAGAAAAGAACCTGCGAGACACTGATCTTTCCAGGGACCATTCGCTGAACCCCCAGACTGGTAGAACCAAGATCTCATTCTGAGGCTACCCACCTCTGAAGGGGAGATGAGCTCAAAGCCCCTGTGACAGATAATGGAAATTCCCTCTCCCACCCCAGGGATCCCTGCAAAGTCCAGGAGTGCTTTTGTTCTAGTCAACTCCACTGTCAAGTTCTTGGAGCCACTACAGTGGCTCATCTTGGGGAATGCCTCAATGAGCTGTGCTGCTCAGAACTATGTTCTCCACTCAGACGTGGCACTGAGATTTCTTCCTCAATATCCAGGAAATACCACCTCATTCAAGACATTTGTGTGATTGGCAGTTTGGAAAGACAGAGGGATTTATTGGGTACTTCTGACAACAGCTTAGTATCTGCTGTCGCACTATCTCATGGCAAGGCGTCCTGTCTTCTTCGTTTCCTCCCTTCTCCGAGCCACCAGCTCAGCTAACAAGTGTGGCTAGCCACTCCCCCCACTGGAAAATTCGACTCTCTTTTCTGTTTCCTTAGCTCCTTTCTCCCCACCCCCCACTCCCAAGATTTTATTTATATATTTTAGAAAGAGAGACAGACATCATGAGCAGGAAGGGCAGAGGGAGAGGGGGAGAGAGAATCCCAAGCAGACTCAAGCCCCATGCACGGCTCTATCCCAGGACCCTGAGATTAAGACCTGAGCTGAAACCAAGAGTCAGACGTCTAACTGACAGCCATCCCAGTGTCCCTGTTTCCTTGGCTTCTGCTAAGTCATGCCCTCTACCCGAACCATCCCTCACCTTCCACTTAAAGACAGTTCTCTCCCTAAGAGAAACTCTGGTGCTTGTTATAAAGAAATATATGCTCCCCAACGTTTCAGCAGGTTAAATCTATGGACTAAAAGCAAGCAGACACTCTGAACCCAGCACAGCATTTCTGGCATCTGTACTTGGTTCAACAAGGGTCCTCGCCTTTTCAAACCTCGAACAGCCATCCCAGCAGAGCATTAAGAGTCTTCTGGGTCCCTTGCCAGTTTACTGTGTCACCAGAGCATCCCTATGGTGACAACCTCTCCCTTGCCTCGATTTCTCTTCTGACCCTTTGATTCAACAATCCCGGGATCTACCTCCGGGCAGACACTTCCAGTTCCTGCTAGTACATGTTACCAGACGCTGCTGCTCTTTGGGCAAATAATTCCTCACCTCCCGCAGCAGGACCTGAGCAACCATAGTCAGGATATGCTGAGTTTCAACACTAAATACTGACTGATGTCCAAGAGGGGAAGGTAGAGGCAGATCTTAAAGAGGGTATGCATTGTTTTTAAAATGCCTGCCCCATTTAAGGCTTTTGCAGAGGAACGTGACTGGGTCTATCTCCCAACACGAAGCCATGGGCAGGAAAGTTCAGGAGACTCTAGCCAGACACCCTGTCTCAGATTTCACAGGCTCATCCCTTCCCTATCAGCACCTTGACCTTGGTGTAGGCAACTTGTCTCAGCTGAGAATTAAGCATCTTCTGAAGGTCTGTCATTTACAGTGCAGTCCTGTGCCTGACCTTGAGCTTTCTCTGCCTGTGGATGAAGATAACTGAGGCTAGGGCTTAGGTGTGCTGGCACAGAAGCTCTCTCATTTTCACATTTCCCTGTAAAAATTGAGATCAACCTGAGCCCGCCATTTTTTTTTCATATACAGATTTAAATTTTTTAAATTTTATTTTTAAAGATTTTATTTGACACAGAGAGAGAGTACAAGTGGGGGGAGCAGGAGAAGCAGGCTCCCCGCTGAGCAGAGAGCCTGAAGTGGGGCTCGGTTCCAGGACTCTGAGATCATGACCTGAGAGGAATGATCACATTTTTGATGTTTTCAAACTGCTCTGACAAGCCTCAGAAGTCCTTAGAAGTACTTTGGGGGTGCGGTGGGTGCAGAGTCTTGACCACGGATCTGAACAAGACTTCTCTCCCACTCTGCACTTGGCTTCATTTCAGCTTGGGTTTCTTCTGCTACAGCGTTTGAAATGCACTTAAATCTCCTAGAAGCACAGCTTGGAAATACTGTCCTTCAATGTGCACGACAATCAGCCCGGCACCAGCAGACACAATAGTGTCCAGCAATAGCTACACAACTCCATTGTCTTAAGATCTCAAAAATCATTAGCTTATTCATTTCAAATTCAAAGTTTTCCTTGAAAGTTAGGGTTTCCAAAGCTTGATTCTTCCATTATTCTGTTAATATAATGCTGTATCATATGAATAAAAATAAGAAAGAGAACTATAAGGTATGATCTGGTATGCAAAAAAGAAAGCCCCAAAATCTCTGGGTGTAAACATAAATGATTCTTTAACTCTTAATTTAATTTAATTTTTTTTAAGTAGGTCCCATTCCCAGTGTGGAGCCCAGTGCAGGCCTGAACTCACAATCTGAGATCAAGACCTGAGCTGATCAAGTCAGATGCTTAACTGACTGACCCACGCAGCCACTCTGATTTGACTTTTAATTTTAAATCAAGCCATTTTCTTTGAGTAAATTCATAGTCCAATTATAACTCACTAACTATGGAATAGATCCTGTCTGAAATACTACAGGCAATTTCTTCTTTTTTTTTTTTTAAGGTTTTATTTTATTTTATTTTATTTATTTGACAGAGAGAGACAGAGACAGAGGGAACACAAGCAGGGGGCTTGGGAGAGGGAGTAGCAGGCCTCCAGCTGAACAGGAAGCCCAATGTGGGCCTCGATCCCAGGACCCTGGGATCATGACCTGAGTCAAAGGCAGATGCTTAATGACAGCCACCAAGGCACCCCTTAGGGGCATGACTTCCTATATGTTTTGTTAGCAGTAAATGAACAGAATGATTTTAGTTTATATTCTCAGTTCTATATTTTAAATGGAATAATAGAGCCACAGAAAATATAAACCATTATATGATAACACCTACAGAAAAAAGAATATTTTTTGTTAAGTATTAACAGATTTGTGCCTGAATATTCCATTCTATATATTTAAAAGTATTTTGTTCTAGGGCACCTGGGTGGCTCAGTGGGTTAAGCCTCTGCCTTCGGCTCAGGTCATGATCCCAGGGTCCTCTGATCGAGCCCCGCATCAGGCTCTCTGCTCAGCAGGGAGCCTGCTTCCTCCTCTCTCTGCCTGCCTCTCTGCCTACTTGTGATCTTTGTCTGTCAAATGAATGAATAAAATCTTAAAAAAAAAAGAAATCATATCCCAAAACGTGTGCAATGGAAATTCCAGAAAGAGAGGCAAGAGAGAAGAGGAAAAGGAGTATTTGAAACAATAATGGTCAAATGTTTCCCAAATTTGATGAAAAACATGAATCTACACATCCAGGAAGCTCAGTGAACTCCAAGTAGAATGAAAATAACAATAACAAGGAATTAATTTTGTTGGGGATTCATAGTTTAACTTTGTAACTGTGTGAATAAATTTCAAACTTAAGATGATTTTCTTCTAAGAAATTCTTATTTGTTATTACTTGTCTAATCAAATTACTTGTTTATTTTTGTCTTTACTATGTCACTCCATGAGGAAAGATTATATTCTGATAGTGTGCTGGGACGGGGAGAGGCTACAGAAGATGAGATCAATCTAATGTCTAAAATCTAGCATCATGGTGGGGAGGGATGGGGAGAGGAATAGGTAAAAAGGCCATTTGCAAAATCCGTGTTATTAAGACTGCAAAATGAAAATAAATGAAAGCATTAATGTGTGTGCATATGGAATAAAAATCTGAGTTAAATTCAGCCTAAAGTTGAATATTTAAAATATTCTATAAGTAAGATCATGGACCACGTCTCATTTGCTTAGCAATGTTTCTGTCAAGCTTCAAATCATGGCCCAGAAGTCTAATATTTTATTAAAGTTTTAAAAGACCCTTTATTAGGACAATTTTAGGGGAAATAAATTTTAAAAAACAAAATTAGGAATTTTTATATTGCAAAACTGTTTTGAAAAGGGTTCATAAATCTTATATGTTGTATGACACAAGCAGAAAGCAAAAAGTCATAAACTGCCTTGAAAAGTTGTGATTCAAAATGAGATCATTCAAATCAAAAGTCTATATTCGCAAATTACAAAGAATATTTACAGAAGCTGAGTAATTAACTTTTAGCTTTTGCTAATTTATCTTGACTTTTCTTTCACCAAAAATTTGAAAGCTGTGGAGAATATTGTAGAAAATATTTTTTCTTTTTCTTTTTTTTTTACTTAAAAAAACACATCCAACTTATTAAAAACTTAAAAGAATAGTATAAAGATTCCTGTATACCCTCTGCTGGTTTTCCCTAATGGTGGATAGTTTCTACATTTGTTTTCTTATTCTGTCTGTCTCTCTCTCTCTCATACACATATATAATTTTTTTCTGAACTGAGAAGAAATTGCAAATGTGACTCTAAATATTTTGGTGGATATTTCCTAAAATATAAAGACACTGTTCTACATAATCACAGCACCACCATATATATAATGAAATTAACAATGATATATTATAACCATTTAATTCACAGGACCCATTCACATTTTGTCAAATTATACGATTCTATTTGTAGAAAAAAATTCTACAAGCTCAAGATCAAATCCAGGATCAGGTGCTGCCTTTAACTGTGAACTCTTTAGAATCCTGCAGTTTAAAACAGTTCTTCCACCTTTCTTTCTTTTTTTTTTTTTTTTAAGATTTTATTTATTTATTTGAGAGAGAGAGAGCATGAGAGGAGAGAGGTCAGGGGGAAAAACAGACTCCCTGGTGAGCAGAGAGCCTGATGTGGGACTAAATCCTGGGATTCCAGGATCATGACCTGAGCGGAAGTCAGTCGCTTAACCAACTGAGCCACCCAGGTACCCCTTCTTCTACCTTTCTTTGACTTCCTTGACTTGACATAATTTGGTGATAACTTGACAGTTATTTTCTGTAATATTCCTTAATTTTGATTAATATAATGAAATAAAATTTTTTCTAAAAATTAGCAGACAGAAATTTCAAACTATTATAAAAGAATTGGCACTGTATGCCCTATATCTCACCTCAGCACTGCAGTTTAAACAAGAAAGAGAAGAAGAAGAAGGAAGGTGAAAGAAAATTAATAAGAAAATCTTCAGAACAAGAAAAATAGGGGCACCTGGGTAGCTCAGTGGCTTAAGCCTCTGCCTTCAGCTCAGGTCGTGACCTCAGGTTACTGGGATTGAGACCCACATAGGGGAGTCTCTGCTCAGCAGGGAACCTGCTTCCCCCTCTCTCTCTGCCTGCTGCTCTGCCTACTTATGATCTGTCTCTCTGTCAAATAAATAAATAAAATAATAAAAAAAACAAGAAATGTAACTTCTTATAGCTACATTTTATTTAAGCCATAATAAGCCATAATAATCTCATAAATGTTAAATCTTAGATCTAACCTGCTAAAAAATATAGTATTTATGCATAAATAGGGCACTCTAGTAAATAGTTCAATGTAGCTAGGTATCCAATGTCTCTTTCTAGACTTGAAATTCTGGCTTCAGCTTTGTAATTTGTATAGCCTAAAACAATTGCAAAACCAAACTATGAATGCCTCTCACCCAATTTCCCCATAGCAAGGTTCTCACTTTATTAGAACTCATCCCTTTTGCTTCTTTGTTGTCTGATTTGCAGCTGGTGTCTTAGCAGTTTAACTGTTGAGCATCTCAGTTTTTCATGACTGTAGTGTCATTCTGTTATTTGTTTTGTCACTTATTTCCCAATAAACATAATTTGGTCAACAAGTAAACTTCTCTTCCATGCAAACATTGAGCATTCATAATCATAAAAATTATCTTCCGGGTGAACTTTTCCATTATGTATTTATAACAACAGACTACACATTTTTGAGAATTATATACATAAAATCTAGTAATGCCTTTGCATCAATGACATCATCACATTTCCCTCATATAGACATTAACATTTTATTGTTTATTATACAGTGATTTGGGGCACCTGGGTGGCTCAGTTGGTTGAGCATTGGACTCAGTTTCAGCTTAGGTCATGATCCCAGAGTTGTGCGATCAAGCTGCTCAGTGCCCCATACTGGGCAAGAAGTCTGCCTGAGATTCTCTCTTCCCTCTCCCTCTGCCCCTGCTGCTTGTGCTCTCTCTCTCTAAAATAAATAAACAAATCAATAGTGCATTACAACTTTCAGAAATAGAGTTCAGTGATTCATTGGTTGCATACAACACCCAGTGCCCATTCCATCAAATGCCTTCCTTAATGCTCGTCACCCAATTACCCCATCCCCCAACCCACCTCGCCTCCAGCTACCCTCAATTTATTTCCTATAGTTTGGAGTTTCTTATGATTTGTCTCCCTCTCTGATTTCATCTTATTTTATTTTTCCCTCCCTTGCCCTATGATCCTCTGTTTTGTTCCTTAAATTCTACATGAGTGAATTCATATGATACCTTTCTCTGATTGACTTATTTCACTTAGCATAATACCCTCTAGTTCCATCATTGCAAATAGTAAGATTTCATTTTTTTGATTACTGAGTAATATTCCATTGTATGTATAAATAAGTAAATATTTTAAAATGAGTAAATAAAGGGTGCCTGGGTGGCTCATTTGGTTAATCATCTGCCTTCAGCTCAGGTCATGATCCCAGGGTCCTGGGATCGAGCCCCACATGGAGCTCCCTGCTCAGTGGGGAGCCTGCTTCTCCCTCTCTGGCTCCCCCATGCCCCCTGCTTGTGCTCACTCTCTCTCTCTCTCAAATAAATAAATAAAATCTTTAAAATAAATATATGAAATAAGTAAATAAAATTATACAGTGATTTGATCAACCTTGCAAATGATTGATTAGGTTCTCATTTTTTTTCATGAATCCTGTGGTTTCTGATCTATGACTCATTGGTTCAACTCACTAAGATTTTGTAAAAATCTTTAAGGTATTAGCTCTGAATCACATGGAGTTTTTACAAATTGGAATAATATTTTAACTAACCTGAAGGATATAGGCTTAATTCCTTGGAATTTCCCTTGTAACTGATACATATTCTTCTTTTTTTCTATACAAATTTATCATGCAGCTCCATATACCCAAAAGACGGAATCATATAGCAGAAAATAATTTTTAAGGTAATTTTATCCAACACTCTTATTGTCTTATTTGGAAAGTAATTGGGAGGAGCACAGAGAAACGAAATGTACAGCGTTCCTGACATCAGGTCTGCAAACTCACTACACTACATGCAAAGGGACCTGCCTTCTTCATAAAGATGATGTCTTTTCCAAATACGAAACAAAACAAAACAAAAAGCTGGCACAGAATATGTTCTTTATGAGTTTGACAGAACATGGAAGCACCCTCTATTTGGGAAGGCTGAACTCTTCACTGTGAATACAGTAGAGAGACTGAGATGATAGCCAATTGTAATAGACATCACAGCCGATCAGGCTCATACACAGATGAGCTGCCCATCTAACAACTTCAGTCTTCTATCACTAACAACCTTCTATCACCTCAGTCTTCAATATGTAAGAAATATTCCATGAACATCCATTTGAAAGGTTAGCAAATGATTACAGGACCCACATGTTTCCATCTAACCCTGTGGTATTTGAAAACATTTCTTGTACTAGGGGACAAAAATAGAAACGAGAAGCAGTTTTCACTAGCCATTTTTAAAATTATTTTATTTTATTATTTTATTTATTTATTTGAGAGAGAGAGCATGGGACGGGGCAGAGGGAGAAAGAATCCCAAGCAGACTTCACCGATGTGGGGCTTGATCTCACTACACTGAGATCATGACCTGAGCCAAAACCAAGAGTTGGACATTTAACCAACTGCATCACCCAGGTGCCCTGCCATTTAAGAAATTCTAATCAAACCTTCCATAGGCCTTAACCAAATAAACAAATCCAATATGAACTTTAAACTTGTCTGAGAATTTAAAAGGCAAGGAAACGAAATGGGAGACAGAACAGAATAGGGATATAAATATAACATAGAATAACCAGAAAAGAAGTGGAAATCTTAACTAACTTACTATTTTGTACAACTGCAATTGGTTCCATTAACATTTACTAACAGATGAGACTTGCCTTTGCTAAACTGATGTGAATAGACTGTATCCTTCTCTGTCACACAGACATGATATACAGAGGAAGCAAAGTCATAATTTGCTTATATGAAGAGTTACATCAACATCATGGTGGAAAAAGATGTCCTTCATTTTTGCCCCCCAAAACAACAAAAATTTGGCACCTGTGAAAAAAGTTGTCTTTGAGGTCATTATGGGATCCAGCACCATATGCTAAGGAATGAAGAAGTCTCCCCAACCAGTGCATCAGGCAATAGGCAGACAGACCTTGGTCCTAGCTGTGGGACCTATAGCAGCACATGAACAAGTTTCAGCCCTCTTGGCTATGGTGCAGAAGCTTCTAGAGAACACTGACTTAGACAATTACCCATATATGAGAGAGCCTTTGTGGAAGTCCAGGTTTATAGAGAAGTGTCAGCACACTGCTGCAGCAAAGAAATAAACAGTTCCTCTACCTTCAAGTTGACAGTGAAGACTGGAGGAGATGACTACTACTTCATAGGTAAAGATAACAATGCAAAATTTGAAGAAACAGGAAAAATCAAAGTAACATGTCACTACCAGAAGATCACAATAAGCTTCCTGTAATCAGATGCAAACCCATGAAGATCTCTGGCTTACCAGATAAATAATTCAAAACAGTTATTTTAAGGAAATTCAGTAAGTTGCAAGAAAACAAAGGCAATTCAGCAAAATCAGGAAAACAACATAGGGTTGCAATGAGAAGTTTAACAAAGAGATAAAAATCACAAAAACAGACCCAAACAAATTCTGGAGCTGAAGAATACAATGCATGAAATGAAAAAATGGAATAGTAAGCATCAGGAGCTCGATCAAGCAGATAAACAAACTCGTAAGCTTGAAGACAGGGACTTCAAAATTATCCAGGCAGAAAAGAACAAAGAAATAAGAATGAAAAAGAATGAAGAAAACCTCTGTGATCTCTGGGAAACCATCAGAAAAACCAGTTTGTAGATCATTGGAGTTCCAGAAAGAGAAGAAAGAAAGGGAGAGCAGAAAGTTTATTTAAAGATATAATGCCGGGGCGCCTGGGTGGCTCAGTGGGTTAAAGCCTCTGCCTTCGGCTCAGGTCATGATCTCAGGGTCCTGGGATCGAGCCCCACATCAGGCTCTCTGCTCAGCAGGGAGCCTGCTTCCTCCTCTCTCTCTGCCTGCTTCTCCACCTACTTGTGATCTCCGTCTGTCAAATAAATAAATAAAATCTTTTAAATAAATAAATAAATAAATAAAAATAAAGATATAATGCCTGAAAACTTCCCAAATCTGGGGAGAAATTTGGATATCCAAGTTCATAAAGCTCAGAGGTCACCAAACAAAATCACATCAAAGTGATTCTCTCTAAAACACATAATAAAACCATCAAAAATCGGGGGCAGCTGGTTGGTTTCAAGTCAGGTCATGATCTCAAGGTTGTGGGATCAAGGCTCACATTGGGCTCTGTGCTCAATGCAGAATCTACTTCAGATTCTCTCTCCCTCTCCCTCTCACTCACTCTCTCTCTCTCAAGTAAATAAATAAAATCTTTTAAAAAGTCCATCAGGAGTGCCTGGCTCAGGTCATGATCCCAAGGTCCTGGGATGAAACCCTGTGTCGGGCTCCCTGCTCAGAGGGAAGCCTACTTCTCCCTCTCCCACTCCCCCTGCTTGTGTTCTCTCCCCTTTTATCTCTGTCTCTGTCAGATGCTTAAATAAAATCTTTTTTTAAAATCCATTAAAAATCAAAGACAAAGGGGCGCCTGGGTGGCTCAGTGGCTTAAAGCCTCTGCCTTCAGCTCGGGTCATGGTCTCAGGGTCCTGGGATCGAGCCCCACATCAGGCTCTCTGCTCATCAGGGAGCCTGCTTCCTCCTCTCTCTCTCTCTGCCTGCCTCTCTGCCTACTTGTGATCTCTGTCTGTCAAATAAATAAATAAAAATTTTTCAAAAAATCAAAGACAAAGAGAATCTTAAAAGCATTAAGAGAAAAAAAATAGAACCTCTTTAAAAGGAGCCCCCAGAAGTCTATCAGTGAATTTCCCAACAGAAACCTTGCAAACCAGAGAAAATGGGATGATATATTCGACTGCTGAAATGTCAACCAAGAATTCTTTTTTTTTTTTTAATTTTTTATTATTTATAAACATATAACGTATTTTTATCCCCAGGGGTACAGGTCTGTGAATCGCCAGGTTTACACACTTCACAGCACTCACCAGAGCACATACCCTCCCCAATGTCCATAACCCCCCCCCCCCCCCCCCCCCCCCCCCCCCCCCCCCCCCCCCCCCCCCCCCCCCAGCAACCCTCAGTTTGTTTTGTGAGATTAAGAGTCACTTATGGTTTGTCTCCCTCCCAATCCCATCTTGTTTCATTAAATCTTCTCCTCCCCCCTTAACCCCCCATTCAACCAAGAATTCTTAACCTGGTAAAGCTGTCCTTCAGAAATGAAAGAGAGATAAAGACTTTCCCAGACAGATAAAAGCTGAGGAAATTTATCTCCTCTAGACCTGCCTTACCAGAAACTCTATAAAGTGTTCTTCAAGTTAAATGAAAGGATACTAGTTAGTAATGTGGAAACATATGAAAATATACAACATAAAGGATATAGTTAAAGGATATAGTTAAATTTAAAATGTTCTAATACTGTATTATGGTGTAATGTTAATCACTGAACTCTAATAAAAAAAGGTGCACAATAATATTAAATGTTATTAATATTTAATTAATTAATTAATAATTAATAATAATATTAAAAATAACTATAGGGGCACCTGGGTGGCTCAGTCATTAGGCATCTGCCTTTGACTTGGATCATGATCCTGGGGTCCTGGATCCTTCCTTGGCAGGAAGCCTGCTTCTCCCTCTCCCTCCCCCTGCTTGTATTCCCTCTCTCCTGTGTCTCTCTCTCTCAAATAAACAAATAAATAACCTTAAATAAAAATAACTATAGCTGTGGGGTGCCTGGATGCCTCAGTCAGTTAAGCATCTGACTCTTGGTTTTGGCTCAGGTCATGATCTCAAAGTCATGAGATTGAACCCTGTGTCAGATTCTGAGCTGGCCATGGGGCCTGCTTGGGATTATCATTCTGCCCCTCCCTCACCTCCCCACCCTGGTTCACATGTTCCCTCCTTCTCTAAAAAACAAAAACAAAAAAAACTATAGGTGTAATAATTTGTCAGTGAGTACAGAGGCAAATTCTGACATCAAAAGCATAAAAGAGAGGCAATAAAAAGGTATAGTTTTGAGGCACCTGGGTGGCTCAGTGGGTTAAGCCTCTGCCTTTGGCTCAGGTCATGATGTCAGGGTCCTGGGATCGAGTCCAGCATCGGGCTCTCTGCTCAGCAGTGAACCTGCTTCTCCCTCTCTCTGCCTGCCTCTCTGCCTACTTGTGATCTCTCTCTCTCTCTCTCTCTCTCTGTTAAATAAATAAATAAAATATATTTTTTTTAAAGTGTAGTTTTTGTATGCAATGAAAGTTATCATTATAAAATACACTGTTATCTGTTAGATGTTTCAAGTAAACTTTATGGTAAAAACAAAGCAGAAACCTATAGTAGATTCACAAAAGGTGAAGAGAGGAAATCAAAGCATCCACTATGGAAACTCATCAATTAACAAAGGAAGGCAGCAAGGGAAAAAAAAAAAAGAAAGGAACAACAGAAGTACAAAACAGCCAGAAAACAGTAATATGGCACAAACATGTACTTAACCTATCAATAGTTATTCTAAACGTAGATGTATTGAATTCTCCAATCAAAAGAGATAAGATTTTTCAGTTTATCCCATAAACTGGCTAGATTAAAAGGGACAAAACCAAACTATATGCTACCATTTTCAGCTTTAAGGACACACAAAATCCCCAAGTAAGAGAAGGAAGAAGATAGTCCATGCAAATGAGAACCAAAAGAAAGCAGGGGTAGCTATATTTATATTAGACAAAGAGACTTTAGGCCAAAACAGTGACAAGACAAAAATAAGGCCATTATATAACGATAAAGGAGTCAATTCATTAAGAAGATACTACAATCATAAGTATTTATGCACCTAATATTGGAACATCTAAATATATTAAGCAAATACTAACAAATATAAAGGAAGAAAAAGACAACAAAACAATAATAGTAAGGGACTTTAATACCCACTTTCAGTAATGGATAGATCATTCAGACAAAATCAACAAGGAAAAATATATATCATATTTTTGACCAAATGGACCTAACATTTGACACATACAGAACATTCCATCCAACGTCAGCAGAATACACATGTTTCATAAGTTTACAAGGAACATTCTCCAGATAGATCATCTTACAGGTCACAAACAAGTCTTAGCAAATTTAAGAAGATTGAAATCATGTCCACTATCTTTTCTAGTCACAGTGGTATGAAACTGGAAATCAATAATGGGAGGAAAGCTGGAAAATTCACAAATAAGTTGAAAAACATACTACTCCTCAGCAAACGATGGGTCAAAGAAGAAATCAAAAGGGAAATTAAAAACAAAAATGGAAACATAATATACCAAAACCTGTGGAACCCTGCAAAAACAGTTCTAAGAGGGAAATCTGTAACAATTAAAGCCTAAATTAAGAAAAAAGAAAGATCTCAAATAAGCAATCTACTCTTACACCTCAAGGAACTAGACAAAGAAGAACAAAGCCCAAAGTAAGCAGAAAGAAAGGAATAACAAAGATTAAAGCAGAAATAAATTGAATAGACCAGAAAAACAATAGAAAAGAGCAATAAAACTTTGAGAGCTCATTTTTGAAAAGATAAAATTGGGAGACCTTTAGCTAAAGAAAGAAGAGAGAGAACTCAAAAACAGAAATGAAAAAGGATACATTACAATTGATACCACAGAAATATAAAGGATCATAGAGGTTACTAGGAACAATTATATGCCAACAAACTGGACAACCTAGAAGAAATGGGTAAAACCCTAGAAACATACAACCTACAAAAACTGAATCATAAAGAAATTAAAAAACTGATAAGACCAATAATGAATAAAAAGATTGAATTAATAATTGAAAACCTCCCAAAAAGAAACCCAGGACCAGATGACTTCCTGGATGAATTCTACAAAATATTTAGAGAATAATTACTACCAGTCCTTCTCAAACTCTTCCAAAAAGTGGAAGAGGAGAGGACACACTCAAACTCATTTTATGAGGCCAGCATTACTCTGATACCAAAACCAGATAAGGAGACTACACAAAAGGAAACTTTAGGCCAATATATTTGATGAATATATAAATATATATATATTTTTATATATTTATATAATAATATATAAATAAAAATAAACATATAAAATATATATAAAAATAAATATATAAATAAAATAAATATATTTATATAAATATATTTATATTTAAATATATATAAATATATATTTATATATTCATCAAATATATTGGCCTAAAGAATGTATAAATATATATTCAAAAACCATCAATAAAATATTAGCAAACTAAAACAGCACATTAAAAGAATCATGCACCATGATCAGGTGGAATTTATCCCTATGAACAAGAGTGGTTCAAAATATGCAAATCAATAAATAACATCTCAATAGATGCAAAAAAAATAACTTGACAAAGTACAAGGTCCTCTCATGATAAAAACATGAACAAATTGAGTATGGAACGAACACAACTCAACATAATAAAAGCTATATAAGATACACCCACAGCTAGCTTCATGCTTAATGGTGAAAGTTTAAAAGCTTTTCCTCCAAGATCATGGGCAAGACAAAGGTGCCTACTCTCTCCACTTCCATTCCCAGAGCAATTAAGCTAAAAAAGAGAGAGAGAGAGAAAGACATCCAAATTGGAAAGGAAGAAGTAAAATTGTTTTTTATGGCAGATGATGTGATTATATATCTATATTCCTAAAGATTCCACCAAAAACTGTTAGAAGTAATCAAGGAATTCAGTAAATCTGTAGGATACAAAACCAACATATAGAAATCAGTTTGTTTCTAATCAATAAGTACAAAATATATGAAATAGAAGTAAAAAACAGTCCCATTCACCACAACTTCAAAAACAATAACATGATTATGTATAAATTTAACAAAGGAGGCAAAAGATCTGTACACTGAAAACTATAGGTCTTTGGTGCAACAAATTATAGAGGTCATAAACAAATGGAATTCTATCCCATGTTCTGTATTGGAAGAACTAATATTGTTAAATTGGTCATATCACCCAAAGCCATCTATAGATTCAACATGATCCCCATCAAAATTCCTATGGCATTTTTCACAGAAATAGAACAATCCAAAAATTTGCATATAACCACGAAAGACTCCAGATAGCCAAAACAGTCCTAAGCAAGAAGAATAAAAACCAGAGGCATCGCATTTCTTGATTTCAAACTATGCTACAAAGCTATAGAAATCAAAACTACATGGTAATGACATTAAAACAGACATACAAACTAATAGAACTGAATCAAGAGACATAAATCCACACACATACAGTCAACTAATATTTGACGAGAAAGCCAAGAATACTCAGTGAAGAAAGGATAGTCTCCTCAACATAGGGTTTTGGGGAAATTGGATAATCACATGCAGAAGAATGAAACTGGACCCCTGTCTTATAGCACTTACAAAAATTAACTCAAAATAAATTAAAGACTTAAAACCTGAAATGGTAAGACTCCTAGAAGAAGACACAGGGGGAAAGCTCCTTGACATTAGTCTTGGCAATGAGTTTTTGAATTTGACACTAAAAGCAAAGGGCCAAGGGGTGCCTGGGTGGCTCAGTGGGTTAAGCCTCTGCCTTCGGCTCATGATCCCAGGGTCCTGGGATCAAGCCCCCGCATTGGGCTCTCTGCTCAGCAGGGAGCCTGCTTCCTCCCCTCTCTCTGTCTGCCTCTCTGCCTGCTTGTGATCTCTCTCTGCCACACAAAAAAATAAAATATTTTTAAAAAATAAATAAATAAAACCAAAGGGCCAAAAGCAAAAATAACCATGTGGGAGTATATCAAACTAAAAAGTTTCTGTATAGCAAGGAAAACAATCAACAAAATGAAAAAGTAACCTATGGAGTGGTTTGTAAATCATGTATCTGATGAGAGATCAGTATTCAAAATACATAAGGAATTCATACAACTCAATAGCAAAAAAAAAAAAAAAATCTGGTTTTTAAAATGGGCAGAAAACTGAATTGACATGTTTCCAAAGACGTTATTCAGATGGCCAACAGGTACCTGAAAAGGTGCTTAACATCATTCATTATCAGGGAAATGCAAATCAAAACCATGGTGAGATATCAGCACTCCTCTGTTAAAATGGCTGTCATCAAAAAGACAAGAGATTACAAGGAAATGTTGGCAAGGATGTAACCAAAAGGGAACCCTTGTACACTGTTGGTAGGAATGTAAATTGTACAGACACTGTGAAGCAAAATGGAGTTTCCTCAAAAAATTTAAAAGTATTACCGTATGATTCTTCAGTCCCATTTCTACATATATGTCCAAAGGAAATCAAAACAAGGTCTTGAAAAAATATCTTCACTCCCATGTTCAATTCAGCATTATTCATAATAGCCAAGATATGGAAAACCTAAGTGTCTCTCAACAGATGAATGGATAAAGAAGATGTGATTGTGATATGTCACATTATTATATTATATTGTAATGTAATATATAATGGACTATATTATTCAGCAATGAGAAGGAAGGAAATCCTACCATTTGTGACATGGCTGGACCTTGATGATATTAGGCAAAGTAAGATAAATCAGAGGAAGACAAGACTCTACAATATCACTTACATGTAGAGTTTAAAAATACTGAACTCATGGAAACAGAAAGTAGAATGGTGGGTACCAGTGATTGAGGGGTAGAGGAAATGGGGAGATGTTGGTCAAAGGGTACAAACTTTCATTTATAAGATGAACGAGTCCTAGGGATCTAATGTATAGCATGGTGCTTATAGCTAATAATTCTGTATTATATATTGAAAGTTTTTAAAAGAGTAAATCTTGAAGAGTCTCACCTGCAAAAAAAAAAAAAATGTAATTATATGACATGTTGGAGATGTTAGCTGATGCTATGGTAGTAACAGTTGTTTTGCAATATATAAGTTTATCAAATCAACACATACATCTTAAACTTACACAACGTTAAACTTACTCAATGTTAATAAAGCTAGAAAATAAACCATTTAGCAATTTCACATTCAGTTAATATTTCTTGATCACTTCGTATTACTGATCATTCTACTAGATCTTTTTGTGTGTGATCTTATTTAATCCTCATAATCATTTAAAGAAATATGATTTCTTTTGTGTGTGCAAACCATCATCCTGGTTGCTGCAGAAGTTAGGAGTCAGGAGTAGGAAAAGTGATGAAGATGAATAAACATTTATACATGAACCCTCATGTACATTTGACTTGGTTAACCATTTATTGGTGCATAACTGAATTCACTTAAAACGTAGTGACTTGAAAACAACAGTAGTCCCTTATTATCTCTCACAATGTCCATGCATCAGGAAATCAGGCAGGGCAAAGTGGATGTGTCTAGCCCTTCTCTACAATGCCTGTGGCCTCAGATGGAAGACTCAAAGTCTGGGGGCTGACATCATCTGAAGATTTATTCATATACACCTGGTGGTAGATGATGGTCTTGGGTCACAGATCTAGCTGAGTTCTAGGCTTCCTTACATCACAGCTCTGGATTCTGAGGTAGGTGTCAGGGAGGAGGCAGAAGAAGAGGAGCTCTCTTCTTTCTGTGACCCAAGCTCGGAAGTCACATGGGATCACAGTCACAAACCCAGCCCTGATTCAAGAAGAGGTACTATAACTCCCAGCAGCCCCATCTCGGGGTGGGAGGAGTGTCAATCCTACTGTAAGAAGAATCGGTGGGATGGGATAAATACATAGATACAGCCACAAATGAGAAATGCAATTTCCCATAGCCTTAAACTTTGTTAAAGACTTTAGGGTAAGCTTTGGAGTTAGTCAACTCCAAGAAACAGATGCCATACAGGAACTCCATGGGTCGTCAGAAACAGGAAGTATCAGAGATGATTTCTGACCAAGGATTAAGGCAGGCTTCATAGAAGAAGCAACATTTGAATTTTATCTTGACTGGGCAGGATTTTGCTTTGTTTATTCATTGAGTGCCTACTTGGTGTATGGATGGTAATGTGCTAAGTGGAGAATGCAATGGAAAATTCTACTACCAAAAGCACAAAGCTGAAGGCGATCTCTAGAGAGGGGTTCAGGACTTCCACAGTGGTGAACTACTCACTTGGTTCTGTCCTCTCACTGCCATGTTCTTTTGATGAGGGAGCAGGCGGCTGGCTGAGGACAAAACAAAATCTGGCACCTTGCACCCCCTCTCCACCCGCTTCCCTCAGTAATATGTGTGACATTCCTCAGGCACCCCTGACTGCCCTAAAAGAAAAACAAATAGTTTACTTGCAGAGATCACAATCCTGCAAGACAAGAGTCTTCCTTGGTTTACCAATGTCCTAGAGATTTACAACAAAGAAGCTATCTTAACAATAGCACAATTTCCAGAGGCAAATAACTCAGTTCTCAAGCCCTAAATAAAGTTAAATTTCTCCTAAACCCAAATCTTGCTAACAAGGACACTTGATAGGAGAAACGTGAAATTTTATCTCTAGATCTCCAGGATAGTGTCAAGAATCATTCCCAAGCTTATGGCCCACTGATATACATCTAAAGGGTCTCACAAGAAGATTTTTACTACTAGTAATAAATAACCTTTCTCCCAACAATAGCTAGCCCCTCAAGGTCCTGGAGACCTTGCTTCCAAAATTCCTTAGAGACTAACATCACCCACTTTGTTCTCACCTACCCAACTCCTGTGTATATAATCAGCCACTCCTCAGGATAACGGGGCAGCAGCTCTTTCTGCCCATGGGTCCTGTCCCCGTGCTTTAATAAACCACCATTTTGCACCAAAGATGTCTCAAGAATTCTTTCTTGGTCATCGGCTCTGGACCTCACTCCACCGAACCTGACCTAGGTTCTAGAACTTCATCACTTTCTGCTGTTGTTGAAAGCTCTCAGCGGTACAGAGATCCTGAATCCTACTTTTCTGGTTTCCCTTTAGTCTCCCCTCCAACAGAGAGCAGACCATGGAAGATATGGCACTAAGGAATTTGGGGACCAAGCTAGAAACTATTCCAGATTTCTTTTTTTTTTTTTTTTTTTTTTTTTTTTAGTTTCCCTTATTTAAGTAATCTCTATACCCACTGTAGGGCTCAAACTCACAACCCCAAGATCAAGAGTCTCCACACTTTACCAGTTGAGCCAACCAGGCATCCCTGTTCTATATTTCTAAAGGAAAAAATTATATAAAACACTGAAAGGAATGAAATAACCTTTTTGTAGACATTGAGTTGCCAGCTTTTAAATCTTTAAGGAAATCAAGTTTCTTGTGATGTGTGAACTTAACACTTTAAAATACATCCAAGCATGGGGCGCCTGGGTGGCTCAGTGAGTTAAAGCCTCTGCCTTCGGCTCAGCTCATGATCCCAGGGTCCTGGAAACGAGCCCCGCATCGGGCTCTCTGCTCAGCAGGGAGCCTGCTTCCTCCTCTGTCTCTGCCTGCCTCTCTGCCTACTTGTGATCTCTGTCTGTTCAATAAATAAATAAAATATTTAAAATAAAATAAAATAAAATAAAATACATCCAAGCTAATATCTTTATAATTTCCATTTTGTTCTATTTCAACCTTTCCTATTTCTTAGCTCTCCCTATCCATATGATTCCCCATGCAATAGTAATCAAAAGCTTTTACTTGTTGATGAAGAAATGCACAGAAAAACCTAAATGACATTTTTAGCAATTAACAGCTGGACCAAAGAAATTAGAAATGTCAAAGCCATGACTGCAATTTTTTAAACCCCGTGAATTATTCTGTCCCTAGGCAAGTGAAACTTTCAAACAATACTAGGACATTGGTTTTTTTAAATAGCTCCAAGTCTTGTATTTTACTACAGAACAACTTCCTAAAGTAAGATATGCCCCACATTTGCACCTCAGCAGTTCAGGAAAATACTCACTGTTTTTAAGCCCATACATATAAAAAACTGACTTTGGAAACTCAGTGTATAATTCCAAGCCTCTCCTCTGACAATGAAACACTGACCGTGAATCAAAGGTGATTTCTTTCATATATACAAAATTAGCTTCTAACTTTAGACTTATCTTGAAAGTAGATCATCAAATACCTTTACAGTGAAGAACTTCGCAGATTTTACTTCTAAGAGAGGATCAAGGCGTGGTTATTTAAAAACATAGTGATTTCAAAAGGCTAGGAGTTTCACAGGGTAAGGACATTAACTTTCTAGGTTGGAGAGTATTTTTTTAACGCAGAGGTGGAATGATCCTAAACTCCTACTTCTCCCTTCTGAAGCTCTTTAGAACTGGCTCAGAGATAAAGTTCAAATACAATAGTATTTAGATAAACAAACAGACTCATCCGGTTTAGGCAAATTCAGAGGCCATCCCACTGTGCAGAAACCTTAGTCTGTCTGTTATCTCCCCTCTGCTTCCAAAGCTGCATTCTGTGATTCACAGCAAAGTTGAAAAGTACAGAATGATTACTAGGTGTGGTCTGAGAAGCCCAAGGGAGTCACATATTTATTCATATGGTGATCTCTAGGGTAAAAACACACTCCCAAAGGAATAAGAACCTAAGAATATAAGGATATAGTATAAGGATATATCAAAATAAGGGCGCCTGGGTGGCTCAGTCAGTTAAGCATCTGACTCTTGATCTCCGGTCATGATCTCAAAGTCGTGAGATGGAGCCCTGAGTTGGGCTCCATGCTCAGCTTAAAGTCTGCTTGAGATTCTCTCCTTCTGCCCCTCCCCCTGCTCACACTCTCTTTGTCTCTAAAATAAATAAAATCTAGGGTTGCCTGCGTGGCTCAGTTGGTTAAGCATCTGCCTTCAGCTCAGGTCAGGGTCTTGGAATCAAGCCTCAGGTAGGGTTCCCTGCAGCAGGGAGCCTGCCTCTCCCTCTCCCTCTGCCCTTCCCCCTTCACTTGTGCGCATGCACAGTCTCTCTCTCTGTCTCTCAAATAAATAAATAAAAGCTCTAAAATTTTTTTAATAATTAAAATATATCAAAATAATATCAAGGATCTACAATAAAACTGGCTCATAAGAACCCCAAAATATGAGAAGTAAGGATGAACCAGCAACAGTGATAAGACCTACTTAGTGTCCGCACTTGTGTGGGAGGAAATAGAAAGAGGAAAATGGGGCATCTGAGTGCCCTGAGAAAAAGGGAATCCAAAATCACCAACAGTTCACGAATTCTCATGCGCAGGTGAGAGCAAGGTAACCTGTGGAAAGGTCAGCATGTGCTGACGTGGTCTCCATTCTTGGAATTCTCAAAACTTGAAATCCTGAGCTCACTTCTGGAGCAACCTTCTCACTAAGGAAAAACTGGTGACAATCTAGGTTGCAGGATATCAGAGCAAAGGAAAAAGAAATCCGGGTAAACATGGGGAAAGAGCAGAGGAACTAGAGCTCAGAAAACAGGCCATGTTTTAATCATTTTATCAAAAAACAGCAGACAGAGGAGCTTCTGAGTTATGAAGTTAGAAAACATACTCTGGCCCACCCCTACCCCTTAAAGTAAGTATAAAACCTTCTCTCTGTCCCCCCTTCTCTCCCTCACTCTCTAAAAAAAATTTTTAAATAAAAAATAAAAACAACTAAAATAAGTAACTTAACTGCAGAAAGTAATAAAGAAGAACATAAATCAGAATTAGGAAAATTTGGAAATAAAGTGGAGAAAAGGAATATTTGAAAAAGGTGATGGAACTAAAAAAAAATACACATTTATTTATTTGTTTATAAAAATTTTCAAAAGAAAGATAGATCATGCAAATCTTTATTTTTAAAGATTCGATTTATTTATTCGTCACAGAGAGAGGGAGGGAGAGAGAAAGAGCAGCAGGCAGAGGGAGAAGCAGTCTCCCCACTGAGCAAGCAGCCTGGTGAGGGACTCGATCCCAGAACCAGGGATCATGACCTGAGCCAAAGGCAGACACTTAACTGACTGAGTCACCCAGGCACCCCAAGAGCAAATATGTTTAAAACAAAAAATGTAATTTTTGAGGGCAAAAGTAAGACCCAATATACTTATAAGGAGTCCCGAAATAAATAAGTAATGGATGAGAACAAATACATATGAAGTTTAAATGAATTTTCCTGAATTAAAAAAGACTTCAGCCTACCTTGGGTACTTGAGAAAATTGGCCCACAACTGTCAGTACTGACATATATTCCAGGAACACAGTCTTCAAAAGGGAAAAAAAAGAACCTTTGGGCATTCAGCAAAAATAACAAGTCACTAATAAAGTCAATTGTCATCTCACTTTTCAGAAGTAACACCATATGCCAGAAGACAATTGAATGATAGTTTAAGATATGCAAAAAAAGAAAGTGCAAACCAAGGCTTTTTGTATTCCACTAAATTGATCTTCAGGGTTTTTGATTTTGTTTTTTTAAAGACTTATTGATTGATTGATTTATTTATTTAGTTGAGAGAGAGAGAGCACAAGCAGGGGGAGAAGGAGGAGAGAAGCAGACTCCCCATTGAGCACAGAGCCCAAGGCAGGGCTCGATCTCAAGATCCTGAGATCGGGCGCCTGGGTGGCTCAGTGGGTTAAAGCCTCTGCCTTCAGCTCGGGTCATGATCTCAGGGTTCTGGGATCGAGCCCCACATTGGGCTCTCTGCTCAGCAGGGAGCCTGCTTCCCTTCCTCTCTCTCTGCCTGCCTCTCTGCCTACTTGTGATCTCTGTCAAATAAATAAATAAAATCTTAAAAAAAAAAAAAAAAAAAAGATCCTGAGATCATGACCAGAGCTGAAATCAAGAGTCAGATGCTTGACCCATTGAGCCACCCAGGCACCCCATGCCTCAAGTTCAAGAACCATATATTAATGGCTTTGAATTCTAGGAATATGGTTTAGAGAAATCCTCCCTAAGAATTTATTAAATGATGAGCTTCAGACAACCAAAATGGAAAAGATATACTGATATAATACTCAACAATGGTGAGACAAAATAGAATTTATAATACAGTCTGATTATGATAGACTCCGGGATCACGACCTGAGCCAAAGGCAGATGCTTAACCAACTGAGCCACCAGGGTCCCACTAAGTGTTTTATATATAGTTTAAAGGCAATCATGAGAACAAAAAATACAAATCTTCTAAAGAGCATATTCATTTATACATTAAAAAAAAAAAGAACAACATTTTAGTGGTCCCCAAAGAATGAAGGATAAAACAGGGTAGAGGGACTATAAGTTCTCTTTTGAAGATACCTTGTTTTGTAGATTTGACTTTGGAACCATATAAATATCTTATATAATCTTAAAGCAAAATTAAAATTCTAAAAAGCAGTTTCTGGAGTTCCATTTCTGTGATGAAAACATGAGGACCTCTCCATGGACCAAATTCTCAGCAAAACAAGAAAATGTCATGAAAATTATTTTTTTAATTTTTAAATTTCTGGGAATTTCCTAAGGACATACTACAAGTGAATCATAATTTAGTCAAGAGAATCTACTAAAACTTGTAGGAAAAATAAGAATGTGCACTTGGGCTATAACCCACCCATCCCCAGCCCTCTGCCAGCTAAGTTTGACAGAAACTCCACTCCGAGCAGATGTGGCCAGGAAGACAGGTCTCCCTTCCTCTAAGACTCCCAATCAAGGCTTAGAGTATCTCACCAGGAGAGGCAGTCTGCCAGCATTTCTCATTCCCACCAACAGTAGTATGAAGAAGCTACATTCGTGGTGAGAACAGCTGAAAAGTCAGGGCTCCCTACATCCACCTAGTCTGCACCCACAGGGCAGAGGCTGACTCCCAGTCATAGCCTGCCAAGAATATTATAGCTCTGACCACCTTCACCCTAGCTCACTTGTAGGGAAGGATGCTTCAGGGAAATTCACAGCTGCAAAGACATACATTAAAACCAGAAGAAAGATCTTCAATCCACAACTTCACCTTTCGCCTCAAGTCACTAGGAAAGGAAGAGAACACTGAGCACAAAGCAAGCAAAAGAAAGGAAATAAGGATTAGTGTGAAACTAATAAAACAGTATAAGAACAAAAAATCAATAAAACCAAACGTTGGTTCTTTGAAAAGATCAAAAATACTGGCATAGCAGCCAAAATAGCTCAGTTGGGAGAGCGTTAGACTGAAGATCAAAAATACTGGCATAACTTTACCTAGATTTAGTAAGAAAGAAAGAGGGAAGTTTCAAACTATTAAAAACATAAAAAAGGAAATATCGCTACCAATACATAAATAAAAAGAATTTAAAGGGATACTATGGACAACTGTAAGCCAACAAATCAGATAACATACACGAAATGGATATATTCTAGGAGAAATGCAGACTACTAAAACCGACTCGAAAGAAATAGAAAATCTGAATAGATCCATAATAAGTATAGAAATTGATTTAGTAATCAAAAAAACTTCCCATAATAAAAAGCCTAGGGCTAAATGGCTTCAGTGATGGATTCTACCAAATATTTGAAGAACTTGTACCAATTCTTCGCAAACACCTCCAAAAAATAGAAGAGGGAAGAAACACTTGCCAGCTCATTTTGCATAATCATATATCTGATAAAAGACTTGTTTCCAGAACACATAAAACTCAAGTTTCCAGAAAACTTTAAGCTCAATTGAAAAAAAGAAAAAAAAAAAGGCAACCTAATTTAAAATTGGGCAAAGTGTCTGAAAAACATTTCTAAAAGAAGATATATACATGATCAATAAGCCCATAAAAAGATGCTCAACATTACTAGCCATCAGGGAAATGCAAATCAAAAACAAAATTAGACACCATTTCACACGTACTGGAATAGCTATAATGGAAAAGACAGACAAAGTGTTGGCAAGGATGTGGCGAAATTGAAACCCTCGTATGTTGCTGGTGAGAATGTGAAAGATGCAGACACTTTGGAAAACAATCAGACAGTTCCTCAAAATGTTAAGCATAGAGTTGTCACGTGACCTGGCAGTTCCACTCCTGGTATGTACTGGAGAGACATGAAAACATATGTCCTCACAAAAACTTGCACGCAGACGTAATAGACAATAAATAATTACCCAGCATAATTAAGTGAAACATACTTCAACATGCTGAACTATAATAGAAACTATAACTTGTAAGATTTGATAACTGGAACACATTCACAGCCCAAACTCACTGCCAGGGTACCAGAGTATCAGTCTCTCTATCTAGATATATTTATATATTTTTTACTGTCTCAAGCTGAGGTTTGATTCAGGATCCATGAGGCAGTATTTTCAATATGGAAAACAGGTACAGCTTTGGCAAAAGTAAAAGGACTTGCAGCTTTGCAGTGTCTTCAGAGCAACTCGTGAGGGACCCTTTGACTAACGTTAAGCCAGAATCAGTCATTTCCTGTCCAAAGTACAATAATCAGGGAGTCAAAAATCACAGTCTGTAATTAAACTTCTCAGTGGCTTCGTTACGACATTCATGTGCGCGTGCGCGGTGTGACCTTTTTGAGGTTTGAAGCAGAACTTCTTGAATACCTGACTAGCCAATGTGTAAAAGCAATTCTGAAGATTTTAACCGGAGGAGCAGCTTCATATCCAGAAATACTGAGCAACACGGAGCTGCTGGCTTTGCAAGGGCGGAAATATGAGGCTTGGCTGGCCGAAGTCAAGAGTCAGGTCCTGACCGGGCACAGGGACAGCCCGGCGGCAACCCCAGCCTCCAGCCCTCCAGCTAGCCCCCCACCAGACAGCAGCAGCAGCAACAGATCTCGAAATGAGGAGAGCAGAAGAGCCCCCTCAGGGAGCGTCAGGATGCCCTCATCTACACAGAGTTTGGTGACGATTTTGAGGAGTTCTCATCCCCCCAACCCCGGCATAGGTCACCGTGTGGCAATCTACCACTTCGAAGGGGTCAGCAAGGTCACACTCCCCATAACCCAGGACAAAGACCTCAGTCTCACTGAGGAGGACAAAGGAGGCACTGGACCCCGGGGCAGGCGGGACCAAGGAAGTGAGGGCTAGGTGCCCACCTCCTGTCCCCTTGTGTCACTCACCTGAACCCTCCAAAGGCAGGAAGCGAAGAGCTGTCTGCTGCTGCCTGTGGGTCATGGGGAGCCACATTTCTGCCCCGTGGCTTCAGCAGAGACCTGGGTACTGCCTTATTTCTGCCCCGTGCACCTTATTTCTGCCCCGTGGCTTCAGCTGAGACCTGGGTACTGCCTCCTCCCAAATGGACCTGCTGTGCCTCCACCATCTGTGTATATGGTCAGGTTCCATATCTTTTCTTCCTGCCACTGGGCTAGGCTGTATAGTTTTATATTTTATATAAATATATATATAATATGTAATAATATGACATGATAATACATAACAATGTATTTAATATTAATTTTTAAATATAATAATAAAAAACTTTATGGATATGTTTTCACTAATATCTATATCTATTTAAATCATGCAGTGTTCCCAGAGTCACAAAGTTTCAGAAGAGGCCTGAATTTGGAGGGACGCAGGAGGCAGGAAGCCAAGGGAGACAGTGTTGGGATAAAGAGAGCACATTGCTCTGTGTACCACCAACACGCTTCAATTGGAAAAGCTCCATTGGTGTCTACTTTGTGCATTAGGGTTCCGAGTAAGATTTCTTTTGAAGAAAACATTTCCTTGCTTTAAAAAGAGAAAGTCCACGGGCACCCAGGTGGCTCAGTCAGTTCAGCATCAGACTCTTGATCTCGGCTCAGGTTTTGATCTCAGGCCGTCTGTTGGGCTCCGTGCTAGGCTTGGAATCCACTTTTAAAAAGAAAGCAAGGGAGAAAGTCCAGAAACCACTAACCTAAAGAATGGATATATTTTCAGTACAGTAGAGATAATAAGAAATTTGTAGTTAATGGTGTTAAGAAAGCCAGCTCTAGAACTATTGCCTATACTTCCCTGTTGATTTAATTCTACTCCCTCAAAGCCATTCTGGTACCTATGGCTTATTAGAACACCCTCCTTGTCTTACATGATCCAGTAAGCACACAGCATGCAAACATAGAATCCTATGATTCCTATAGCAGATTTAGGATTCCTATAGCAGATTTAGGATTCCGGTTTGTATAACTATTGTATACTCCAGAAATCCCTAGGATGCTATCTCCATGTGTACTTTGTTCCTTTTGATTCTAGATTTAGGTGGTCCCTTTTAGTTTCCTATGCCTGTTAATAATAGGAAATGGAGTTTGACAGGCTGTCTTCTTGACTTAGTATTACTCCATGGAGAAACGATCTCAGCTTCTCCCGGGTCCCTAATGGACCAAACACTATAGTAACTCTATCTCTCCATCAACCCTCTGGCCTCCTCCATGGACCAAAGCTTCTGACTAGCTAATTTCAATCTAATAGTTGTGTCTCCTAATTCTGACCTTGAATGTGTCCTGAAATACGTGTCAGTCTTTCTGGGCCTCCATGGGCACGTGCATGGTCTTCCATTGAATCTTTCTCTGACCCCCTGCCACATCCCGTAACCATGACACCAGGTCTCCACATTTCGGCACCAGGTTTCATGTCCTGTTGGTGAGACAGGCCTCAATGCCTGATATACCCCTACAGCATCTCTCACTTTTTGCCAGCTTCATTTCTCAACTCCGTAGTCTTCACAAGTCTGAAAAAAATTGTACGCAGGCTGAAAACTTTAGTCAGCTATAGAGATCTTTCTCAAGATTTCACACAAGAAGTGGAAGAGAAAGATCAGCCCCACACTGCAAAGAAAACTACTTGAAAACTCTTCATTGAACAGGTCAGTCTCCAAGGTTCAGTCCTCCCCACCTCGTCCTCCTGGCTTCATTCCCCAACCTCAGCTGCCCCCAACTTTGGACATAGAGAAAATCATCCTTGCCCCATCTCCATTTTCTGCCTTCAGACATAATCTTCACAATTTTTAGCAAGCAATGGGCTTTCTGGAACCCAGGATCAACCCCACTTTGGCTCCCCTAAACTGTGGGTTTATAAATTCTTGTTTAAGTCAGCCTCTGGGATAGGATTTGGAATTGAATCCCAGCATTATATTTTGAGGGACATCATTTGAATACTGATGCATCTAAACCCCATGTAACAATAAGTTACAAATGTATTATAATTAATGGGTTTGTACTACATCAGATCCATTAATGTTTTCTTTTTAAAGAAAGACTTACTATGGGTACCTGCAGAGAATTCCTGACAAATGCCAACTATAAAAGAAGTGTTAACTGTGCAGTTAACAGATGGAATTTTAGAGATAATACATTACTGACTAACAGCCCACGGATATGCTTTTTGTCTTCAAATAACACACAATAGTTTCCATTATTTAAATAATAAAGACACACGAGCATACTTCCACTATTACAGTCAGAGAATTGAAAGAAACCCACAAAGGTGCTAAATGACCATATCCCTTTACTTTCAGGTGGCTTGTCACTTGAACTGATATCAGGTGCATTCCAGAACCTTCCAAAGGTAAAAGTCCCACAGAGTCATTGCATTAGCTCTGTTGTCATTTGAGTAAAGAGTCTCGTGGCCTTTCAGAGAGAAAGCCTGGCTTCCCTGAACCCCCAGCAGTGTTGGCAACCTGAAGAGGAACGCCTCCGACTTTGAACACTCTACACTCTGTGTCAGAAGAATGAGTAACTGGACAAGACCACATCACCAGAGCTTTAGGTGTCAAGAGAGCAAAAATAAAACCATAAGCATTAAATACTAATGACAACTTAATTGCTTTCTCTGAGAAGGAGAACCATTTGAGACTATTAGGAAGCAAGTGAAATAATAATTCAGCAAGAACTTTCATTATGTTAGATTCATTAGGTTCGATGTTAAAAGTATCTAGCAGATGTGCCCAACCTCTGCCCATTGTCCTCTACAGCTAAAATATGCCAAAGTCCTTTACAGGACATCTGGGACTCATTCACAAATGATTACCAATAAACAGATGCCTTTTCTGAACAGTCGGCCTTAAGGACTCTCGACAACTTGGGTATCACGCTGGATAATAAGTTGGCAAATTGATTTACAAACAATGAAAGCCGAAGATAGGACTGGCCACATATTAAGAAACATTGTGGTCAGTGTATTTGGCCAACATCAGCCCTATGCAGCAGGGCCAGAAGGACATCCCTCTTAACGCTTGGGAAGATGGAGCCCCATGTGGCTTTGATTTATGGTTCAGATCCATCCCCAGAGATGGGGTTATATCCTGTAGTTAAAGCTTCAAAGGGAAACTCGAGTCTTCTGTCAGGGAGAACGGATTGGGGAGCTCAAGCTCTTAAGTGCAGAGAGATCTATGTCTGTTCTGAGGTGGGTACTTGGTCAGACTTCTGGAATTATCTGAGTCTCAGGGGCAAGGGGCTGAAAGCAGAAAAGGCAAAAGGCAGTGTGGCCCCAGGTCTCCATGGTGCATTGGGAGCATTCTTGTGGGACCAACCAACAAACATAAAACTAAGTGTGTGGGCTTGGGGGCGGGGGGATGGGGAGCCGCTCAGGGAATCCAGGCATTGACACAGGTGACTTCAGCAAGTACCCAGGGAACCAAATGCACAGCAACACGAGTAGGGAGGCCCTCCTCAGCCTCTCAGGCAGGGAAGCCTGGGGCTTGGGTTCCCATAGAGGTGGCCCGTTACAGAGATAAACCTAGAAAACAGTTACCTGCCACCAGGGCAGATAAAGGAAACTCTTAGTTAGGGGCGCCTGGGTGGCTCAGTCAGTTAAGCGTCTGTCTTTGGCTCAGGTCATGATCCCAGGGTCCTGGGATCAAGACCCTGCTCAGCAGGGAGTCTGCTTCTCCCTCTCCCACCAACTACCCCCCCACCTCGCTTGTGGCCTTTCTCTCTTTATTTTTCTCTGTCAAATAAATAAATAAAATCTTTTTTAAAAGAATGAAACTCTTCTTCAGAAGAAACACAACTCAGAAAGGTGGGGCTCCGTACAGAGGCTGGAAAGACATCTTCATGCTTGGGCTACTGTTAGTGTTTGTGTGGGATCCTACAGCATTGTCAGTAGGGGCAAAAAATAGTCATGAGGTCTCAGAAGAAGCAAGAGGTCTCAGTAAAAGCAAGGAAAGTAAAGGAACGGGAAGAAGGTAGGGAGTTGAAGGGAGTGAGCATTATCATCAGTGAAAACGAGGTTGAGAATCATTAGCAAAAATAAGTCCAAATTGAGGACTACCTTCCCTGGCATACAACTTCCAGTCTCCTCAGGTCTAGGTTTTTAAACCGGATGGTAAAAATTCTGCTCTTTTCTCATGAGACATCTTCTCTCCTCCGGTGCCAGGCTGTCTCCCCCTCCCCTGCATTAGCCCATGTCCCACATGGGGGAAGAGGCACGCTTTCCTCTACATGTTCTGTCAGGGCCCCTCTTGGACATGTAACAGTCTGATGGGCCAATTCGCCTGTACTGATTCCCATAGCAAATCTCTTTTTCCTCAGACCCACCTGATCTTTGACAAAGATCACCCGAAAATACAAGAGTTTAATTCTGAGGGATAAGTTTAAATCACGGCATTTCAGTCTCTGTAGCAGATTGGATTTCCCTCAAAGTTCATCATGCACTACTTCATTTACAACCTCACTTTTTTTCCCCTTGGGCCAGCTCAATTTGGGTTTTAAAATAAATCTGTGCAGGGACACTTGGGTGGCACAGTCGGCTGAGGGTCTGCCTTCTGAACGTTTCATGATCTCAGGGTCCTGGGATTGAGACCCATGTCGAACTCCCTGCTCAAAGGGGAACCTGCTCCTCTCTCCATCTGTCGCTCCCCTAGCTTATGCTCTCTCTCTCTCTCTCTCTCTCTGACAAATAAATAAATAAAATCTTTAAAATAAATAAATAAATCTGTGCAAACAGGAAGTATGTGTATACCCCTGACTCCTCCCATCTGCCATGATAGAAAGCCCGGCCTCCACTTATTTCTAGAAGGTTGGGTTTTTTTTTTGTTTGCTTTTGTTTTTGTTTTTTACTGAGGAGGAAGGGTGGCTCTTATTCTCTCTGCTACCATCCATACCTGTCATTTTATTGTGCTCCTACTCTTGTCCCTTTTTGTGAGGGTCACAGTCTGCTCTCTGCCAAGCTGTTCAAGGCTCCACCCACTGCCAGGAATGGAGTCATCTTCTGCCACTGAGGTTATACCCTGTGCACATTTTAATTGGTTCTAAACAACAACAACAACAATAACAAAAAAAAAGTAATTAGTTCTGTGTTATTTCTTTATTTGTGCTGAAACTAGTTCCAAAGGATTTCAAGTCCAAAAATATATATAATGAAACAACATAACAAGTGGAGATTAAGTTTATAAAAACATAATGGTAAGAAGATAAAAAGAAAGCTATCTGTGGTGCCTGGGTGGATCAGTCAGTTAAGCATGGGACTCTTAGTTTCAGTTCAGGTCATGATCTTGGTCCTGGGATCCAGCCTGGTACTGGGCTCCCCGCTGAGTGTGGAGCCTGCTTGGGATTCTCTCCCTCCTTCTCCCTCTTGCCCCTCCCTCCCCCGTGCACACATGCACTTTCTCTCTCTCTCTCTCTCTCTCAAAATAAATAAATAAATAAATTTTTTAAAAACTGTCTATGAGATTAGTGTGTGTAAAACACGTGCCATAAAATCATGTACGCACGCTTGAGGTAGCCTGAAAATTTGACTCTGAACTTTCTAACAGCCACTAAAAAGGGAATCATAAACAAAATCCTTTTAATTTTCAGTATCTGAAATCCAAGACAAATATCTCCTATCAATAGATCTTTATAAGACCCTGTTTATCTTTAATACCCTGGTTCCGACTGAGCCAGCCAGGCGCCCCCTTTGTCAGTACTCTTCTAGCAAACACAAGAATACGCCTGATGTCATCTGTAGTACTCCTTCAAGATGTGTCTATGGCATGTTACACAAACTGGGTTCAGAAAAGTAATTTCAATGTAGGAAAACTGAAACAATGTGGTTTAGGTTTGGTGCAGAAATAAAAGTGAAAGTACCTAGAAAACACACCAATTAAAAGCCAAACACATAGACTTCTAGAGTCAGCTGAGTGAAGGGTGAGGTTGATAGGTTTTTATGAAAGCTGAGTCACCCAAAAAAGGTTGTATGTGACATAGAAAACCACCAGTCCTGCACAGAGGCAAGGTGAGAACACAGGCAAGATTTTCTGCTCCAATATGCAGAAAAATGAGCAGTTAAGTCTCAAAGCTCTGTTATTTAGAATGTGAAAACCATCATCTTTGTATGGAAAACTTTATGAAAATCTCAGTAAAAACAAACAAACATAACCCTGATTGAAACGCCAACTTAGTATCCAATTTCAAGCAGGGTAACTACTTATCAACCCCCTCCCCAAGATAATTCCCTGAATTGACTCTGACATAATTGACTGGATTTACCTGTTTCATAGGACTCTTCACTATCAGCCAGTTGTAGGCTGAGAGAGTCTAGTAAAAACTAAGAGACTATTGTTTCCGAAGTCCTTCTTTCTGGAATTATTTGCAAAGGACAGCCAGTTGCCAATTAAGGTCACTCTTTGTTCATTGATCTAAAACATGTGATCTGCTTCTAATAAAGTGCTAATATTTATTTTCATACCCTCAGGATGGGAATTTTATTGAGTCCTTTTCAACTGGGGGTATACTCAACTGAAAAGTAAACATTTCCTCCTATCCAAACTTTGAAAAAAAAAATGTAAACCCCTTCCAAACCCAACGAAAAAAAAGGTCTGTACTTTTTTTTTTTAAAGGGGCACATTGATAATTCAAATGTAGAATTTTCATATTAAAAATTATAATAAATCTCATTAAAAGGTGCTAGTCAGATACTGTGGTTTGACTTTGAATTTAAGGAAATAAAAGTACTGACTGGTTCCAGAGCAAAGGGCTATTTGTTTATTTATAACAGCTCCAGCAGACAAGAATGTTTCTTTTTGGAAACATTGGAAGAGCACTTGGAAACAATGGAAGAGCTCAGGGTCATGACAATTAAACACATCTTCTCAATTTCATCTAATCAGTGATCCAAAGTCAGGGCTGTGATGAGGACCTATGTGGGTTTTCACCTTTCATCAATGAACTTGCTCAACTGTCTGGGGAGAAACTATGACAGTTTTCTATTATTTGGCCTATTTACCATTGTCTATACAGATGCAGAACCAGAGAAATGCTATTTATTTTAAAGGTTTTAAATATAACAACCCAGGATGATATAAAATAGCAAAGATGGGAATTGACCATCTATGTTTCATATCTGCAAACTCTTTCATTCTGTTATCGGTTCTGGAGCCAGATTTCTATTCATCTGACACAGCCTACCATTATCTCATTATCATTTGTTATATGACTATGAAAAGCCAGATATTTCAAATTATGAAGATTTGTTTCCATAATAAGTGATTTCAACATCATTTATGGGTTATAGCTTAGAAGAAGAAAATCATATAATTAAGTTCCACTCCTAAATGTCCAAACATTGTAGATATAATCCTACTTTTGCCAATAAAGATATTAGGAGAGGGGTGCCTGGGTGGCTCAGTTGGTTAAGTGTCACATTGTTGGTTTCTGCTCAGGGCGTGATCTCATGGGTTGTGAGATCAAGCCCCAAGTCAGTCTCTGTGCTCAGCAGGGAGTCTACTAGGAGATTCTCTCCTTCTGCCTCTCCCCCACTCACACTTGTGTGTGTGTGTGTGCGTGTGTGTGTGTGCGTGCGCGCACGCGCGCGCGCGCGTGCACACACATGTGCATGTGCACATGTGCTCTCTCTCTAATAAATAAGTAAATCTTCTAAAAAAAGATATTAGGAGAGAAATTCAGGCCCTTCTCCGAACCCCCAAAGAGAGAAACTATATCCCCCAAAATCAAGAACAAAGCCACCAAAATTGCCCAAAAATACTGAAAACACAGTGACAAAATAGAAAATAGTATCGTTCCTTTAGAAGAGGCGACTCCTAGAACTGTAAACATCAAACTACTAGCTTAATGTTGCTATACAAATGTTTCACAAATGAAACAATAATATTGGGTTAAAAAACAGGTGAAATCTGGATGCATAATCAACACTTCATATTTTGCTGTCATTTTAGATCAAGAGCTTCTAGAATTAGATCTTCCATTCACAAAAGAATCCCTGACAGCAAGAGAGAAACCAACATGAGCTCTCACTCCCAGAGTTCAGACTGATGTTTAAAACCCGAGACTCTAATACATTCTTCTGTGATACATCCCAAGTTGAAGAAATAAATGTCAAGAGAGCAGAAGGCCTTTCAACTCGATAGAACACAGTGTTAGAATGAGAATTAAGGGAATTTGATTCTGACACAGCCCCATCAAACCAAAACCTCATTTTGTTGATAGAGATCGGAAGGAAAAACAAAAAGTTAGCATCTACAGTAAAAATTGCACAGCGGGATTAACAGAGAACACTGGTGTGTGGGAATGCATAGGGAAAGTGGTTAAAATACCAAATAGAAGTTGGCAAGATGAAATTTATACTTCCAGCAGGTATTTAAGCAACAACAAGGAAAAAAAACAAACACAGTAAAAGCTCACTATTAGGAAATCTTTTGTTCCTATCAGCAGCATATCTCAACCTGAGCTACCGTATTTGTTAGTGGGAATACATAACCGAAAATACCTATAGCAAGCAAGGCCAGACAGCCGAGGTCTGCTGTTTCCATGAAGACCTTCTTCCTCTTGGTGATTATGCAAAAGATGGTCTTCAAAATGGGGTAACATGAAGTTAAAAAGGATCTTGAACTTTATGAGTCATTTCGTAAACCAAACCATACTCCAGTTAATGGGCTCTTGGGTCTTCTTTTAAAAACATTTCAAGAATGTTCTAAAAACTTTCCATTTGGCAACACTGGTAACTCAAGAGGAATAGCACATTCTCTTATATACGGATTGCTCTTGTGGTCCTACTGAGTCCTGGAATTCATGTTGGAGTCGAGTTAATTAATTTTAGAGGTGACATCTTTTGCATGATTCCTAAGACATTAGTCGAAAGAAAGAAGTAGTTGGCAAGGTTTGTGGCAGGAAATCTGCATGTAACACCCAGCCAACTTGACTACACAGATATTACGGGTCAGGCCCTGGAGATCCAAAGATGAGAGCCTGCCCTCAGATGCCTTAGGAGCTAGCTTGGAGACAGACACTAACCATATTTAGTAGCAATTATAAGACAGTGTTGCATGCTTCTTGTAATCAACCCAATCCTGTCTCTTGTGAACAACAGTTAGAGAACAAATGCAGTTAAATAGGGATGTCCTAGAAATGACGTACAGAAATAGACTTAACATGGTTTCTGTAAATAAAACTGAGGACATTGAGAGCAAGATGCTGAATCTGGAGTTTCCTAGAAAAAGGGTGAAAATTTGTGCTTTAGTCTTTGGCACAACCAGTTATCAATCAATTTCACACACGATCCAGAGATTGTGTTAAGGGGTTAGATCGACACCTTCCACCATAGGTTGAGTGCCAGGTACACTTGAAATGTGAGTGCTGACCAAATTAAGATATCATTTAAATGTAAAATATATGCCAGTTTTCAAAAACAATATGAAACAAAGAATATTTCTCATTATCAATTGCTTTTAGTGGATAACATGTTGAAATGATACCTTTTTGGGTATATTGGTTAAATACAATATATTGTTCAAATTAATTTCATTTACTTGTTTTTTTTTAACAAATTAATTACACTAAAAATGTATTAATTTAATATATGGTTCATCTTATATTTTTATTGGACAATACTAGCTTAGATTCTTGAACCAGAGAAAACGGAGTTCAAATCCACATATTATTATCTGTGCTGCCTTCAGCAAGTTACTCAGCCTCTCTAGCCACTTGCCACATGACAGATACTGTTTGAATTAGTAGGGATACCTAAAATAATTGTTTTTTTTAATTAGTTAAATTTTTAAAGATTTTATTTATTTATTTGACAGACAGAGATCACAAGTAGGCAGAGAGGCAGGCAGAGAGAGAGGAGGAAGCAGGCTCCCCGCTGAGCAGAGAGCCTGATGCGGGGCTCTATCCCAGGACCCCGAGATCATGACCAGAGCCAAAGGCAGAGGCTTTAACCCACTGAGCCACCCAGGCGCCCCATAGCACTTACTTTTTAAAAATACATTATTAAGTCTTCCTTCCTTTGGGTACTGGTTAATGACTGTGTAGTATTATTAACTATGCCACCAAGTAGTATATTATTGTTGCATTTAAAATTTTTGTTTTCCTTGAGTTTTTTGGCTTTCTGCTCCTCCTTTTCCTCCTCTTGTTTCTCCCTTTTTTTTTTTTTTAAGATTTTATTTATTTATTTGACAAAGAGACAAAGAAAGCACAAGCAGGGGGAATGGCAGACAGAGGGAGAAGGAGAAGCAGGCTCCCCACTGAGTAGGGAGTCCAACGAGGGACCCGATCCCAGAACCCTGGGATCATGACCAGAGCCGTAGGCAGACACTTAGCTGACTGAGCTACCTAGGTGCCCCCTCCTTATTTTTCTGTTTCTCTTTCTTCTTTGCATCACTTGCTTTTATCAAATCCTTACCTTTCCAATATCTCAAGGATCCAGCAAATCTTTTTTAAGATCCCATTTTTCCAGATATCTTCCTCTTTGACCCTCGGTCTAAATTTAATGCTCTCCAGATCTGCTCCTTACTGCAACCTAGAACTACACTTTGTTATTCCTTCCTTTTTAAAAAATATTTATTTAAATTCAATTTAATTAACATATACTGTAATATTAGTTTCAGAGGTAATATTCAGTGATTCATCAGTTGCATACAACACCCAGTGCTCATTACATCTCTTGCCCTCCTTAATGCCCATCACCTAGTTTCCCCATCTGTCCACCCACATCCTCTCCAGCAACCCTCAGTTTGTTTCCTATGGTTAAGAGTCTCTCATGGTTTGTCTCCCTCTCTGTTTTCCTCTTATTTGATTTATAAATTTTTCCTTCCTATGCTTTTTTTCTTCCTGGTTTATGCCCCATTTGGCTAGACCATACCCTCTAAGTAACTTCCTTAAAAATTTTATGTAACAGACAGACTTTCAAAATCCTTTCATATCTGAAAATGCATTCTATCCTCATTCTTTTTTTTATTTCTTTTTTTTTATTTTCAGCATAACAGTATTCCTTGTTTTTGCACCACACCCAGTGCTCCATGCAATCCGTGCCCTCTCTAATACCCACCACCTGGTTCCCCCAACCTCCCACCCCCCCACCGCTTCAAACCCCTCAGATTGTTTTTCAGAGTCCATAGTATCTCATGGTTCACCTCCCCTTCCAATTTCCCCCAACTCCCTTCTCCTCTCTAACTCCCCTTGTCCTCCATGCTATTTGTTATGCTTCACAAATAAGTGAAACCATATGGTAATTGACTCTCTCTGCTTGACTTATTTCACTCAGCATAATCTCTTCCAGTCCCGTCCATGTTGCTACAAAAGTTGGGTATTCATCCTTTCTGATGGAGGCATAATACTCCATAGTGTATATGGACCACATCTTCCTTATCCATTCGTCCGTTGAAGGGCATCTTGGTTCTTTCCACAGTTGGGCGACTGTGGCCATTGCTGCTATAAACATTGGGGTACAGATGGCCCTTCTTTTCACTACATCTGTATCTTTGGGGTAAATACCCAGTAGTGCAATGGCAGGGTCATAGGGAAGCTCTATTTTTAATTTCTTGAGGAATCTCCACACTGTTCTCCAAAGTGGCTGCACCAACTTGCATTCCTACCAACAGTGTAAGAGGGTTCCCCTTTCTCCACATCCCCTCCAACACATGTTGTTTCCTGTCTTGCTAATTTTGGCCATTCTAACTGGTGTAAGGTGATATCTCAATGTGGTTTTAATTTGAATCTCCCTGATGGCTAGTGATGATGAACATTTTTTCATGTGTCTGATAGCCATTTGTATGTCTTCATTGGAGAAGTGTCTGTTCATATCTTCTGCCCATTTTTTGATATGATTATCTGTTTTGTGTGTGTTGAATTTGAGGAGTTCTTTATAGATCCTGGATATCAACCTTTTGTCTGTACTGTCATTTGCAAATATCTTCTCCCATTCCGTGGGTTGCCTCTTTGTTTTGTTGACTGTTTCCTTTGCTGTGCAGAAGCTTTTGATCTGATAGCTTTCCTGGGTATAAAGCATGAGATTGAAATAATTTGTCTCATAATTTTGAAAGCATAGTCCAATATTTGCTGGCCATCCTGAGCTGCCGAAGGGACACTCAAATGACTGCCTGATTATTGTTCTTCTGTAACAAATCTTTTGTTTTTTCTGTCTCCACTCTGTAAATTTTTTAATGTTTGCTTTTGTGTATCTTCTGAAATTTTACAGGGCCAGGTCGAGATGAGCTTGTTACCTATTCAGTGTTCTGAGCAACTGGAATCATTCAGCTCTGGGAATTCCTTTTTATTATTATTTTTTTTTCTTGAATTAGTTCCTATCATTCTTTTTTTTTTTTTTTTTTTTTTTTTTCTGTTCTGTGTTCTGAAATTCCTGTTGGTCAAAATCTCAGATACCTTGGGTTGATCTTCTAGGTCTTTTTCCTTTTCATTCATATTTTTCATCCCTTAACCTTTATGTTGTACTTCTTAAAAGAAAGAGTGAATGGATAGAGAGCTGGTCTTAGTCTGGAGGACCACCAATGCCAGAACTGCTTTGGGGAAGAAATGCTTATTCTCTCTGCTCTGGCTTTGACTATGTTCAATTTATTTACAATAACATGTTTTAGTTTGTTTAGAGATGAACTACTGACCATGAGGTGTTTTAAATATAGGATTGAGTGGAGGTAGAATCTTTCTAAATAGATTTTCAATAAACCTTCTTGGTTTCAGCCCAGTGAATCATTCTTGCCCTCCATCAAAATTGATATACCTGAATCCCAAACTCCGCCAGTGTCCTACATATGCTAGAATGTCATTTACTCTACCCTGCAATCCCTCAGCCACTTTCTGCCATCCAGAAATTTGTTTAAATTTCTCCCTTCTTTGCTGTTAATCAACTCCTGCTCTTTTTGATTTTGTAATTAATACCTTTAAGACTTTTACTATAATTTCAATAGGGTTCTTAAGAGGAGAAAAAATAAATGAGTATGGCCCACCACTCACCTTGAACCAGAATTCTGCAACTCATTTTAGAATAAGACACATCTTATTTGTCTTGCACATCATGCAATAGATTTCTTTTTTAATTACTGCCTCTCAAAAAGCATCATTTTGGAGTTTGCTATATCTCTTTGAAAAAAATGAAAAATAATAAAGAGAAACTTCCTGAATGAATTTTTAGAAGAATAAAGATTAGCAGGCACTAATGGGTGACCAACAGCACCAGGAAGGCCAAAATAATGGGAGTATAAAAATCCTGCTGATTGATTTTTCCATTTTAATTAATTAGTTTGTCCAATGAATAAACATTTATAGATTACTTAGTGTTTCAGTGTTCTTTAGGTATTGCTATAAATTAATACACTCACACCTGCCTTTCATGAGACAGAGTCTCATAAAAGGGCATGATGCCTATTTTTTTTTAAAGATTTTATTTATTTATTTGACAGAGAGAGAGAGAGCACAAGCCGGGGGAGTAGCAGGCAGAGGAAGAGGGAGAACCAGACTCCCCACTAAGCAGGGAGCCCAATGTAGGGCTCGATCCCAGAACCCTGGGATCATGACCTGAGCCAAAGGAAGATGCTTAACTAACTGAGCCACACAGGCGACCCCATGATGCCTATTCTTATAGATGACTTACAGCTATAATAAAGGTTAAAGAATGACCCCTGCTTGCCAGAAAATCTTAAATAATTTATTAATTATTAAGTGGTTATTGTATTTTCCCACAACTGTGTAGGATATTGGCCATGATTTCTACCAGAAGGATTTACCATCCCGCAGTGAAAGAGATTCATGTATTCAGATCTTTGGCTTTGGAGTCACACAGACCTGAATTTTCACCCAAAATTTTCCACCACTCACTAACTTTGTAAACTTACAGAAGTTATTTTGCCTCTCTGAGACTCATTTTTCTCTTTTGTAATATGAGTAATAAAACTACAGTAAAAGTTCCCTCAACCAACTTCCATTTAAACAACTCTCCAGACTCATGAAGACCCTTCTTCCTCCTTAAGACATACTGACTGTTGCTCAATCACGCTGAAAACACACAGTTCACAGACTATGCAAAATGATGTCCCTCCAAGTTATACCTACCAAGATACAGTTACTTTTTTAATATATCAATGTTGATTTTAGTTACTTTAGTCACAAAAAAAATTTTTAATTTAAAATGTTGTTACCAGTGAAATATGAAGGCAAAAAGGAAAAGCAGATAACTTTTAAAAATACTGTCAAATTAGGTGATTTTTAAAAATTGTAATATATATATATATATATATATATACATATATACACAGATACACATATACATACACACACACACACACACATATGTGATAAAATTGGAAAAAAATAGTGTGAAGAAGTTGTAAGAATGTAGAGGGATTCTATACTCAAAATGTTTTGTAGGTGCAGTTACATCCTGGACAATTCGGTTGTCATAAATAAGGCTATAGGTGTAGTTTATGCTGAAAGCCTAAGGGTGTTTTAATCAATGGACTCATAATCAAAGGTAAATCCTTGGCCTTATGAATGACATGTGAATAAAGTGTTACATGTTTAGGATTAAAATAAAATTTTGTGGAGTGATGGGGTGGGTTAATTAGAGTAGGTACAGCATTTATTACCGTATCTGGCACATAGACATTCCATAAGCAGTAGGCATTATTGTTGGTAGCTAAGGACATTTATTTTATTTGACAAAATATTCATTAAGAGTCCACTGTGTTCCAGACCTTGAGCATACAATGGTGAGCAAAACAAACACAAAACCAATAAAAAAGCCCTGGACAGTGCCTTTATGAATCGTAGAAGGAGAGCATCTATTTGATGAAATCATCACACAAAGCCATAATCTCAATGTAAGAGAAGGAATAATACAGCAGAGGACCTGGTCTGTGTTGAGGGTCACCAGGAAGTTTCTGCAACATGAATCAGACCTGGCCAGACGAGGAAAGAGCAGAACTCCAGGCAGAGAGAACAACATGTTCAAATATGCTGAGGCAGGACAGAGCTTAGCAGAGTGAAGAAACTGAAGTGCCAATGTAACCGCTATTCAGAAAAAAGAGAGCATGGCATTGGAATATGCTGACGAGATCAGCAAGGTCAAATCTAGCAGGTCTTTGTGGGCCATGCTAAGAATTTGGGGCATTAGCATAACGCAGTGCCAATTCAGAGCTTACAATCTACTTGAAGATCAAATTGCATAAAACATCTCCATTCCCTTTGAAATCCTGTGTTAGTTAGCTGCTGCAAGAAATCAACACCAAAATTTCAGTAGTCTGATGCCAACTGAAATTGATCTCTTGCCCAGTAGTAGCCTTAGACAGACATTCCTGGCTGGTGGGAGGTGTTCCTCCACCCAGTGATTCAGGGACTCAAGCTCTTTCCATCTTAGGACTCTACAATCCCACTGGAACTCATCAACCTTTGTGTTCAGCCAACATAAGGGAGAGAAAAGCCAGGAATATGTACACCCATTTACTGAACAGCTGATTTACATCACTTCCACTGAAATTCCATTGTTGAGAGCTGGCCAATGAGCACATCAGGTAAACAGAGGAAAGAAGATCAGCCACTTCCCAGGGACAGCTGCTTTCTATGGTAGAGGAGGACCATCTGTAGTGCCCAACTCTGCCACAAACCACTTAACATAAATTAACATGTTTGCCAAGTAAGTTTTTCCTTTTATCTTAGACAATCTCTCTTACCCTGGGTGACTGGGTGGCTCAGTCAGTTAAGCATCTGCCTTCGGCTCAGTTCATGATCCTGGAGGCCCCAGATGGAGTTTCAGGTCAGGCTCCCTGCTCAGTAGGGAGTCTGCTTCTCCCTCTGCCCTCACCCCACTCTCGTGCTCACTCTATCTCTTTCTCAAATAAATAAATAAAATTTAAAAAAAAAGGAAAAAGAAAATCTCCCTTTCCCCAATTTCCATGCAATTTGAGTTAGTGTTCAGTAATTTGTGTGGCTATTTTAAAAGGCAAAGCAAATATTGGATTTTTCTTTTAAATGTGATGTACCATAATAAATGTTCATGTACTTGGCAGGTCTACTAGTCTCGAAACATAGTAGCTATCATTTTTGCTAGACATATTTGGGTGGTCTGAATTCTTCTAATTTTTGGTATTCTACCACTAATGAAAATGTTTACTGTGTCCAACTAACATCACTCCTGGTTATTACCAAATGAGGGATGGTGTCCCGAGTACTTCTTCCTCCACCTATACCAAGAATACTTTAAAAACTTCAACCAATACTCAGCAAACCCCACATATATACACAACTACAATCTCCACTAAAAAAAAAAAAAAAAGTAAATTTGAAACCTGTTATCAGGTATCTTTTCCTCTACCAATTTGTCACCCAATTTTGAATAGGTAAGAGGACTAAAAACCAAAAAGTTGTCTATAAAATCTTTTTTGGATCCTCTAAACCTAAGCCCTCACCTGAAGAGGTTCAGATCTACAGTTTCTCTCTTCCTTCAAATAGGTTTTGCTGGGTTTGCATCATATTTTGTTCATACTCATAGAAATAATTAAATCTAGCACATGCCATATTTTCCTTTTGTAGAATAAGATATGACCCTTGGATATAACGTCAAAAGTTTAGGCAACAAAAGAAAAAAAAATGATAAGTTGGATTTAGTCAAATTAAAAAGTTTTGTGCATCAGAATTGCTACCAACAGACTGAAAAAGCAGCATGCAATGAAAGAAAATACTTGCAAATCATATATGTCTGGTAAAGAGTTAATATCCAGAATATATGAAGAACTACAACTCAACAACAAAGCAAACCAATTAAAAATTGGCGAAGGTTTTAATAGACATTTCTCCAAGAAGATACATAAATGACTTGTAAAGTGCATGAAAAGGTGCTCAACATCCCTGATCATGAGGGAAATGCAAATCAAAATCACAAGATACCACTTCACATCCAGTAAGATGGCAATTATCAAAACAAAACAAAACAGAAAACAGGCGTTGATAAGATGGAGAAACTGGAACCCCCACACGTTACTGACAGGAATGTAAAATGGTGCAACTATATGGAAAACAGTATGTGGTTGGTTCCTCAGAAAAGTAGAAATATAATTATCATGTTATTTAGCAATTCCACTTGTATAAACACAAAAGAATGGAAAGCAGGGGGGCTCAAACAGGTATTTGTATATGCGTGTTCATAGCATTATTCACAAGAGCCAAAAGGTAGAAGCCACCCAAGTGTCTACCAGTAGATGAACAGATAAAATACGATATATACCTACAACTGAATATTTTTAAAGGCTTTATTTATTTGAGAGAGAGAGCAAGTGGGGGGAGGGAGAGAGGGAGAGACTCTTCAAGCAGACTCCTTGCTGGGTGCAGAGCCAGACTCGGGGCTCCATCTCAGGACGCTGAGATTGTGACCTGAGCCAAAGCCAAGAGTCAGACGCTCAACCAACTGAGTCAACCAGGTGCCCCCATGCAATGGAATATTTAATCAGTCTTTAAAAGAGATGAAATGCTGATACCTACAATGACCTGAATGAATCTTGAAGACATTATGCTATGAAATTTCCCTGTCACGAAAGGACAAATAACAGATAGTTCCACCTACATGAGGTACCTAGAGTGGTCAAATTCATAAATACAGAAAGTAGAATGGTGGTTACCAGGGGCTGACAGGAGGGGAAATGGGGACTTCCACCAAGTTCCTGTATGAGAACAGAATTTCAGTTTGGGAAGATAAAAAGTTCTGGAAACAGATGGTGGTCATAGGGGTACAGCCATGTAACTGTAGTTATTGCATAAAACTTTTACTTAGAAGTAGTTAAATAGAAGGGCACCTGGGTGGCACAGTCATTTAAGTGTCCAACTCCTGGTTTCAGCTCAGGTTATAATCTTAGCATCATGGGATCAAGCCCCCCGTTGGGGTCCACACTCAGAGGGGAGTCTGCTTGAAATTCTTTCCCTCTCCCCCTCTGCTCCTCCCTTCACTTATGCACTCTCACTCTCTCAAATAAATATATAAAACTTTTTTTTTTAAGTGGTTAAAATGGGAGGGAAGGAAACAGGAAAGGAAGGAAGAAAGAAGGGAGGGAGGGAGGGGGAAGGGAGGGAAAGGGGAGTGAAAGGAAAGATATGATACCTGAGACAAAGTTCGGTGGAAGCCATGGTCCCAAACAGAACTTGACGTCCTAGATGATGATGTCCCCTTTGCTACAAAGGACCAAAGCTTTCAGTGGAAGACCTTGGATCCCCTTATTCACCAATAACATGAACTTGTTTTGTTGTTCAAGCTTTAGAGCTGAGCACAGAGCATCTGGAGCATCTCCTAACCACCCACCCACATGCTGAAGCTTGAGTTGGTTTGTAAAAACAGTTTAGTAGAGTTCACACCAGTGTCCTTTTATGTTTTTATCTTTCTGTCCAAAAAAAGATAAATAGTATGTAATATTTAATTTATATAATATTTAATTTAGCATTTAAGTTAAGCTAAATATATATGTATGTGTGTGTGTGTGTGTATAGTAAATATAAAACATTAAGGTAAATATATAGTATTAATTTAACTTAATATTCAAGTCTGGTCTATATTCTTATTCCCAGCACAGTTATTAAATCCAAGAAGAAGAAGGGAAAGGAGAAGAAGAAGAAAAGACAAAGCCATGGATATCCCAGATGTTAAAGGGTGAGTCACAGTTCGCTGCACACCAGGTAGAAAGAAGTCTGTAGCATTAACTGTCGGTGTGTGGCTTGCAGACCTAAGAAGTTTCCATTGTAACCCATTTCTTATTGACTTGAAGTCCAGCCCACTTTGTACTCTTCCACAGTGGAATAATACTTGTGCCTTCCATGTATGTCCTTTCTGCTAGTTGCAGCTGTTTTTCTACTACTATTTTATTTGCGTAATTAAGACACTGGTTTGTTCTGTCTTAACAGCCTGGGGCAGTGGTACTAAAGGTACGTATTTTTAAGTCAAATACACAGACCTTTTGAAAATGAATCATGTTAGATTCCTTTCTTTTCGGACTCTCTTGAAATCAGATAATAGAGATTCTGGGGACCATCCCCTCGAGCCCCCCCCCCCCCAAAAAATGTTTTATAGCCAACAGTGATCTACGTAAACTTTAATGCCCTTTAAGATCATCTGCCTCGTACTCCATGTGGGTTAACTGAATTTAAATTAGAAAGGAAGGAAGGAAGGAAGGGAATGGAAGAGGGAAAGAAAGAAAGGAAGGAAGGAAGGAAGGAAGGAAGGAAGGAAGGAAGGAAGGAAGGAAGGAAGAAAAAGAGAGGGGGAAGAAAGAATGAAAGAAAGATTGTCTGACTCGCAGTCAGCTGATTCTTCTTAGAATGCCTCTGAGATGAATGTGTGTATGCTCATGTTTCAGCAATAAAGGGTGTGACCCTCAAAAATACATTGACCAGGGTTCTCTGCTATCAGGTAGAGCTATCTCTACTCTCTCTCTACTATCAGCTGTTCATAAAATGCCTTGATCTTTGCTGAGACTATGTTGCTAAACCAGCCAGACTTCAGGATTAAGAACACCTAATCTGTGGAGCCAATCTGAAATTCACAATGATCCTGATTAAACACCAGTCAGTTAAATTAGGTATGCAGAGGCCATTTATTTTTTAAATAAAGTACATTTGCTCAGAGTGATGCTGCCAACAGGATTTTACTCGTTGTGCAGGTCTCCCTTTTATAACTCTGCCAAATAAACTGGGCAAATCCCTTCAGTCCATTCCAGAACCTCACTAGGAACACCAGCATGAATTAATAGAAAGTCTGAATTACATGATCATTTGTAAACAGCACATCCTTAATTACCATCAAGAATTTGAAAAACAAAAACAAAACAAACAAACAAACAAAAAAAAACCACTAATGGTGAACCAGGTATGGGCTAGAAAGAACACTGATCACTTGTCGTGGAAAAGTTGACACCCAGTATGTTCAAAGGGACACTCTTCAGGAACGAGGTGGCCTGAGTCCTCATCTCTGTTCATTCTGTATGGGCTTGTACAGGTCAGTTGAGCTTTTTACTCTACTCTTTTCTCATTTTTCTAAAGATTTTATTTATTTGAGAGAGTGAGAGAGTACACAAGCAGGGGTAGGTGAGCAGAGGGAGAAGGAGAAGCAGGTGCCCTGTAGAGCAGTGGGTTTTATGTGGAGTTCGATCCCAGGATCCTGAGATCATGACCTGAGATGAACCGCCCAGGCATCACCCCTCCCCTTTTTTCATTTTTAAAATAAAGGGCATATGCTAATAATCTCTATATCCTTTCTGGCTCCCAAATTCTAATTTTACATCTCTAAATCATTTAAAGTAACACATTGTCTCTGCATAAACTAATCTTGCTAAACTGATTCCAACGTAACTTTGGTTGACTTAAGTAGGTTAAACATCCCCACGTTAGAAGGTCTGAATCATGGCCTCCCTATTAATTTTCTCATAAATAGCACAGAAGTAAGTTGCAACCCAGTTTTGCCAGCAAAATCTAAATTAGTTGAATTTAAATTGGTGAAGTGTGAGTATGTGTTAGATTAAAACCCAGTATCGACTAATCTTGCATGTTCTTTCGTGGGTCATTTCTTCTTTCTCAGCACAATCTGCCTGGGAAATGGTAAATTGCCCCCAGCTTCCACAGACATGCCCAACTCCTGGAAGTCTGACTGCAGACAGTTTCTCTCTTGAGCTTCAAACTCATATTTAATAATAATCTTCCGAGGCGTCTGGGTGGCTCAGTGGGTTAAGCCGCTGCCTTCAGCTCTGGTCGTGATCTCAGGGTCCTGGGATCGAGTCCCGCATCGGGCTCTCTGCTCAGCAGGGAGCCTGCTTCCCTCTCTCTCTCTCTCTCTCTGCCTGCCTCTCTGTCTACTTGTGATCTCTGTCAAATGAATAATAATAAAATCTAAAAATAATAATAATAATAAAATAATAATCTTCACCACTCATGGAGCTCCTGTTACAAGTCTGGTGTTGAACTGTCATTTTAACAACATGGTTTCTGCCTTGGCAGTTCCTCTGTAGGACAGACCTTGTTACCTCCCTTCTAGATGAAGTTATCAAGGCTCAGAGAGGCCTTTTGGCCGATCAGAGTCACACAGCCGGTCGCTTTCAAAGTCATGTTTCGAATCCACATCTTGTCACCTCCGAAATCCATGCCTCTAACTATTTTACTAGAATGAACAATACAGATTAGAAATGCAAGATATTAAATCATGAAACGTTCTGGATGAAAGTTTTCCATTTTCATAGAGAGGGGCAGGTTGGCAGAAAAGACACTCGTGGCGGGTGGACAGCTCTGAAATCTGCGGTTGAGAGCAGAGGAAGGGGGAGCTGTAAAGGCAGGTCTGGGCCAGACTGGGAACAGCTTCCGTGGTCCAGGACAAGGACGGCAGGCGTCTACAGAGCAACATGGGTCAGCACAGGGATTCAGGACTGAGCAAGGGGTAGTGTCTATCATCAGTCCTATTTTAGCAGAAACATTCTGGAAACAACTTTAAGAATAGTGTAGAAAGAAATAGAGATGAGAGACAGAAAGATCATTGAGGAAGCTCTTATACTAGCCCAGAGAGAGAAGATCCAGCCCGAATTAGGAGAGCAACAAAAGGAAGGCATAAAAAGGGGTGCAGAACTTGGCACACCACTAAATTGTGGAAGTGCACCCCAAAGCGACTCTGATTTGTTTTTACCTTGCTACCCAGCAGACTACGTGTGCCTCGATGGTACCCCTGTAGCAAAGCCTACTATCTCCACAGAGAGAGTCACTACCCTGGATCGTACCAGACCCAAAACACACAAAAATAGAATGTCTGGAGCCTATTGAATTATTTCTGGGTTTTTTCTCTTTTTTTAAGAAGAAAGACTCCATCATACATGACTTCCTGTCATCAAATGTCTGGGTCTAGGGGTAGGAAAGAAAAGGAGTACAGGAAACTGAACGACACCTTGGGAGTGTCCTGATGTGTATCTAAGTCCATGACCTGTGGAAACGATGACATGGCCTAGGTTAGCGGGAGCTCCGGTCTCACTCACTCCAGAGCCTAACCTCAGCTCCTGGCTCCATGTGCAAGAGCATCCTCAGCTCCTGGCTCCATACATGGGAAATGTAGCCCAAATTCCATATTTCTAAATTTCTCACAACCCAGTTCAGGCAACCTCTGTCCATTACTTAAATTCTTAGAGTCACCTCTGAACTGGTCTTTCCACATCCCCCCTGATCCCTGCCCCAGACCACTGTCAACACCACAACCCCAGACTTCCTAAAACCTACTAGGACCATCTCACTCTTCTGCCCCATGCCCAAAGACTCCATGGCCAAAGTCCTTCCAATGGCCTTAAGGCCCTGCTGACCCTGTCCCAGCAGCCTGCAGTCACTGACCTCAGCTCCTGTTCCTTCCCCTCCCTTGGCTCCAGCTTCATTGGCCTCCTTGTTCCTCAGATCCACCAGCCCCACCCTAACGCAACGCCTTTGCGCTGTTTTCTTCATTCTTCCCCCAGACATCTGTGAGCCCAGCTCCCGCGTCTCGCTTGGGGTTTTGTCCAAATGTAGCCTCCTTAGTGACTCATACCCTGGGCCACCTTACGGAAAATTTGCACTACCCCACTACCCTGCCTCATGCCCAGATGTCTCCCCAACACACTTACACTGTTTTATTTTACTCCGAGGCATTACTATAAGTTAACATGCTATTGTGGGTTGAATTATGTCTCCCCAAAAGATGCTGAAGTTTTAATCCCCAGTATGTGGATTGTGGATGTAACTTTTTGGGAAAAGAGTCTTTGCAGATGATTGAGTTAAGTTGAGGTCTTTAGGGTGGGCCCAACTCCAATGCAGCTGGTGTCCTTATTCAAAGGGGAAATTTGGACCCAGACACACAGGGGAAACGCCATATGCAGATGAAGGCCGAGATTGGGATGCTACTGCTTGCTACAAGCCCGCCCAGCCCTAGAAACTGGGGAAGAGGCCTAGAGCAGGTTCTCCCTCGCAGCCCTCAGGGGGAACGAACTCTGCCAAAACCTTGGTGTTGAACTTCTGTCCTCTGGCACACTGAGACAAAACCTTTGTTGTCTAGACCACCCAGAGTGTGGTACATGGTATGGCAGGCCAGACAAACTAATACTACATAATCTCCCTGCTTTTTTGTATTTATGACCTGTCTTCACCCCCAAAAGTAAACTTTCCAAGCAGGGATCTGTTGATGTATCTTCTCTATCCTGTCTCTAGCAGTAAGTGAATGAATTAACATTTGTGCCCCTGTCCACACTTCTAGAATTTTCTCCCTCTTTCCAAGATGAAATCCTTCTGACCTTCACCCCAAATACCATGGACTTTGATACCATCTTAACTCTGCTGATGCTGTTTTCCTCTCCCCAGGCTGCCCGACTGCCCCTTCTCCACCCCTTAACATCTCCTTATCAATGAAGACATACCCCATGTCACCCCTTCAGTGACGAATTCCCTCTGCTCTCCTCTTCTGCTTTAATATTCACGTGGTTGTGCCCCTCTGCCTGTAAACCGTGACCCCTCTGAGTTCTGGAATCCTATCCTATTAATCTTCCTATCCCCAGAACCTGGCCCAGTGACGGGCACACCAGAGGTGCTTAGGAAATGTTTGCTAGATTGAATTAAATCTGTATCCCGCAGCTTTTGCTCTCGCTGCCCTTGCCTAGACTGCTAGCCACAGCAGGGTACAAGAGGATTAGACAGGACTTTGCAGAGCAGAACTCAGATTAGAGCGGCAGAGCGCTACGGGGCTGCGCGTCTCGGCAGACCCTTTGTCTCCGCTCAATCTCGTGAGAGCCTCTTAAATTGGAACCATCGGCGATGTCGTACCCGAAGCACTCAGCGGAGCCCTGGGAGACGTTTGCCAGAATTCCCAGCAACACAAACAGCTCAATCAAAGGAGAAGGTGTGCGAATCCTCTTCCTTTTTATAAACTAGAGCAAGCATCCTGTTGAGGGGGAAAAAAAAAAAAAAAAAAGACGGTTCTTTGAGACAGTACTTCCCAGGTTGCTAGGCAGGAAGATATGGGCTTTGATTCCAGGTAATGGGCTGGTCTCTGTTTTCCTGGCTGCCCCTAGTTCTTTCCAGTGGGCGGGCATTGTAAAGGCCACGCGTGTCCACTCGTCGTTGCGGAGAGGATGAATGGGAGCCAGCTCCAGAAATGAAGGGTCTGTTTGGAGTGGCCATCGCTCATTTAACCTATTTGAATACTCGGGGGAGTATAGTCCGAAAGGGCTAGGATAGACTCTGCCCCGCCCCCCTTCAAACTCAGTGGATCTCAGATATCAAATACGCATTCTGAGGAATCACTGTTGCTTCTCAGAAGGTTCTCTGGCCCTCTGTTTTCTTAAAAGCGCTCATTCTCATGGTCTTGAGGTCATTGCCCAAAGGGCAGCATGGACCCGGGGAGATGTCGAAACTTCAGAGAGCCTTATTGAAGGCCTCCCTCCTGGCAGGTACCATCATGGTTAGGATTACCTTCACATTCGTGAGAAGAGCTGATTTCCTCGCCCTAACGATGTGCATTTGACAGTAACACGTTTTCAAGTGTCCTGATAATTGTGTTCACGTGGGTCATTCCGTTGTGGTCCCAAGCTCAATGCCTTTGCAGGGTCAAGCCCTGTGCTCCTCTCAAACGCGTCAAAACAAGGGAGCTCCTCTTTTTCACGTTCCGCGTAAAGCTGGTAAAGAACGACTTACTAAGCTTCTCCATTATTCCCAGCAAAGTATAATAAACTTTGTGATTATGACCAAAGAGTTGCACTCGTATTGTTAATAATTCAACTTAGCCCTGCCCTTTGTCCCCTTAAATTCATTAGGGACAATGTCTTGATCATTGTTAGTACACTGATCCCATAATACTGTGAGCCGTTGTTGTTGCTGTTACTATTACTATTACTGGCAATGGAAAAGCTCTCATCCAGTGAGACTAGTAGTTTTGTTTTTTAAGATTTTATTTATTTATTTGACAGAGAGAGACACAGCAACAGAGGGAACACAAGCAGCGGGAGTCAGAGAGGGAGAAGCAGGCTTCCCGCTGAGCAGGGAGCCCGATGCGGGGCTCCATCTCAGGACCCTGGGATCATGACCTGAGCCGAAGGCAGACGCCCAGTGACAGAGCCACACGGGTTCCCCGAGACTAGTAGTTTTTAACATTTTGGTAGTTATATTCACCTTTCAGGGTAAAGAATGTCACATGCCCTCTCTCCAGAAAACTTCACATGTCACACACTCCTTTATGTGAAATTTCAGGAGATGTAAAAAGTAAATGGGCCCTAAAGCAGGAGTCAGTAGATTTTTTCTGTAAAGGCCAGAGAGTAAATATTTTGGACTTGTTGGATCGAGAGGCAAAATAAGGGATATTATGTAGATATATTTGTCCCCCCACCCCCTGTCTGTGTAGCATAAGTTCCAAGACCCCAGTGGATGCCTGAAATCACAGATAGGTTTGGTACTACCCTATATTATAGGGTACCAAACCCTATAATACTGTTTTACCTATACTGACACATCTCTGATAGTTTAATTCATAAATTAGGCACAGACTATGGAAGGATTATAACAATGTAATAAAAGTCCTACAAATGTGGTCTCTCTCTCTCTCTCAACACATATACGTGTCCTGTATCCACCCTTCTCGTGGTGAAAGGAGATGATAAAATGTCTGCATGATGAGATGAAGTGAGGGTAATGACGTAAGCATTGTGACACAGCATTCAGCCGCTCCAGACCTTCTGACCACATCTGGGATGGAGGGTCATCTCTTTCCTGACCACCGTTGGCTGTGGGTAACCAAAAACCGTGGGAAAGCCAAACCACGGATAAGGAGTGGGACTACCTGTGCTTAGACTACAGAAGAGAAAACAAATTCTTGCAGATTTTAATTGGTAAAATCCAAACTAATAATTGAGTGTGGTTTTGTGTTTTTTGTAATGCAAGTCCCTTAATGAGAAGAAAGTCACTTAGCAAGGGACAGGAGAAAAATCTATCACTTAATCGTGGCTCAAAGTTAGCATTCCCTATCATCAGAACAATTGAAAATGTTCATCTGTAAAAACCATCCTTAGGGTCTCCTGGGTGGCTCAGTCGGTTAAGGTCTGCGTTTGGCTCTGGTCATGATCCTGGAGGCCCCAGATGGAGCCACACGTCAGGCTCCCTGCTCCGTGGGGAGACTGCCTCTCAACGTCTCCCTTTGCCTCTCCCCCGCTTATGTGCACTCTCTCTTTCTCTCTCAAATAAATAAATAAAATCTTTAAAAAAAAAAAAAAGTCCTTAGTTTGAGGACGGTAAAAACCCAGACAGTGGGCTGAATTTGACCTGGGCCATAGTTTGCTAATCCCTGCTTTAACGTTCACCCAAATTAAGAGACCCAGGTCCAGACTATTTTCAGGAAGCGCTGCTGGGAGTGCACATAGGCAGGGCCGGGACAGCAAGGTTACTCATGGTTCTCGTCCCTGGTGGCAAGAGACAAGCTTACCCGGTGGTCTCACCTGGAGCCAGCAAGGATTCCCCGTGCAGAGCTCCCATGGCTGGGCTGGCTGGCAGCTGAACTGGGGTCGCATTCCTACTTCCCAGAGCTGCAACCAAGACCGCGTGGCATAGTAAATTCTATTAACCTACATTCTGTGACCTCGATAAAACTTTCTCAACAATCAGCAAGAATAACAATGCCGATGAAAAGAAATTCCTTTGCCCGGTGTTTGAAAATTGAAATGTAAAAAGCACATCAGCGGATAAGGCTTTTTAATGAATAAAATTATTTTCTTAATCTACAGTTATCTTTCAATCAATACTCACTCCCAGAAACTCGGAAAAAACACCATCTCGCCAATTTAAAAGAGCTCAGAATAAATCATAATAAACTAATCAAGAGGCAGTGTTCAACCAAACTGATTATGCAGAAATTTTAGCCTTGAACTTGCACAGTTAATCTTTTTCTATGAAAAACATTGCGTAGTAACAGTCAATCACAAGAGAAATGTAATTCTATATAATGTTTCCAGGCCTATAATGTCTGGAAAGCTTAGGCCACTAAGAAGAGCCATAAATGCATTTCATTGTCGGGTTAGAACCCATCGTTTCGTTTCAATAATGGTTAAATAAATAAATAAATCCATAGATAAATGCAACTCCGTTGGCTGGCTCATGCCCAGCTGCCCGAGCTGAGAGGCAAACTTGATGCAAGTTCTCCACCTAGTGGATGCTTCAAGATGTGCGAGAAAATAAAAACTGCCTGTACTTGGGTATCTTACCCTAACAGGCACAGAGACTCGATATGCGGAGAGAAGTGGAGAGCTTTCTGTATAGCATCTGAGACATTCCTCTTCCTTGGGTTATACTTTTCCTCTTCCTTTTGTGTCTCTTCCCATCTCGGGCTGGGTTCCCCAGGGATGACTCACAGATACTTGAATGCGGGACCTTAACTGGGGAGGACTCTCGGGGAGGACACCCATACAGGAATGAAGGGAGCAGAATGGGATGGTGGGGGCAGTTGGACTGCGACTCCGGTGCCACAGAGTCCAACATGCCCCACCTGTCTCAGGGGGCCATTGGAGGGCTGGTGACATGCCCAAGCTCAGCCCGGCAGCCTTGGCGTGTGAGAACCACACACTGGACCCACACATTGCCTCCAGTCCTGCCGTTCTAGGTACTCCATCTGCAGGTCCCTGTGGCCAGCCAGCCCTGGGTGACCATGGATGAAACTGGTTGACTCCAGCTAAGTGAGACATTCCCTGTGTGTTTAGTGTCCCGTGGATCGTGGATGCTCCCTGGTAGGCTCTCGCATGAGAAACCAAGCCTGGTGCCCATCCACCTAGTTCTACCCCAGACCCATTTGTCCCTTGATGGTCCAGACTTTTGCTTCACAAGCTCTGACGAACCAGCCAAGTCGTCTGCCACTGCTTATGAACCCACGTGCCTCCAGCCATTCTCCTTACATGCTAAGTGGGCGTCATCCAACCCAGTGCCCCTTGGATTTCCCCTCACCTCTGTCTTCAGGACCAGCCAGCCTGTGGGGCCGAGTGCCCTTACTGCTCAGTCTTAGCTTGCGTCTTATTCCACTCCGACCCACCTGTGAACTTTGCTTGGCTTTTCTCTGCCTCTATCAGCGGCTCATCACAGACCCCCGCCCCCAACACGCAGCCATAGATAGGCAGGAATGAGGGGAAGGATGAGTATTCCTGGAAGGGATGAAATGAAGGTCAGAAATCCCACCTTTTATACCTCAGTGTGAGGTGAGGAAATGAGGGACACAGTGGGAACTGGAAGAACAGGAGTGTAATAGGAGTTGATCCAAAGGAAGAAGTAATGGCGTTAGAGGTTACATCTGGGAGATGGCACAACCAGCTGAGAATCAAAGACCTTTTTCACTTGCCTTCCATGCTTCGTGCTGTCTGATTTTCCACGTACCTCTACTCCTTCCTTTGGTCCCTCCTGTCCTGGACCTCTAAGCATTGCGGTGACCCAGAACCCAGTCCCAGAACCACTTGCTCTTTCCTTTCCACCCTGATGTCACTCAGTCTCAAGGCTTCAGGGATCTTCTCTGTGTTCCAAGTCCCAGATTTGAATCTCCAGCCCAGACCTCCCCATCCTGACTTCTTTCCCAGCTGCTTATTCACTGCCTGACTCTGAGTGACTGAAAGGCATTTCAAGCTCAACGGCTGGACCCCCTCACTTGGTTGCCGCCAGCTGAGCTCCTGCCAATCCCAGTCTTCCACATCGCAGAAATGTCAGCTTCAGGTTTTCAAGTTGCTCTGGCCAAAAATTTGTGCAGTCATCCTGGACTCGTCTTTTCCTCTCGACACCTCGATCAATCCATATACAAATCCTGTCAGGAATATTCTTAAAACATGTCCAGAATCCAACCACTTTCCACTCCTCTGCCACAACCACTGTGGTTCTAACCTGTCTTCCCATCATGTCTGAACGAACCTGTGGTTCATTCCTGTGTTCCCATCATGTCTGAACAGATCTTGTCTGTCTCTGCCTTTGCTCCTTCCCTTTATTCTTCACACACCAGCCAGCAGCAGGATGTTGGACAGAAGTCAAGCCGTGTGGCTTCTCTGCTTTAAGCCCTCCGTCGGTTCCCCCTCATGCTCAGAGTAAAAACTAAGGTCATCACCTGGACCTATGATGCTCTGCACAACCTGGCTTCTTTGCTCTTTGAACACTTGCCCTTCCTCCTTCCTGGAATTCTCCTTCCCAGAAGTCTGCATGGCTCCCACTTCCCCCTTCCTGGAGTTCTTTTTCCCAGAAGTGTGCATGGTTCCCACTTCCCCCTTCCCCCTTCCTGATGTTCTCCTTCCCAGAATTCTACATGGTTCCCACTTCCCCTTTCCCCCTTCCTGGTGTTCTCCTTCCCAGAATTCTACATGGTTCCCACTTCCCCCTTCCCCCTTCCCCCTTCCTAGAGTTCTCCTTCCCAGAAGTCTGCACTCTTCCCTCCCTGCCTCTTCCAGGTCTTTATTCAAATGTCACCTTTTCAGAAACATCTTCCCTATAACTTCTAATTTAAAATGGAAAAAACAATTCCACTTGTTCTTGTCTCTAGTGGGTTCAGGGGTGGCCCCCCAAAAGATACAGGTACCCCCTAACCGCCAGAGTCTGTGATTGTGCCCTTATTTGGAAGAGGGTCTTTGCAGATATAATCAAATTATGGATCTTGAAATGAGATCATCTTGGATCCCCTGGGTGGACTCTAAACCCAATAATAAGCTTCCATATAAGAGACAAAAGATCCAGAAGCTATATCGCTACCCAATATAAAATTCATTGATCGTATTTATTGACTTTCTATCCTAGTAATCTAGAAGCTACGAGAAGGCAGAGGGTTTTACTCAGTTGTGTTCACTGCTGTATTACTTGAGTTTAAGACAATGCCTGGTTCCAGTGCCTGGTTAGTGGTTAGTGTTCCGTGAATATTCATAATTTGGAACACAAAGAGATGAATAAATTAATAAGTGATGTCATTCTTGATCATTGTGCCTGACTGAAAAGAATGATGGATCTATTGATAAAAACAGGAGTCAAAGAAAGAAATCATAATTAGAACTGAGAGGGGGTTAGCTAGACAAGTTCAGTGTAGGATGTGTTTGGTTTGACGTGACAAACTACAGGTAGAAACGTAATGTACACACGGTCCCAACTTACGGTGGCTCAGCTTATGAGTTTTAGACTTTATAATGGTGTAGAAGTGAAATGCATTCAGTAGAAATCGTACTTGGAATGTTGAATTTGGAACATTTCCCCAGCTAGCAACACACGGGACTATTTCTCTCGTGATGCTGAGTGACAGCGTCAACAGCTCCCAGTCAGCTGTGTGATCACAGGGTCAACAAGCAATGCACCGTCAGCCACTCCATATGCCTACAACCATTCCGGTTCTCACGGGCAGTACAGCATTCAACACACTATGTGAGGTAGTCAGCGCTACGAGAAAATGGGCTTTGTGTTGGGTGATTCCGCCTGACTGTAGGCTAATGGAAGTGGTCTGACCATGTTTCAGGTAGGCCTGAGGTTTGAGATCTTATATGTATGAAAAGCATTTTCAACTTAATGAGATTTTCAACTTATGATGGGTTTCTCAGGACATAGCCCCCCGTTGTGAGTGGAAGAAGATCTGTATATGTTTTCATTAATTTAGAACTTACTTATTCAGCCAGTTCCAAAAGAATTTTGGAAGACTTTGTCTATTTAATAATTAATGGGACTCCTGGGTGGCTCAGTTGGTTAAGTGTCTGCCTTCAGCTCAGGTCATGATCCCCGGTCCTGGGATCGAGGCCCGTGTGCTCAGTGGGCAGTCTTTTTCTCCCTCTCCCTTGGCACCTCCCCTGCTACTCGTGCTCTCTCTCTTTCTCAAAAAAAATAAAATCTTGAGACACCTGGGCGGCTCAGTCGTTAAGCATCTGCCTTTGGCTCAGGTCATGATCCCAGGGTCCTGGGATCAAGTCCCACGTTGGGCTCCCTGGTTGGGGCAAACCTACTTCTCCCTCTCCCTTTGCCTGCCATTCCCCCTGCTGTGCTCTCTCTCTGTGTCAAATAAATAAATAAAATCTTTAAAAAAGAAAAACAATAAAAATTTAAAAAATAAGTAAATAAAATCTTTAAATAAAAATAATGAGATAACTACTAAGACATAATAAAACAAAACCAGAAGAAAATGGATAATCACTGGGGATGCAGAACTGATATGTGGTTGAAATGTCAGTGTTGAAGATAGGTAGATTAGTGATTCAATGTCAAATATGAGCACTTCAAATCCTATTTTAGCTAGCCTTTCTTGCACCAGATGTTTTATTATATAAATTCAAAATTGATTGATGGATTGATTTTACCTCTCCTATTTTCCCCTTTCCATATATGGAGGCAATATTAGTGGTCAGGAAAGCAGCCAAGATTCAAATGATTAAAAAAAAGGATAAGGGAAGAGCAGTGCCTCCAGAAAATGTCAGAGATTCAGAGTAGAAGCTGAAATTGCTTGGCTGCAGTGAGCACCAGCGTCAGAGCTCACGTAACTCCCTAAAGAGCTGAAGGAGGCTCTCTGAGGAGCCAGAGCACATTCTGGAAAACACCGGACCCTGTGTGGGGAAGATGTGCTGTTCCAATCCCAGCCAGCTTTCCTTCCCCACGCTTCCCTGCTCTCCATTGAATGAGGCCTTTCCACTGGTGGAGATATTTTCCAAATGTTCTTCCCTGCTCCCTTTGCTTGGTGGAAAGGAAGAAAGAAAGAAAGAAAGAAAGAGGGAGGGAGAGAGGGAGGAAGGGAAGGAAGGAAGGAAGGAAAGAAGGAGGGAGGAAGAGAGAGAGAGGAAGAAAGAAAGAAAGGGAGAGAAAGAAGGGAGGGAGGGAAGAAAAAAAGAAAAGAGAGAGAAGGAGGCAGGAAGAAAGAAAGGAGAAGCTCCTCATAATAGTTCATAGACATATTAAAAGTAGAATAGATGTCTCATCTCTACACCTCCCTTTGAAATTTTTAGGACATCTTTCAAAGGACAAAAGGTCAGATACATATCGGAGTCAGATTTCTTTGTTTATTTTGCAAGGTTTGCAGAGGCTTGGTGATAGCCTTGCCGAGGCCAAAGGGCTCAAGTTGTTCAGCATTTGGTCCTTGGGCTTTTTTTTTTTTTTATTTTATTTTTTATAAACATATATTTTTATCCCCAGGGGTACAGGTCTGTGAATCGCCAGGTTTATATACTTCACAGCACTCACCATAGCACATACCCTCCCCAATGTCCATAACCCCACCCCCCCTCTCCCAACCCCCCCCCAACCCTCAGTTTGTTTTGTGAGATTAAGAGTCACTTATGGTTTGTCTCCCTCCCAATCCCATCTTGTTTCATTTACCTTGGGCTTTTAAAGAGGCAGGTCCTGTGGCCTCGTAGGAGGCACTGCAGGCAGGGCAGGGGGAGAGGGGGACACCTTGGTCCCCTCACACCGATCTTGCCCATCTCACCACCCAGCAGGAGGCAGTCTGGGCGCCCATCACCCTCCCTCCGTGTCATTAGGCAGCTCCCAGCTGAGCCCCAATGTACTTTCGAACACATCAAAGTTGAAAAAATGCTCATGAAATCTGAGAAAATATTAGCTTCATGGATGAAATCTGCATTTAATGGACCTTGAGTGATGAGATGAAGCATATATACAAGTATATATATTTATTTATTTCAGTTTGCCAGTTTATTAAAGGTCTGAATCAGGGGCGCCTGGGTGGCTCAGTGGGTTAAGCCTCTGCCTTCAGCTCAGGTCATGATCTCAGGGTCCTGGGATCGAGCCCCGCATCGGGCTCTCTGCTCAGCAGGGAGCCTGCTTCCCCCTCTCTCTCTGCCTGCCTCTCTGCCTACTTGTGATCTCTTTATCTCTTTGTCAAATAAATAAATAAAATCTTAAAAAAAAAAAAAGGGGGTCTGAATCAGCAGCCAGATGAAAAGGTAAGGTTCTGAATGGAGGAGCTCTGGTCCTCATGGAGGTTGGGGCTTGGATCCGTGGCACATGGGAGAGGTCTGGCTCCTCAAGCATAGAAGCGCTTAAAAAAAAAAAAACAAAAAAAAAAAAAAGGGAAAAAGAAGAAGCAGCAAGATGAAGTATATTTTCTGGTATAGTTGGACTATACTAATTTCCCAATACCTTGACATATTGTGAAGTCTTTTTCTTTTTCTTTTTCTTTTCTACTTTTTTTTTAAAGATTTTTTTTTTTAATTTATTTGACAGAGAGAGAGTGAGACAGCACAAGCAGGGGGAGCAGCAGGCAGAGGGAGAGGGAGCAGCAGGCTCCCTGCTAAGCAGAGAGCCTGATGTGGGGCTCTATACCAGGACCCCAGGATCATGACCTGAGCCAAAGGCAGAGGCTTAACCTCCTGAGCCACTCAGCCACCCCTCTTTTCTACTTTTGAGTTCATTTTAATTCCAAAGGTAAAACAAACAAGCAAACCTGAATTATTCTAAAATGTTGTATTTTTCACCGTGAGTGCTAGATGAGATGTGCACACGTCACATGGCCTTAGGCTGGTTTGCTGTTGCTAACATCTCCTTTATGTCAAGGACCCTTACATTAGTTACATAAAACGTCTGGGTCCTGTTGTGGAAGAAAGGTGACTTTTGATGTCACAAAATGTTTATAGCTTAAAGTACTCAGTGTAGACTGCTGCTCGATCTGTGCCCCCTGGAAAAACAGGAGGCATTATTTTGTTATATAAGGAGCCACAGACCGGGTGAGAAGTAAGATGATCTTGGGATTGAATTGTAGGGAGTTTTTCCACCAGAAGGTGATAGAAAGAAATGGATATAGAGCTCCCTATATAATACAGATAGAGGTATTTCCTTTTTCTAAGGAAAAAAAATATATATATATATATACACACACGTGTGTGTGTGTGTGTGTGTGTGTGTGTGTGTGTAAAACCTGATTTCTCAGACCATATTTTTTTTAAATAAATTGTAGTTTTATTATGATATATGTTCTCCCTGCACACAGGTCAGAGTTTGGGGTGTTCTTTCTGGTAAGCACTAAGCTTTCAGTCCAGTAGAAAATAGAACTGTGAATTGATGTCAGCAAATCTTTTTTGAATAAGAGTTACATGCAAGGCAGGGAGAAAAGCATCCTCAGAGCTCTCCCCCACCACCCCCGCAGTCTAGTAGCCATATTGGGGTGCTCACATTGTCATTAATCTGGACCTTCAGGCTCTGAGTTTCTTCTTTCTGGGCATTTGCTAGGCTACACCACTTCACACAGTGGTACTAATGGGTGACAGTAAATGTGTTGTCTCTTCAAGGGCATCTACCCTTTTGATAATTAGTTGATCTCTAACTGGCAGCAGGACAGGAATCCCCCGGCTGTCTGGTAAGCATGGGCTGGGACATTGCTAGCCCCTGTTCGAGGCCTTCCTCCCTAACTCCAATACTGAATCTGAAAGAATGTTGTGGTTTTGAGTAAGGATTTAGACTCCTCCGGAATCAATTTCCAGGGGACGGTCACTTACTAAACCTTCAATCTGTGCCATCAGACAAGATTTAAACCTCTCTAAACCCCTATTTTTCATTTGTAAAATATGGATAATACTGGCAGGGATTTTGTTAGACTTCAGAGAATGATACTCAGGTATCCACACAAAGCCGACACAGAAAGTGCTCAATAAACAGTAGTTAACATCATTTCATTTTAGGAGTCGAGGCTGATTAGCTCCGGAGTCACAGCATCTCTGACTCAAAGCGACCTTCGAGTCCAATCCAAGCGTGACTCTCCAGCCCCCCGCCAAGCAGTCTCGTCTGCACAGAACATCTTCCAAGATACTCAGCATTTTGACATCGAAACTTTCCCTGAAGGTTACTGCCAGTCAACGGGAGGTGATGGGAAAGTGGCGTAGAGGCATCCTGGCCACAATGAGTTGTAAGAAGATAGCTGATTTTTCTCACAGGCTTGGTTTTCTGAGCATAGGACTGTTCCGAGTCATTCTACCGGAACGGAGTTTCCACCCCCATCGACGGTGAGACTTTCTGAAAGGCACTTTGAAAACACTCCCCCTCCCAAATCTCTTATAAACCACAGCTGTTAAAATCCAGAGGTACCCAGTTAGGTATTAGAGATTTCTTTCCAACACAACTAATAAATGAGAGGCCGTATGAAAACCTCGGCACGCATCGCTTAAGCCTGGGAGTTGCGCTGTGACACTCAGCGGGCGCCTGGCGCAGACAGAGAATATCACTGAAGCGTTGTCGGTTCGGCCAGGAATCACAACATCGCCACCTGCATTCCGGCTAGAAAGAACCAGCCTGCCAGGAAAAGTCGACGTGAGCCTTGCATGTCCTTCCTCGGTGCCAGAGGCTGGAGGACACAATGAGCTGTCAACCCCACCTCCCACCTGCCATTCGACCTTGGTCATGAGTCCCCCGTTCTCCCTGAGCCTCAGCATTTCACCCGCCACATGGTGACAACCGTGATTGCCTGTCTTCCTCACTCGATGATTAAGGGCTTGGATGGATTTCATTTTCACCGAGTGTTTGCGTACCCTTGACAGGACGTTGCTCCGCGGCATAAGGAAAAAGCCATTATCGTTACTGACCTCGGAGCCCAGAGAACGTTACTTTCTCGGGCTTCCCTGCTGATAAAGTCTTAAGATCAAGGCGTATCAAGCTTTTCATTCCATCTGACAACAAGCATCCCAGAGTTCGCGATTTGGAAATATGAATTAGCTGTTGCCATTTCTTTCTGTGAAAGGGAAGGTGCTTTCGCACGTGTAGCCAGTGACAGCAAAGACTCGCTCCAAAGATTCTCGGGACAGATGGCCAGAGCTGGCCTCTGGTGCGCAGTTCATTAAACAGTCTCCCTTTGACCAACAGGCCTCATTGTGAGGCAGCCCGGGCCTCTGCTGATGTCAAAAGCCCCATTCTGCCCGGCGTGGATTGTTCTCACAAAGCATGCCCACACGCATCCTGCGGCAGACAGGGACGGGGCTGGCTCTGCAAATGTCACCGCCACCACCACCACTGTCCCTTTTCCCCCTGTCACACGATCTTGGGGATCTTTCCAGAGACTTGCACAAAGCCCGATTCAGAGTTTGCCTTTGACCGATGCACACTTGGCCGCAGATGGACGGGGAAGAAGAAAAAGGCGTCCTGGTGTTTCTCCACACTCGCCTGGGAAAGCTTGGGAATTCCTGGCTTCTTTACCAGCGTCGACTCAGCCTGAAAAACAAATCAGAAAGTTGCCAATGGTTTCATTCAGCCTAGGGAACTGGGTTAATGCGACTCTGTGAGGGAAACCATCAATGCACAAAAGTCAGGAAATCCAAGAGGGCCATTCCCACAGCCCGCGGAGGCCTTCCACACACAGGTGACTCTGTGCGCCCGCTGAGGCCCTCCACCGCATCCTTGCCAAAGGATGGAAGCCATCCCAGGGGTTCGTCAGCCGCAAAGGGGAGAAACGGTCCCTGCATTCATGACCTACAGTTTCGGCTCTGAAATTATTTATGTATTTTTAAGTCAACGGCACCACATTGTAATTACCAGTCCCCACTGGGTGGACGGAGCCCTTCCCCTTTCCACCTCGGCATCCCCAGAATGGAAGCTGGGACCTGCTGAACACAGAGCTAATGGGTGGTTGCCTGGACGGGTGGGTACTCGCAAGATTTCTGCAAGGTGCAAACTGTTCTATTTCCATTCGTTCTGTAACTATCACACACAGAAGGCTGTCTGGACTCTGACCCCTCCGCCTTATCTGAACTCGCAGCCTTCTCACCTTCCTAGTAGGGAGCCAGTTCTCTGCCATTCCCAAGGCAAATAAATAGAAACTGCACCTTCACCGTGTAACTTAGCAAAATTCCTCTCCTTTAAGCATTGTTATTCTCTTAGATTCACCTCCTGAGTCTACCATCCCAGTGACCCTCTGCCCCATCTCTCTCTCTTGCCCCCAAAATCAAACAGGGAGCAAAGAGAGCCCTTGAAAATAATGTCTAGAAAGTGTGCCTGAGTGGGGACGCCTTGGTGGCACAGTCAGTTGAGCATCCCACTCTTGGTTTCAGCTCAGGTCATGATCTCAAGGTTGTGGGATCGAGCCCTGCATCAGGCTTCATACTCAGTGTGGAGTCTGCTTGAGATTCTGGAAAAGAAAAGAAAGTGTGCCCGAGACCTACCACTCAGGGAATAATTGCATTCAGGTCAACCCGTTGTCGACATGGTCATTCAGCAACACCCAGTTCCTGGCAGGGGTGTGTACACAGCAATTATTTCTTGAGAAGTAAACACAACGACCAACCTAGGTAGTGACGTTGAGCGGGGAGAACCAGCACCAGCTCCTGAGGAGCCAGTAGTGTCCTTGATGGAAGAAAGGTGTTGGACACAGTCTTAGCTCATGAGGGATGTCCTACATCCCAAGAACACTCACATGGCAGAAGCAGCGTCAAACCAAGGCATATGATATGTGAAGAAATGTAGAGTAAACATTGCAGAGGTTGGCAAAGGAGAGAATTGAACAACTGGAGGTGACTGGTTACTAACCAGGACGCTCCTCACTGGGGGAACACCTGAAGTGTGTGGGGAGCAACCTTATGTGTCAGAATTCCATCATGTTCGAAGAATCTAGAACTGGACAGAATAGTAGAGACCATAGAAATCAAACAGAGTCGTATATATGAAGCAACTGACCTATCAGAGTAACAGTGAACAACTTTCATGTCAGGGTCAACCCTGACATCCTCTAACACAGTCCTTGTTTAAGTGTTATTGGAAGACCCATTTCACCTCAAAATAGTGCCCTCAGTGTCTGTTAGGATAGTTCATATATTCCTGTCATTTTTTTGGTCATTGCTTTGGGTAAAGTTACTGTTGTTTCCAGAAAGTGCACATTTAAAAAAAAATAAAAATCTGTTTTCAGATTGAAACAGAAAAGAGCAGTCTACAAAATGAAGACCTGTACTCTAAAAGCATAAAGGTCATGAAAGGCAAAATAAATAAATAAATAAAAATGCTGGGAGTTGTTCCACATGAAGAAAGACAAAGGAAGCACAGCAACTAAATGGCATGTGGAACCCAAGATTGGACCTCAAACCAGAAGGGAATTATTCTATTTTTGTTTTCCTATATGTAAGTGAGACAGTTGGCAACATGTTGAGTAAGTTCTAGAGATTGAATATTAGCATACTGATGTTAGTTTCCTGATTTTGATCATTTTGCTGCGGTTCTGAAAGAGAATGTCCTTGTTTTTAAGTAACACACGCTGAAGTATTTCGGGGTCAGGGAACATGCCTCATGCATCTTAAAATCATCCTCTCCCATCTCAGTGGGAGGAAGGTCCCAAGAACCTGCAAGGGACGGTGTGACCAACAGGAGGCACTGGAGAGCCTGAGTAATGCAGGGACCCCACACGCCCGCCTGGATGCCTGCTTCAGAAGGGTCCCCGCAGTATTGAGCAAGTTGCTTAACATCTCTACTGTCCTTTGTTTCCTCATGGAAGGATGTTAGAAAAAATACCAGCAGCCTCCAGTTAGTGAAACCTTTGTATGTGCCAGGCACCGTGTCAAGCACTTGAAGTATATTGACAACAACCTTTGACAAAGGAGAAGACAGTCATGGAGAGCAACGTCGTTTGCTCACAATCACACAAATAACCAAAACTGCTACCTTCTACCACGTCCAATCTACCAGTGCTCCCGTGAGGCTCAAGTGAAATCTGCCAAGTGCTAATTTAGTGCCTGTGCTCCCAGGAGATACTCAGTAAAGGTTAGCTGGTCACCCTCATGGCCACCACCGATGACACCCTGGGCATAACCACCTTAGCTGGATTCTAAGTCCTCAGTGCGTGGGTCCCTCTTCTTATTAAATCTTCTGTAGTTTCATCAAAGAACGGAATCTGTAAGTTAAACACCTGATATCTCAGAAGAGCAAAAGAAAAATTAGAGGTAACATTAAGTGAATATATATTTCTTATAACAAGCGTAACTTAGTAGCTTGGTTCCGTGAACTTGGCTGGTATGATGCCTTTGAAAGTGAGAACATTTTTCATACGATTTGGATTCCTTCCATAGGACCCCGTAGAGCCAGGGGGAAAGAAAAGATTTACATTCGACCATTACCATGGTGTACATATTTTGGACATGTATTTGGGCTTTTCTCCAGAAATCATGCTAATGGGTCTTATCTAGGAAATGACACTGGGTGCCATTCAAACCAGAGGTTATTGCATGGGTTACTTTCCTGGGCTCATGGGGTTTTGTTGTTTCTTGTTTTTAGACTTTGTTTAGCTCCTTACAGAATAGCCTTTGATGGTTTTCACTTGGTTGGTGTTGAGACCGAGTGGATAGGCCATTCCGGCATGTTCTTTAAACTCAAAAGGAGACTGCATGCACCTAGTACGGTTGCTGTAGCAAATTACCACAGACTGGGTAGCTTTTACAGAAATCTATTTCCTCGCAGTTTTTGAGGCTAGAAGACTAAGTTCCGGGTGTCAGTCAGCAAGGCTGGTTTCTCTAAAGTCTTCTCCTTGGCTTGCAGATGGCTGTCTTCTCCTTGTGTCCTCACACGGTCCTCCCTCTGTGCGTGTCCTAATTTCCTCTTCTCTTAAGGACACCAGTCAGACTGGATTAAGGTCCACCCTAGCGACCTCATTTTAACTTAAATAGCTCGTCAAGGTACCTATCTCTAAATACAGTCATATTTCCAGATACCGGGGGTTAGGACTTCAACATATAACTTTTGAAGGGACATAATTCAGCCCATAATAGAGACTTACAAGAAGAGGAAGAGAAAATCCATATAGAGATGCTTTCCATTCTAGAAAGAAATAATCCTTGGAGCCCACTGTTTGGAAAACACTACGAGTTTAGCTTCCGATGCTCCTGTCTCACCTGTATCGGCTTTTGGGAGCTAGTCAGGAGGAGGTTCCATCCCAGCAAAGTTTCCAGAACCTGCCCTTACATATCCACAGACTCCTTCTTGAATCCTGCTGACCATCCCTTGATACCCTGCTCAGCCGACTCTGTACCACCACGTTCAGTGTAATTCTCAGTGCCCAGGAATATAAAACTCTTGTGCATAATATGTTGGCACCATTGCTGAACTCAACACTCAGCCAATATGGCTAAGCAACTTGGAAATAATCCATCCTCTTAATAGCTGATATAATTTTAGTACTTTATTTACTACAAACATTGAATTTTGCCTTCAGGCCTCATAGAGAACAGCACTGACGACTCCCAGAAACATATTTGAAATGCCTCACGTAGCAGACACAGCTGACTAGAAGTGTTCCTAGCGCGCTGTGACAGGGATGGGGAAGAGGGTGTGAAACCGCTAATCCAGAGCGAAAGCTCTCTGGGTCTCCCCCAGGATCCCTGACCCACGTGACTTCTGCTTCCGGGCCCAGAGACCTGGAATCCTCAGTCTGCTAGAGACCCTGCACAGGATTTAGATTCCTGTATCTGTTTCTGTGGTTGCAAAACCTGGATCAAAAATATAGTGCTCTCTTCCCCCCTCCAAATTGTTGTAAGATGGTAAAAAATGAGATGGGACTCTATAACAAACTTGGTAAAAGTCAAAATCAATGAAATAATGAAATTTTAATTCTTACCTGTGAGAGCCAATTTAAATCCACCAAATTTGTTGTGTTTATTCTGGCAATGTCTACCAGTTTGTGCTCATTACCAGATAAAGACCGAGTGGCTCCCGGAGGAGAACTTTGCTTTCGATCCCACGAGAAGATTCAGATCAATGCTTTCATTATTCCAGATGTATCTTCACTGATTCCTCACAGCTCAAGATTTCCATACTGTACAGTATAAGACACAAGAGTAATTGTAAACCCTTGAAACTAATAGAATGTTATATATCAATTATACCTCAATTAAAAAAAAAAAAAACCACATGATACACCATGACCTTGGTCTTAACAAGGATTTACCATCAGGTTGCCAATGTGGATGTACTTATTGTCCCAGAACTACATATTTTAAAATGGTTAAGCTGGTACATTTTCTATGATGTGTGTTTTGCCACAGATTTTAAAAAGTACTTGTCATCCAAAAAAAAAAAAAAGTTCGATACTATAATTGGGATTTTACGGTGAAGGAGCGGACTGTAGTATAACCTGCAGTATAACATGTGACCACCAGGGGACAGCATAGGCCTGATTCTGCTTTCACCTTCAACTAGGATTTGGAAGTGGGTTTTCTCTTGTCACAAAGTCCCCACCTTTCCCCCAGGAAAACTTCTCTGAGCTGCAGGATCTGGAAGTGCCCCTAGAGCAGCGGTGTAGAGCCCCTGGTAGCAGGCCTTGCCCTGAAGAGGATTCTAACCCCTCCTTCTGTCCTATGCCTTGCTGTGTGGGGGACGCTGGGCTGCTGTCAAGGCTGGTCCCAGGTAACAGGTGTGGGTGAAGACGTCAGGCACCTGTCTCAGTTATACAACATACAAGCATCCGAACCGACTGTTTCCCAGGCCCTGGCTCCTTCCGAAGTATCAGGGAGCGGGTACCAGCTGGGGGGGTGGGGGAGGGACGAGGCATCCTGGAGCAGGTACATCAAGACGGTTCCCAAACCTGTTCGGGAGAGAACACAAGAGCAGACAGGCCTTGGGAAAAATTGTTAGTAAAGAGCAAACAAGTATTTCATGTTTACATTATTTTGTATTTCCAAAGTGTTTTGTCCTCATTCCTCATTAGCTCTTAATTCTGACCCATCACCCTCACATTATAAATGCAAGAATAAAACTCCAGAAATCGGTAGTTTTGGCAGAAAGCAGCATGGACACGAGCAGATCCCCAGCCTCCCCTGGACCATTTGTGGTTAAACACGCCAAGCCTTGGGAAGGCACGTAAGCTATAAGAGGAGAAAGAAAACCCCAATCCCGGAACCAAGCCGGGACTGGAACCAAGGTGGAAAGATCCTGTTACAACAGAAGCAGAGACGTCGCATGCCTCCTGACTCTGAATTTGTGTGGCAACCAGCATAACCTGTTCCGTCAAGCAAAGGGGAGGGCAGGGATGGGAGGGTGGCGAGGGACCAGGGAGCATTGCAGGGACAGATACGTGGTGACAAGGTCAGAGGGGCCACAGGGCACTCAGCTCAGCTCCTCCTGCGGTTCCCACACATGGGCTCCCCATTCATGCCCCTGATTGATGCTCCTGGAAATTCTGTCTGTGAGCTCATTCTGGGGGATGACCTGCGTCGGCTGGGCCAGAGTGGGTGACAGGATCGGTAGGTGAGGGTGGGCTATTCACAAGAGGGCAGCCTTTGATGGAGCGGAGCGGAGAGTTTGGCTGAAACTCAACACCTCTCAGAAGTACAGATTAGTCAAGAGGAAGAAAGGAGAACGCATTGTGGAAGTTTTCAAGAAGGAGACAAAGATGCCTGTGTTTTGTGTCGCTCAGCTGCCTCGAGAAAATGTCCATTTGTTTTCTTTACACTCCTTTTACATTTTAAGTGGAATCTACTGAATGTGTCTTTTCAGGGTTCCCAATTTCACCGTTTTCACTACACCTCATGTCGCCATTTTAATGAAGCATCATTTCTCCAGAGGGTGTGGGAACAAAACTTATTTAATGACCTCTCAGAGCAAACACTGAGTTCTTCAAATATTTCCCTGAATTAAACCCCCCGCCCCACAGTTCACTTCCTTTTTCAAATACCGGTTTGCCAGTTTACTGCAAACCAATAAACAGGGCTTTTCTTTAGGCTCGAGCCACAGAGTTCCTGTCGGGTCTCCCTGCCTGGGAAGTCCATGAGAAACCCCAGACTCCGGGGCCTCGGCCCCACCCTGGGAGGGCTCCATGGCCCTGCAGTGGTGTCTGCCCCCAACACCCCCCCCAGAACCGGTGCCACGTGCCCTGCACTCCTGTAGCACACAGCTTTAGGGGACACGGCGGAACTGGGATGACCTTGTGGATTGTCTAGTCCCACCCTTCCCTTTACAGAGGAGGAAACTGAGGCTGGCGGGGGGGTGGGGGGCATGCAGAGACCACCTGGGCCATCACGGATAGAAGTGAGACTGCCCCGTGTGAGCCCCAAGCCTTCTGCTTCAGCACCGCTTTAGGACAGTCATACGAATGCATACTTCTGAGCCCCCTTCCAAACCTACTGAACTGACATTTTGGGGGCCGGGGGGGGGTACTGGGAATGTACACCTTAATGATGCCCCACCCCTGTGGTTGTGATGCTCACTGACTCTGGGGAAGCACTCACAGTAGCAGAAAAAATAGGTTAGATCAGACAGATCCAGGTTCGAATCCCATCTCTGCTACTTAATGTTGAACATTTAACAAACAAATGCCTCTGATCTCGGTTGCCTGAACAGTACTTGGGGATACGCTGTGGGGGCTGCGCGGGGCACACTCAGGCCCCAGGGTCTGGCCCCAGGATGCACTCAATCAGTGTCACCTGTCCCCTCGAGATGGCTGGATTTGAGTCCCTGAGACTCGTTCACCAACTGTAGGAGCACAGGCACATCATCTGTGTCCCCTCAGCCTCGACTTCCTCTTCTGTAAGGTGGAGATAATAATATGACCTCCTCCTCCCGGGAACATCACGAAGGTTCACTGTAGGACGTTGTAGCAGCATGGACCAGCCATGGAACAAAACCACTTTAGTCTTTCAGATAGAATTAATTCCAGGCAGGGATGTGGTTCCACGGAAGGTGGAGGAACTAGGGAGCCAGACCGGATAAAGAAGCCATCTAGACCTTGGCGGTTCGAAGGTAGCTGGGAGTCAGGCAGGCCAGCGGGAGCTGGGACCATGGTGGGTGGCAGAGCTAACACCGCCAACAACAATTAACTGCTACTGGGTGTGGGGAGAGCACACGAGGCAGGTGGGAAGGGGGAGAAGAGCCTTGGATTCTCCCCCCACACACACACACACCCTGTAGACCCTGCCATCCCCTGCCAGTACCTCTCCTCGCCCAGAAGAGGTAGAAGTCAGAAGACAGGGGAGCCCGGGGAGCATGTTTCCTGGAGATACACAGCAGAGAGAAAGTGGACACTGGCCCTGGGAACAAACAAGTGAATGCTGGACACACACACAGTGAAGACATTTACACCCCCCCCCCCCCCCCCCCAGACATAGAGGAGTTACTCCGTCAGTGCTTTGCATCATAACTGTTATCGAGGAAATAAAACAGCCTGATGAAAAGCCTGCTGGCAGGAAAGGCCCTCGTGGGTGGGAAAGCCTGCCTTTCATTATGCGTCACATGCCGGCATCCTTTCTCCGGGGCTGGTCGCCATGTGGAGGACAAGTCCGAAAACTCGAGTCCCAGGAAACGAGCCTCTGCTTCTTCGTGTGGGAAAGCATGAAACATATGCTCTTTCATAAAGTAGCCTCAGGAGGTCGTGAGGTAAGAGACGTGCAAGTACTTTATGCCCTTAGAGTCCTGTGCAAATACAGGATGTGTTTGTGTTCTTGGAGAAGGAGACGCTTTCAAAATGCAGCAGTCCAATTCACCACGACCTACATTTCTGTGTACTTTTTTTTTCCCAACAGATTTTTCAAGCTCGTCATTTTCTTTTCAGGAATGGGGATAGAACACAATCGGAGTTGGGGCGCCTGGGTGGCTCAGTGGGTTAAGCCTCTGCCTTCAGCTCAGGTCATGGGATCGAGCCCCGCATCAGGCTCTCTTCTCAGCAGGGAGCCTGCCTCCACCTCTGTCTCTGCCTGCCTCTCTGCCTACTTGTGATCTCTGTCTGTCAAATAAATAAATTAAAAAAAAAAAAAAAAGAACACAATCGGAGCAAATACTATTAACTGTGGGTTCAGTGCTACCAAAGCAATGTCCTAACCGAAGGCTCCCCTGAGAACCTCTTAGCCAATGGGATGGCACCTTGTTCTGTGAAAAGAAGATTCCCATGGATCCTCACAAGCTTGACCGTCCAGTTTTGGTAAAACAAGGGCTACATAATATTATAATAAAATATATTGTAATGAAAACTATTATTTTGCTACTCTCCTTGCATACTTTACATGTATTATCATTTAATTTATTATATAACAATAATTCTCATTATGATTACTATTCTCTTTTCTCAGCTAGAAAATCGCCAACGCTTAGAGTGGCCGGTTATTTTGCTCAGGGTCCCTCAGCTTGTCACCAGCAAAGGCAGGATTTGGCTCCAAGTCTGACTGAGTTCGAAACGGAGTGCTCTCTGCCTCCCTTCACTGTTTGTTTTTGGGGTGCTGGTCACTGAAGGACATGATTCTGTGTCATCAGTTATAGTGGAAAGAGCCCCAAACTGAGAACAAGAATATGCGAATTCTAGGTGGCTTGGCTGTGGCTGGTCCTGTGTTCTCACCCACAGAATGAGAGTTAACCCGCAAAATGGGTCAGAACGTAAACTTCATAGCCATAACATTTGAAAAGTTTCATCAATTACCGATTCCTTACCAGCATTTGGGTAACGAAAATGTTACCATTTTGGCTCGGGGGTACGCACAGTTCCTGACATTTGGTTACTGTGAAATTCTATTCACTCCTGCTTTTTTGTTTCTTATACGTTGTGGGTTGATTAGTGTGAACCATTGTGCTAGGTGTTGTGATACTCTGACATTGAGTCTTGATTCACTTTTTAGAAATCTTATAATTTTCTGCCCAAAGTCTTACATTGTATATTAAGGCCCATTTTATTTTGTTGGTTTTAAAAAGTCTGCGCTGGGACAGGGCCAGACTGCCAGCGTGCCCTCAGGTGTCGTCAGTCCCGTAGGAACTGGCAGAGTTTCTTCGGGGTCAGTGAGCCAGGCAGGAGGCCAGGACCCAGCACCCAGCGAGCACAGCAGCCAGGGTAGCCTGCGAGCAGAGATAAGAGAAGGGAGACTGAGGCCAGTCCGGAAACACAGCCGAGGCGGAGCGTTTAGAGGCTTGAGTGGCACCACCGGTCAGTCTGGACCCTCTGCACCAGCTCGGGAGGACTCCCGTGCAAACTCTGAAGAAGGAAAACCAAACCCCAAAGGTGCATGGCTTGACATTGGCCAAGAAAGGTGAAGGTCAACTATCTGGCAGGGAAAATGACCAAGAGGGGCCAAGGAGAGATACCAGGCATGAAGGTATTTGGCATTGGAGAGAATGACAAAAAGCCCTCATTTTCCCTGAGCCACAATATAGAGTGTCAAAAGGGTAACACTGAAGGACGATCCCCAAGAACATGGAAAAAGTTTGTCCCTAAAGAGCTAAACCGGCAAGTCTACACGTAAGAAGTTAGTTATCTGGAGGGGGTGGAGGTGGGGGGGTGTCTGGGTGGCTGAGTCGGTTAAGCATCTGCCTTCAGCTCAGGTCATGGTCTCATGGTCCTGGAATCGAGTCCCAAGTCAGGCTCTCTGCTCAGTGGGGAGCTTGCTTCTCCCTTTCCCTTGCCCCCACACATGCTCTCTCTCATTACCTCTCTCTCAGATAAATAAAATCTTAAAAAAAAAAAAAAGTTTGTTATCTGGTTACTCCAAGAGATGCTGAAATGTGTTCAGAAACACCCAAAGCACCAACGAGGAGGACCCAAGAATTACCACAAGGAGGCCAGCTTGGAGTGTGATAGCAATTGGGTGAGCCGGAACTTAGTGCACTATATTGAACCCCACCGGGAGAAAGACACAACCTGAAAACTCACACTCTGACTGGGTAACCTTGAAGATCCAGAAGAGTGTTACCCACACCAGCTCTGCTGAAGTGAGGGGCAGAGTGGGCCACACAGCCCAGTGTTACAGTCCTGAACATGAAAGGCTGCTGGAGCCCCATGGGCTTAATTCTCGAAGTCAAACAACTCCTTCTCTTTGCTCTGATTCACTAGGAAATCTCCTATTTTAATTCTACTCTCCAAGGAGAGATGCCGAGAGGTAATATGCTCATAGTACTGACCTAAGTATTTCACTCAAAGGGATGCTCAGAGTTCTCACTGCAAAATAATACCAGCCCCTCGATTTATACATCAGTCTCTTGTCACTTGGCTTAATGCAAGTCTGTCCCTAAGAGCTGGATCCACACCATGTGTGCTTAAAATTCTAGATGTTGGAAGCTCCAAAGCTGAGGACCTGACCTGAGGTAATATAGCAGCTAGAGAAGGTAAATGTCAATTTAGGTGTCATGCGGGCAATGACAACAGCCAACATTCCTTAATAACATCCCAACCCTGCCGCATGCCAATGTCCAAATTTAAACAAGTAACAGTACTGAGTGTATATGTGCCAGTTCACCTCAAATGCTCCATGGTGTAAGGCAGTTTTCCTCTAAAACTGAAAGAATTATTGTCGTGGACCAGATCTGTGTTGCCTGTAAGGGCTCAAGGTCTTTGAACATAAATAAATTCAGTGACACTAGGCTTTACATTGTGAATGGGGAGCAGGTAGTTTAGACACGATGAGTCATGGAACAATCAGCAGTTTTCTGTGTCACTTCAACTACGCGTCCTTCAGATCCTCACTTACACACACGTCTGGGGTTTCTACCGTGTCTTTGCAGTTGGAACTGTGAATGCCCCCAAAAATCAAATAGCACGCTGGCTGTAAGCAGATAACGCATAATATCTGTTTTGGAATACTGATGTTCTGAAAGGTGAGGAAGGGGAGGCGTTATCACTGGAGACAAATTAATCTGACCCATATAAAAGGTTTAAGTTTCTCTGAAGGTGACTATCAAAATTAAAGTTGTACAGGCAAACAGATTCGAAAAATATTTGTAGCGAGTATGGCAATAAAAGAGAAATGAAACATTTTGTTAAAAAAAAATTCAAACTTCCGGGGTGCCTGAGTGGCTCAGTCAGTGAATCGTCTGCCTTTGGGTCAGGTCGTGACTGTGGGATTCTCAGCTTGAGTCTTGCATCAAGCTCCCTGCTCAGCGGGCAGTCTGCTTCTCCCTCTCCCTTTGCCCTTCCTCACTGCTCCCGTGCTCTCTCTCTCTGAAATAAATAAAATCTTAAAAAAAATTCAAACTTCCTGATAGTAAGTGAAAGTATGAAAGTGAAAAGGGAGAAATTCTATTCTATATGTATTTAAAAGTAAGCAAGAATACCTAGCAAAGGGACTCCTGCATGGCTCAGTCCATTAAGCATCTGCCTTCGCCTCGGGTCACGAACCCAGTGTCCTGGGATCAAGTCCCGCATCGGGCTCCTTTCTCAGCAGGGAGTCTGCTTCTGCCTCTGCCTGCCACTCCCCCTGCTTGTGCGCGCGTGCTCTCTCTCTAAGAGAGAGAGAGAGAGAGAAAGGAATGCCTAACAAAAATTAAGTCGGGAAGAAAATAAAATTCTCACATGCTGCTGCTAACAACGCATATCTACACAACTCTTTTCGACTTCATTACACATCAAGAGTAACGGCATCATTTACATTCCTTCACAACGAGCATGACTTCAAGGATTTTAGCATAAAGAAAAAAATTTAAAGGAGAAAAAAGCTACATGCATTAACATAATAAGGTTAGTATTATGTGTAGTGGAAAAAACTGAAAACAACCTAAATTTTCAACAAGTGAGAAACAGCCAAGCTGTTTATGATGCACAGCTCAGTAGAATGTGATAGTCATTTAAAATTGTAATGTTTAGGTCTGTGTAATATTTTGACAAAATGTTTAGAGTATGCTAAACAAAAGTCTGAAGATCTGATTTGAAGTATGTTACAACTACAGTTATGAAAATATGTGAGTGTGTGAACAAAGTCTGGGAGAGAAGAGGAAACAAGAAAGCTCTTGGGATGTACTTAAACCCCAGCTCTACCACTTACCGGCTGCAAGGCATTGGGCATGTTACTTAATGTCTCTGTGCCTCAGTTTTCCAGCCTGTAAAATGGGAATAATGATAATAATACCTACCTAGTAAAGTTGGCATACAGATTAGATGAGTTAATGTAGTAAAAATGCTTTGAAAACTTTAGGTTCCATGGTGTAATGGTTAGCACTCTGGACTCTGAAAACTTTGTATTATTGGATAGCCCAAAATAAATGTTACACAAATATGTATCACTGGTCATTAGATTATTATTATATTATTATATATACATCATATTATATATACATCATATTATATATACATCATATTATTACATACATCATATTATAATACATAATACATCATATTATCATATATACATCATATTATTACCATAGCCTTTATAATACATAAAAATTAGAAAAGATAATTTTTTAAAAGAGCCTTCCCTAATGCTCATACATGGTTGTCAAAACTTATTTCTATTTCTCTTAAGAATATCTAAAAAAAAAAAAAAAAAGACTATCCCATAGTACCCTTAGTAACATTTCAGTTCAATGATCACATGTTATGCATTTGCTGTGAGCCTGGCGTCACGTGGCCCCGCCCTCACAGAGCTTCCATCAGTGAAAGCTAAGGAGCCACACGGACCAGTCGTGGTATCCTCAGGTTTGCATATGACCCTCTCACCCCATTCCATCATTTCATCCTTTTTTGTCACTATTAATGCACTCTGAACATTTTCTTTATATTTTAGAATTCTATAACTAGGCTTAAGGTTTATAAAGTCTGACTCTATATTAAATGGGCTTTTAATTCTTACCAGATTGTAACAAGTATAGTGGTCTTAATGCCCTGTCAATATTTAACAATTGTCACTTCACCCACGTATCATTTAGGTGTTGACACATTAAAAAAAATTAGGGTATGGCAAAATATGTTTAAATTCCAGTATTTTTTGTATCTTGTCCTTTTTTTTTTAAGATTTTATTTATTTATTTGACAGACAGAGAACACAAGTAGGCAGAGAGAGAGGAAGGCAGAGAGAGAGGAGGAAGCAGGCTCCCCAAGGAGCAGAGAGCCCGATGCAGGGCTCGATCCCAGGACTCTGGGATCATGACCTGAGCTGAAGGCAGAGGCTTTAACCCACTGAGCCACCCAGGCGCCCCGTATCTTGTCCTTTGAAATCAACACAGACGCTTGATTCTGTAAAGATAGAGGGTGTTTCCATTCCCCTTCAACACAGTAAAAATATGTTTCCATGTTTCTAATCATTTAGTAAAGGTTTCTTGAGTATGTATTACGTACCCCACACATGCACACAAAACTAGACACTGTGGATAAGAAGATCGTTTCTGTCAGGGAGAGAAACCCTAATCATAATGCAAAGAGTAAAACATAATATTGTGTCCAGGGGCTGTGGAGCAAGGAGTAGGAAAGCCTTCCAACTCATTCTGAAAAGATACAAGGCTTGTAGAGAAGAGTTCCAAAGAAGAAGTCATCGGAAGTCAATCTTGAAGATATGGGGTGATAACTAGGCAGATAAAGCTAGAAGAGCCTTCCAAGAGAAGAGCACAGACTATGCAAAGGTAAGAAGGCTTACGAGAGCACGGCATGTCCCCAAAACGCTTAGGTTGGATGGAGCAAAGCATGGATGGAGGGTGTTAAGTGAGAGATGAAACCAAAAAGTCCCTACAAATCCTACCAAAGATATTGAGGTTTATCCTTCTGGGGAGGGAAAGCCATTAAAAAAATACACACCAGAGAATGAAATCTTTGGATATGCATCACAAAAAAAATCTACCTAATGATTCTACAGAGGAGGGGAGAGACCCTGCAGAAAGAGACCAGCCAAGGGGCGTGCGAAGAAGTAAAAACTAAGAAGGCCTGAACTAAGACAACGGAGAGGATGGGATCGTGCATATTTTCAAGGCAATATGGAAGACCACGCTTAAAAAGAAAAGCCACAACCTAAACACTGCACGAAACAAAACACTCACTGAAATGCATGAACAAGGTCACAAGAAAGCCAAGGACAACACCTTAGCAAAAGCAGACTAGAAGAACTGGCCACTAACAGTCTTGGTCAAAACTGGGCAAAAAAATACTTTTCTGAGAATGTGAAATGATGGGTCTCCCCTGAGTCTGGGGCTAAAATTTACACAATGCAAGAGTTCTGGAACACCAAACCTAAGGAAATAGCATGCACCTGGAGCAATATGGAACAAGCTCTATATGAATAAAAGCAAAACAAAAAAAGGAAGCTAAAAACAGTATAGATGACAGGCTACCACTAATATAGAAATTTGTTCTACCTCTTGTAATACATATTATTGTATTTGTAGAGACCATCTCTGAATTGGATTGATGTGTCCCAGGCTCAGTCTTTGGTCCCCATCTCGTTGGTGATCTCACCGGGTCTCAAGCCTTGAAGGATCACCTATGAACCCGTTCCCTCCCAAATTTGTATCTCCAGCTCACGTCTCTCCTCAATTCCACATGTGACTATTTAACGGCCAACTCAAAATCTCTACATCGATGCCTAAGAAACATCAAAAACCCCAAGCTTTGCTTACATCCCCTCACGCCTACTTCTCCCCATTCTTCCCCATTTTTACGGACAGTAAATCTATCCTTCCCATTGTTCAGTCCTAAAACCTTGGTTTCATACTTGACTCCACTCTCATTCTCACATCTGTTCATCAGGAAAACCTACTGGGTGGGTCTTAGAGATATATCCAGAACTCCGCTTCTTTATACCTCCTCCACACCCACCCACAGGTAAAGCCACCACCGTGAAAATGTCTGAACTGCCGCCCCCACTCCAGCAAGTCTCCTTGCTCCTACTGTAGCACACTCCCCCTCCCACCACCGCATCACAATTTACACACACACACACACAGTGTGTAATTTAAATTTAAATTTAGAATCCAGAGTGATCCTTAAAAATGTAAATAAGGGCCCCCTGGGTGGCTCAGTCCTTAAGCCTCTGCCTTCAGCTCAGGTCATGGTCTCAGGGTCCTGGGATCAAGCCCCCCCCCCCCCCCCCCCCCCCCCCCCCCCCGCACTGGGCTCCCTGCTCTGCAGGAAGCCTGCTTCTCCCTCTCCCATTCCACACCCCTCCCCCGGCTTGTGTTCGATCTCTCACTGTGTCTCTTGGTCAAATAAATAAATAAAATCTTTTTAAATAAATAAATAAATAAAAATGTAAATAAACACCTAAAACCCTGCAGTGTCGCAGTGTCAGCCAAAGTCAAAATCAAAGTCCCTAGAATGGCTTACAAGCGCCTGTCCGCTGTGTGCCCTGAGCCTTTGCGATGTCTTCCGGCTCCAGGTTCCCACACCTTGCACCAGCACACGAGGCTCTTCGCTAGTCCCTGATAATGCTAGGTGTGTTCATACCTCACACCCTTTGGTGTAAGCCATTCCCGTGACCTCGGACTTGCACCGAGCTAACTCCCTCAGCTTCTGAAATTGAATCTCGATCGAATCTCACCCAGTCAAGGAGATGTATCATTTAGCCCATCATTTAATACTGTGGCCCACACCCTGTCCCAGCACTCCTGATCCTTCTAACGCTGCTTTTTTTGCCCCATTTCCCAAATCCCACACTCTCTCCCTCTCCCTCTCTCTCTCTCTCTCTCTCTATATATATATATATATATATGCGTGTGTGTATGTATCTCCATTGTATAATATATATAATACATATACTTACATGAAGAACTGAAAACATAAAAAGAAAATAAAACAATCAAAAAATATTTTTAAAGTTAAAAATAGAAATCTAGAACTGGGAAATATTGAAGTTTATTGAAATTTCAAACTCTCAATGCATGTGTTAAACAGCAGATCTGTCCTTCTTTCCAGATACCCAGAAAAATTCTGAGAAATAATCCACAATGCAACATAGAGTAACAAAGAGGTAGAAGTAGGAAAATTTTTAAAGGAGAGAATAGAAAACATGGAGGAAAAAAAAATATTCAAATAGATAAGGGTTGATAATTGTCCAAAATGAATGAAAGGAAATGATTCAGATTTTAAGATACAATTCCAAACTAAGCAAGATAAGTAAAATCAACCCATATCCATACATGTCAGAGTTAAACTGCGGAACAGACACTAGAAATTTTAAAAACAGAGGCGCAGTGTGTGGCTCAGTCGGTTCAGCTTCTGACTCTTGATTTTGGCTCAGGTCATGATGGTAGTAGGGTCATGAGATCAAGCTTCCTATCAGGCTCCGCACTCCGAGGGGAGTCTGCATGGGATTCTCTCTCTCCCTCTCCCTCTGCCCCCACCTTTCTCAAAATAAATAAATAAAATCTTTAAAACAAAAATTTTTAAAGCAAACAGTAAATAAATACAGCTTACCAGAAAAGGAATAACAAGGTAACCAACAACAGATTTCTCTTCAGCAATAAAGAAGATAGAAGACTGTTGAAAACTAGCCCCAAAAGGCTGAGAAAAAAACCAATTATGTACCCAAATTTCATTCAAGGATCAGGGCAGAAGTAAAGACATATTTGGAATAGAAAAGTAAGTGTCTTAGCTCTGGCTGCTATCACAGAACACCACAGTCTGGAAGCCTTAAACAGCAGACATTTATTTCTCACAGTCTGGAGACTGGGAAGTCCAAGATCAAGGTGCCGGCCAATTCCGTTCCTGGTGAGGGTCCTCGGCTTGGCTTGCAGAAGCCTGCCTTCTCCCTATGTTCATATTCTGGAAAGAGGAAGGAAAGGAAGGAAGAAAGAAAGAAAGGAAGAAAGAAAGAAAGAAAGAAAGAAAGAAAGAAAGAAAGAAAGAAAGAGAAGAGAGAGAGGGAGGGAGGGAGGGAGGGAGGAAGGAAGGAAGGAAGGAAGGAAGGAAGAAGGAAGGAAAGAGAGAGGGAGGGAGGGACGGAGGGAGGGAGAAAGGAAGGAAGGAAGGAAGGAAGGAAGAAGAAAGGGAGGAAGGAAAGAAAGAAAAAAGAGTACTGTTCTCTCTTCTTCTTAGAAGGATACCAAGCTGTCATGGGGGTCCCATGATCATGGGGGTCTCATGATCTCATCTAAACCTAATCACTTCCCAAGACCGCCCCCCCCATTGAACATTATCACACTGGAGGTTAGGACTTCAAAATAATGAATTTTGGGGAAGCACACTCAGTCCCTAACACGAAGATAAAAAGTTTACCACCCCTAGATCATTTAAGAAAGCATTAACAGATATACTCAGGAAAGAAAGAAATTGAAAGCAAAATAAAAGTAAAATAGAAATCACAAGAAAGTAATAAACACATAAGTAAATCTAAAACAAACATTGTCTCATACACTGATAAATACAGATAATAAGAGCTATTAAAATAGAATGAGGAGTGCCTGTGTGGCTCAGTCGACTAAGCGTCTGATTCTTGATTTTTGGCTCAGGTCATAATCTCAGGGTTGTGAGATCGAGCCCCACGGTAGGCTCTGTGCTGGGTGTGGAGCCTGCTTAGGATTCCCTCTCTCCTCTGACCCTGCCTCCCTCCAAAAAAGAAAAGGATGGAACTACCCAACTGGATAATAACAACCTGTGAAACTGTGGAGTAGTGATTGGAGTTAAAGCCCTCCTAGAACTTTATATTGTTTAGCAGGAAGGTATGGACAGATGTTAAGAGTCTAGTAAGTATGCATTAATTATGAACTAGTGAAAGACCAAAATTAAAACCAGTTGACAGGGGAGAAATGGAACAAAGAAACCACTATTAGAAAAAAGGAAAACCCAGCACACCTGGTTGTCTCAGCTGGAGGAGCCTGTGATTCTTGATCCCAGGGTTGTGGTTTCGAGCCCCATGCTGCGTGTAGAGAGTACTTAAAAATAAAATCTTAAAAAGAAAGAAAGAAAAGAGGGAAGTGACAAAATAGAGTAGAATAGAAAAAGGAACAACATGTCTTTTAAATTTATTTTTAGTTGAAGCTTTTATGATGTACTAAAAAAGGTATTTAGCCGAAGGCAAATACTTGATGAACAGAGCTACCCAGGCGCCCCTCAAATTTGCCAAATGATTTTAAGACAAACACAGACATCATGAGGCTCCCGGGTGTCTCAGTCAGTTAAGCATCTGCCTTTGGCTCACGTCATGATCCCAGGGTCCTGGGATTAAGTCTCATATCGGGCTCCCTGCTCAGTGGGGAGCCTGCTTCTCTCTCTGACCCTCTCCCCTCTCATGCTCTCTCACTCTCTCTCTTAAATAAATAAATAAAGTCTTTTTTAAAAAAGTGAACCATAATATCATTATCTCAAATAACAAAGTAAACATTAATGCCTCAATACCATTTAAAACTCAGTCTATGTTCAATTTTCTCTAAACGTCTCAAAACTTTTTTCAACCACTTGATTTGTTCAAATCAGGATCCAAAAGAAGACGTGCACATTGCATTCAGTTGATGCCTTTCATATCTCTTTACACCCGTCACAGTTTCTCCACTCTTTTTGTTTGTTTCTATTTTAATTGCTATCTAAAATTTGTTGGAGAAACCTATAGAATTCCTCATTTTCTGGATTCAGATGATTGCTTTCATGGAGTATCAGCTGACTTGTTTCTCTGCCTCCTGAACGTCCTGTAAGCTCTAGCTATTTCTAAAGATTTAATCAGATTTAGTTTAAATGTTTTCTTTGTCTATTTTCCTTTCCTTTTCTTTTGCTTTTTTTCTCCAAGGATGTTTCTAATACTGAATAGTTCCTCTTCCATCTCATGAAAAGCCCTTAATGCCTAATTTCCTACTTCTAAAGTCGTGGATGTTGTCATTTGGTTCAGGTGATGTGGGTCTGATCTGTCCTATGTAAAGTTTCCAAGCAAGTGTATACAGGATAGGGTTAATAGCATCGATGACCAGTGCCTAGATTCATTATTTCATTAGAGGTCACAAAACAGTGTTTTTAAAATTATATCATTTTCCCCATACTGATAGCTAGAGTTCTTCCGTAGAAAGTTCTCCCTCAACCATGTGCTTATTCTGAAACCTGTGTAAGAAACCCATATTCTAAAACCCATATAAGAAAAACAATGTAAATGCTAAATTCCTTCTTTCTCTTTATCAGTTTTCAGAATAATAAATTAGTGTCATGGCAAGTTTAAAAATGATAAATAAATTTTTACTTTCAATTTATATCAAACTCATGGATTTATATATTTGATGCATATCAAGTCATTGGAGGCACTAGTATTTTTATTCTGTTTATTTAATTCTCTGTTTATAATGTTATTATTTAGCCATCTTTGGCTAAATTTTTGTAGCAATTAAGAAAAGGAAACAGCTTTACAGGGGGAGCAGGCACAAACCTGAACGAGCCTCAGAGATCTTGAGTAGACTTTGAACTTCTGCAGAATGTGTAATGGGCATTGAAGTCCATCCTAACTGGATCTTAGCGGAAGGGAGACACAGCTGATATCTGTCAGGCATTTGCTACCTGAATTCTTTTGACTTTCCGTTCATCACCATCTCTTCCAAATGCAAATTTCCCTTGTTAATTCCTATTCACTGTTCAGATCTCAATTTTTAAATCCTGAAGTTCTTTCCTAACCCTTCCATGTCCAACTTAGGTATACCTACTGCTCTCTGATAGCACCTTATACATTTCTTCCCACACTTTTCACAATTATAATACATGATTCACTGACTTCCCCCAGCCCCCAGATTCTAAACTCTATGAAGAGAGGAACTGTGTGTCTACTAGTCTATTTCTAACACAGAGCATTGCACTCAACACAAACAGGAACTCATTAAATATTCTTTAAAAGAGAAAGCAGGGGCACCCAGCTGGCTCAGTCAATAGAGCATGTGACCCCTGGATTTAGGGTTGTGAGTTTAAGTCCCACATTGGGTGTAGCGCTTCCTTTAAAAAATAAAATAAAATGATAAGAGAGAAAACATATTGAAAAGGGGACAGTGCAGGGAAGAACAAAAAAGGAAGAAGACTATGCCCGAAGCATGACATACTCCCTCTTTTTCAATAGGACAGCCCAGTTTGGTGTGCCAAGGTAGAGGAGAAACTGAAGTCCAAATACCGACCCAAACCAAAGTTAGTTCAAGACATTCATTTCCGGGGCGCCTGGGTGGCTCAGTCGTTAAGTGTCTGCCTTTGGCTCAGGTCGTGATGTCAGGGTCCTAGGATTGAGTCCTGTATCAGGGCTCTCTGCTCAGCAGGGAGTCTGCTTCTCCCTCTCCCACTCCCCCGGTTTGTGTTCTCTCTCTCTCTTGCTGTCTCTGTCAAATAAATAAATAAAATCTTTAAAAAAATTTAAAAAGACCCTCATTTCCCACCAGGGACTGATCTTTCAGAGTCATGACTATTGGGATGAAAAGCTGCAGAGGGCTTTCCACTGTTCTAAGGAATGTCCTGCTTTCCAGCTTTACCCTCCAGATTATTCAGTTGCTTAGAGAACAAAGACACTAGAAAATTTAGACAAAGAAGGCAAAGAAATTTCTCCCTCATCTGTGTTTTCCCTCCCCTTGTGAAGGCTGGCCTGGCCTGGTGATAGTCAGAGTATCTTGGGTTCAAGGCTAGAGTGAGCTCAAAGGTCACCAGGGGGAGGTGGAGTCCCAAGATTGGAGCAGGGACAGATAGGAAAACCATAGTTGTGTCACAGTTCGAATTGCTAAGAAGGGAACCCAAGGGCTGCAGGGGGACAGAGTTATATATCTTGAATATGAGGCCAAGAGATCAGTCCAGAAGTCTTAGAAAGTGAGTGTGAGCAGGGTTTTGAGGAGAGGAAAGAAATACATTATATAAATATTATTAAACAATATTTCATAGAGGACATTGTTTAAAATATGCAGCTACTTCACCCAATAGCATGCATGACTTGCTTTTGAGAGTCAGCCCAAGTGTGGTGTGTGGGCAAATGTGCCTCGTTTCAAGCACTGAGGAGTGGAATGAGTCCTCACTGCTTTTTGTTCAACTCTTAATTTCTGAGATCTGGATAGGCTCTCCTGAAGACAGCCAGGTCTGAGGGATTCCCACTGAAGTGCCTCATGGCACATAAAAGGGATGATGCTTGCCATGGAGCGTGGAACAACATTCCAGGAAGGATTAAGAAGAAAACCCACCTCTCCAGTTGAAAGCCAGGGGCAAGGGAGTGGGAGCCCAGCCCTAGTGCTAAGAAACAGAAACAGGGAATTTCTGGCAATGGTTATTAGCGATTAAACTAATGATCCCAGCAATTAAACTAATGACTGAAGACAGTTGAATGGCCAGAAAAAGAAAAGGAAAAAACTAAAAAACCAAAAACAGGCCTAGAGAAGAAGACCCCACCATTCCTCTGTTCCCGAAACTGTCCCAAGGCCCAAGTATTTGTACTAACAGAAAGTGAACTGCTTTGAACGCACTGCACATCATCCACTGCTCCCCTCTGATGGTCCTAAAAGGCACTGGACGAGGGCAGTCCACCAGTGAGAACCCAAGGCAGCCAGATGGGCTAACCAAGGAATTCATTCCACTGCCACCAAGGACATCACGGATGGATGCACGTGAGAACCCGGGGTCCCGTAATTTACCAACAACAGAAAGCATGAGCTCTGGACTGATCACCAATGACGGCTCTTCTTTTATTTTTGAGTGGGAGGTTTCTACTGTGGCCGTTCCACTTGTACTGCCACCATTCTGTACTAGATATGTAAGCAGTGTTTGTCTTTAAACAGTCCAGAGGTTGCAAGATGGTGAGAGATCAAAGGTAGACAAGAGCAAGGCTGAACTGGAAGAGGCATGGAATTCACCCTGAAGTCATGTGCTCTGATCCTGAATCATAATCTTCATTAAAAACTCTTCGGGATGCAGAACATGACTTTAGGGTCCCCTGTGTAGGAAAGGGGCGTATACCACATAGAAATGATACCTACATGGTTTAGGTAGGTTATCTGAGGTAGGGGATCTTTAAATGTATGAGAGAGAGAGGAAAAAAAAAAAGGTGTCTGTGTATGGCAGGGAGAGGGTCTCATAGTTTGCCCAGCACAGACACATTGCCCCAGCACTGGGAATTGCCCTATCTGCACACTAATCCCACTGGCATCCATGAGGCTGGAGCAACAGGGCTCCTGAAAGCCATACTTGGACAAGATGACCACTCCCTCAAACCATACCCGATGGGACCCAGCATATACACCTGTTTCAAATTGAGCCAAAGAAGTTGGAAATGCATTCGAAAGATCCCAACTTCCATGTGGGTTCCTCCTGAATGGAGGAAACAAAGCCTCAGGATTTGACTGTGGCCATGCTTTCCAATGTGACGAATGAGAAGTGGTGGAAACCATTCTACAGAGAGGAGTGTTCAAGCATGAAAGAGCAGCAGAGGCCAGCAAAGAGAGACATGAGACAGGCTTCTAAATTCAAGCCACAGGTTATATCCCTGCCCTTGGATTTCAGGAGACAGTCCCTTACTTTTAAAACAAAGCCCCCCTCTTGGTGGAAGCTAGCTCAAATCAGTTTCTGTAATTTGCAACCAGTGGAGTCCTAAGGAATTAAGAGATTCATCCCAGGATTTGAGACATTCCCTTTTTTGGGGGGTATGGAAAACCTTTGTTTCGAGACTTTTCTGTGTACAGGAGCAATCTAGTGATTGTAAACACAGTCTACATGAAGAGATCAAATGAACCATTAATTAGATCCTCCCATTCCAATCATCTTTATCCAATCTATTTCCATCCTGCAATTAGAATTTCCTCATATAGTTACCCGCTGTAGAAGCAGGTCTTAGTTTTCCCTCCACCTGTCTCTGATGTGGGACTCACATCAGGAGAGGGTGGGATTCAAGTGGCCAGGAGTAGACAGCCCCAATCCCAAGCGGCCCTGCGCTTAGTTCAGGTCTTGATCAGTGTCCTGAACAAGTCCAAGTTCACTGGCTTCTGAGTCAGATCACCGGAGTGGCACTTCTCACAGGAAGCAGCCCCAGGGAAGGCGGGCAGGCTCCCATCCACAGGAAGGATTCAGTCTCTCGGAGGCTTATCCCAAGCAGTATTTGGAGGGAAATACGTTCAAGAGTGTTAAGGTGCGATTCTTCCCCGACCCCCTCCCCATCCTTAGAGTTCAGAGACCAATTCAAACAAGAAAAATGTGCAGAATTCCTGTACCTTGTCTGATGAGGTCCTCGTTCCCTTTATTGCTCCGCGTGGCAGAAAACCTGCTTGGCTTTCCTCAAGTGATGGGATGAACCTTTGTCCACAATCTGTTTGTTCCTTTTAAAAAATCATCTTAAGGGGCGCCTGGGTGGCTCAGTCAGTTGAGTGTCTGCCTTCGGCTCAGGTCATGATCTCCAGGTCCTGGGATGGAGCCCCATGTGTGTGTGGGGTGGGGGGGGGGGGGGAGGGGTGTCCCTGCTCAGCAAGGAGTCTGCTTCTCTTTCTCTCTCTCTCTCTCCCTCTCTGCCCCTCTCCCCACACGTTTTCTCTCTCTCTCAAATAAATAAAATCTTTTAAAATAAATAAAAATCATCTTGATTTAGTAATTGTGCACTTAAGGAATTAGTGAAGTTTAATTGCTGAAGAAGAGAGAATTTTCTCCCCAATCGTTTTGATTTGGTTATCATGAATTTGAGGAATTGATGGGAGTATCAATGCTGACATGGTAAGGAATGACCTTCCCTTGGTCCAAAGTAGAGATGAGTTAAATATGAGTCAAAATTAATCTAGGGAATAAATATGAGATATTTTTAAACATTGCCTATAAATATTATGATGTGGAGATTTAAGTACAAATGTGTACGAACCTTCAAAATTATTTCCATCTATTTACTTGATAAATACTGACTCAAGAAATTGCTGTGCTGAATTCAATCAATTATCTCTAGGTCATCTGGTGACAGTTTAATTATCCTTGTGTGGCTTTGGCTTTTAAGTGCAAACATTATAGTCCTTCTCCCATACCTGGTCTGCTACTCCAAGCATATGGTACAATGTATGATTTACTAGAAAGCTGCTCGCAAGGAGGTTTGTAGAACGAAAATCTCTTCTGCTCCTGCTGCTAAAACATATTTTGTAGATTTAAAATATATTCATGGAACCAAGTCTTCTGAGTTTTCGTCTTCTATGATGGGATTTCGCAATGTGCCAGGGATTTTTTTTTATGTTGCTCATTTTAGTCAACCTTTTTATGTCTCCTAAGTTCTCAATGGAATGACACCCTGCCCATCTGTTCTTCTGTCTAGCTCCTCTGTAAGTCCCCTGCTATGTTGCCAAGGCAACACTACCTGCTATGACATCAATCATAACAAATGGTTTTCCCTTCACAAGACTTCAGATATCAAATGTAACACTTGGCTTTCTAAACCATGGCTTCTTATCCATAGGGTTAAGGTTTCTTTGTTAGGGGATACCAAGAGTCATCTTCCCAGAATTTCCTTAGCCAGGAGCTTCCTTCCATAGTTAGGAAAACCATAGCTCTAAGCCTGTACTCTTCGTTCGCCCTGGCTGACTCAGTCTCTCACAGAAGCATCTAGAATTGCTGCAGGTAGGAAACCCCACTGACTTATACCAGTGGTTTTCAAACTTCACTGTGACTCAGAATGCCCCAGGCAGCATGAGAACAATGCCATGGCTGGACTCTACCTTTCCTTGATTCTGATTCAATAACTATGGAGTGGAATCTAGGCTTCTTTTCCACAAGCCTCTGGGTAGATGTACAACAGAGTTGAAGTAACAATGACCTACATTTTCTTATTTAGGCACCCCAAGAACAGCCAGTTCGTGTTTTTAGACTCATGGGACTTGGGTTACCTATGTCAGGATTAATGGGATATTTTAAAATTCAGATTCCCGGGCCCCACTTCCTAAATCCGAATCTGAGCATGGGAGCAGATATCCGTATACCAAGCATGACAGGGCAATCGTAATGACACTGGAGAGACCAGCCAGACCTGGATCCCAATCCCAACTCCGCCCCCTAAGTGACCATTTTTTTTTTAAGATTTTATTTACTTATCTGACAGAGATCACAGGTAGACAGAGAGGCAAGCAGAGAGAGAGGAGGAAACAGGCTCCCTGCTGAGCAGAGAGCCCGATGCGGGGCTCGATCCCAGGACCCTGGGATCATGACCTGAGCCGAAGGCAGAGGCTTTAACCCACTGAGCCACCCAGGCACCCCCCTAAGTGACCATTTTTAAAGAACGTCTCCGTATCTGTTTCATCTGTGAAAATGAGGTTGATAATATCTCCCTCATAATGGACAACCAGGGGTTTATTCTTCCCATCAAAAAAGTCAGGCTGCAAAATTCCAACACAGTTCGAGAGACAGAAACAACATAGAGAGCCACAGAAGTGAAAATGTAATTTCGATCATTTCAAGAATCTATTGGCCCCAAAAGCATTTCTGTATCTCATTAAAATCTAGATGCCGGAGAATGTGTTGCACCTGTATAATTCCAGAAGGGAAAGAGGTAAAGAACTTCTGCCTTGGAGAAAAGTGCTTGGACAAATTTTCTTCCTCTCTGGGTCACTCCACCAGCAGGGTGTTTTCTCTGACTTGAGAGGAAGAACAGTTTCTACCAGACTCATGTTGTTTGAGCTTAGGTAAGTTAGAATCTTTCTCCAGCTGTCACAGAGCTTCCAGGTTTCCAAGACCCTTTCAAAATGGTATTGTAACGATGCATCCATAATCAAGAATGACACTTACTCCTTGGAGATTTGCGCTGACCATCCCAAAGATCTGGAATACAAAAGTCAAGGCTATGGCCCAGTTTCTCTGGAGTGAGGGTAGAAGCGAAGCATAATATTCTGAGTCCCCTATAAGTTTCCTATTTCAGCCTGGTAGAAGGCTGCTGTTCATTTCTAAATGACCCTCTGAAAATAACAACTCGGAGGAAAAAAAGACTCTTCCAAAGCGGCAGGGGTGACCTTAACACCCACAACCCTCACACAGATCCACTTCCTCGACTTGAGGTGTATGAGGAACAGAGAGCCTGGTGTTGAGAGTAACACTAGGAAGACAATTAAATAATTGGAAAATAAAACCTTTGGGGAAGGGCTAAAGGAAATAAGATATTTAGCCTGGAGAAGAGAAGGCTGAGGAATGACCTAATTATAGGCTTCAAGTACATGAAGAATTAATCTACAGCAGATGGTGACCAGCTGTTTTCAATTCCCATTGAATACAGTACAACAGAAAATTGGCTTAGAGGGTAATATAAAGGATTTAGGGTAGATAAAAGAAGGAATTTACTGGTTTTCGAGGGTCATGGAGGTTAAGAGGAGATAGGCTCTGTTACTTAGGGAGATGACAGCCACTCCTTCTCTGAGGTTTCCTGGTTTGGATTGGTTTGTTGCAGTGCACTGAGGGGGAAGGAAAGCTTTCTTCTGTGGTGCTGAGGGCCAGCCCTGTGCAATGGCTGTTCATCGCACCTGTACGCTCTATTCATACAGCTTCTCACGGCTGTCTTGGTGTTTTCCAGAAGTCATCGTGATCACACCCAGCGGCATTCCTCAAGTACCATGTGTTTGCCAGGCATGGTGGAAGGAAACGACACAGTTTCCCCTTTGTCCTCTTCCAAGCTTTCTTTGCCATTTGACGAGTCTCAATTTATTGAGGACCATCTGAGGGCCAGGCCCTGTCTCAGACATGGGGGGAATATCCAGACGAACACGACAGGGTGGTTCTCAGCAATGGGGGGGACTGCGTGTGTCCGTGTGCGTGTGAGTGGGGTGGGGAGGAGCAAGGGTGGTGTGTCATAATCAGTTGAGGAACTTAGAAAACTTAGAAAACACACCTGCCCCCTTCCTCCAGAGACTCTGGTATGTCTTTGGTGGCATATCATTCTGACACATTCTGCCAAATCATAACGATCACCTGCAAGTTAAGAACTCCTGTTTATTTTACCTCAAAATGTAATATGAAATATATTTTTATTTAAAAAATTTTAATTCCAGTATCGTTAACATACAGTGTTATATTACTTGCAGGGGTACAACATAGTGATTCAGCAGTTTTATTTTTTAAGGTTTTATTTATTTGAGACAGAGAGAGAGTGAGCGAGAGAGCATGAGCAGGGGGAGGGGCAGAGGGGGAGGGAGAAGCAGGCTCTCCACTGAGCAGGGAGCCTGATGCAGGGCTCGATCCCAGGACCTGGAGATAATGACCTTAGCTAAAGGCAGGCGTTTAACCCACTGAGCCACCAAAGTGGGTCATGATTTTAAAGCAAAGGCTCCCCAGGTAGTAGGAGAGTGTCATTGCTGCAGGTCAGGTGAGTGCTCAGTGCTCACTCATCATGATAAATGTAATCTGAATCCCCTTCACCTGTGTTACCATCCCCCCCCCCCCCCGGCAACTAGCAGTTTCTTTTCTATAACTATGAGTCTGTTTTTTAATTTGTCTCTCTCTCTTTTTTAAAAAGATTTTATTTATTTATTTGACAGACAGAGATTACAAGTAGACAGGCAGGCAGAAAGAGAGAGGAAGGGAAGCAGACAGCCCGATGCGGGGCTCGATCCCAGGACCCTGGAATCATGACCTGAGCTGAAGGCAGAGGCTTTAACCCACTGAGCCACCCAGGCGCCCCTGTCTCTCTTTTTGTCTTTATTCATTTTGGTTCTTAAATTTCACATAGGAGTGACATCACACAGTGTTTGCCTTTCTCTAACTCATTTCACTTAGCGTTATAGTCTCTGGATCCATCCATGTTGTTGAAAATGGCAAGATTGCCTTCTTTTCTATGGCTGAGTAATATTCCATTGTGTATATAGGCCACATCTTCTTCATCCGTCTATTGATGGACATTTAGGCTGCTTCCCTAGGCTATTGTAATTAGTGCTGCAATAAACAGGGGTGCATGTATCCTTTCTAATTAGGAAGGAAATACATTTGAAACTGATCTGGGGTACACTTACATACACACACACTCACACAATGTATTCATACACATGGACATCATTGAAAAAGGATTTCATGGAACAGTAATTTACTACTACAACTCTGTTCTATTCTATTCTATTCTTTTTTTAAAAAATATTGGTCAACTCCAACAAATTGATTTTACAACTTCCTAATAGGTCATGATCCAAAGTTTGAAAAACACTGCTGTGGGGAAAGAGGGTAGCTCTGCTCCAGGGCTGAGAGATAAGAATTCATATTTTTATGCTTCAATCAGAGGACAAAAAATAGCGTGTGGGTCTAGGCTAGGAGAAATAGGCCAAGGGTCCCTCAATTTCTCTAAGCCTTAAATAAAAAGAGTTCATATGTGTTCTAGCCCAAATCACCAAAGTAGAAGAGTGTGGGGACAAAAGTCCCAATGTGCAGTAAAGCACCCCAGGAAAAAGTTTGCAGGGATTGTCTTCTGTGCTCCATGGATCCTTTTGGGGCACTTGACTAACAAAGGTTATGAAGACTTGAGGTCCTACAGATAGGGCTATTTGACGTCAAGAAGACACCAATGTAGCAGAACCTTAGTGGCCGGAAGAAGGGAATATTTGGTTCTGGTACCAGCTGGGTCTCTAATCATCAGTTCAGTTGGTCCCAGAAGGTCACTTAATGTCTCATGAGGCAAAGCAGCAGAGTCCGTGGTAATGATCGCGGGCACAGTCAGCACGGCTGGCTGCTGCTCCTCACGGGGCATCTCCCTCATTGTGGAGGAGGGGGCCACTGCGGGTCCAGCAGTCATCTGACCTGCAGCAATGACACTGTCCTACTACCTGGGGAGTCTTCGCTTTAAAATCATAACCCACCTTGGTGGCTCAGTGGGCTAAGTATCTACCTTCAACTCAGCTCATGATCCCAGGGTCCTGGGCTCGAGCCGGGTGTCCAGCTCCCTGCTCAGTGGAGAGCCTGCTTCTCCTTCTCCCTTTGCCTCTCCCCAGCTCATGCTCTCTCATTCACTCTCTCTCTATCTCAAATAAATAAAAAAAATCTTAAAAAAATAAAATAAAATCACGACCTAAGTCTGAGCATAGAGCTTTTTGAGATGGTTATTGATTGGTTATCAATCAATGAGTTACAAATGAAGAATAAGAGCTTCAATTTCTTTATTTATACAATGGAGATAATCTTACCTATAGTAACAGGAGAAGATTCTGGATCAGGGCTGGGCCAGGCAGTCACACAATGGTCAGCATGTGTGATGTCGAGAGTCCCAGCTTTGGCTCACTCTACCTGCCTGGGTGACACCAAGTGGGTCAGAGGTGGGTAGGTCAGAAAAGAATATGGCTGTGGAGGCTGGGCAGTACAATAGGGGAAAGATATAAATATAAAGACACACACATACATACATGTTCATGTATTCAGATGGGCTCATACATTTGGACAAATCTCTTCAGAGAGCTCACAGGTTAGTAAAGGGAGACCGAGGTGGAATGAACAGCTGAAACACAGCATCTTGCAGGCCATGATGGAAATATGACCATCTGACTCTCTACTTACCTCCCTCCCATATGCTCTCCCACTTCCTCTAGTGCTGATCCTCAATCCGGGGCCACAGTGCATCTTCCCTCCACAGGGACATAGAAATGTATTGCATAATTTTGGTTGTCAGATGTCTTAGCCTATTAGGGCTGCTATAACAAAATATCACAGATTTGGTAATAGAAAATGGTAACAATGGAAATTCTTCTCTCACAGTTCTGGAAATGGGAAGTCCGGGATTTGGGTGCCAGCATGGTCCATTCCTCTCTCGGTTGCAGAATTCTTTCTGCATCCCCAAATGGTGAAAGGAGCTGGGGAGCTCTGTAGCGTTACATTCTGGTGGAGGAGGTAGAAAACAGACCAATAAACAAATAGGTAAACAAGGTAACAGCAGATGGTGGGAAGTGCCACAAGAAAAATAGAGAGAGGGGTGACTATTTTAGATGGGAAGGTCAGAGGAAACGTCTCTGCAAACATTTAAATAAAGACATATTAAGTAAGAGGGTGAACCATGTACAAATCCGTGCAGGCAAAAGGAATGACAGGTGCAAAGTCGCTGAGTGTAGAGTGTGCTTGGCAACTTGCAGGAACAAGGAGGAGGCTGGAACAGGAGGCATAAGGAGAAGAGGGACAGGCAGTGAACATGGAATGTTAGCCAGTGGTTGATGATGTAGGACCTTGTAGGTCACAATAAAGACCTTGAGTTTTATATTAAATATGATGGAAAGTCATTAGAAGACTTTGAGCTGAGAATGATATGACATGACTTTTTTTTTTAAGCTTTTATTTATTTATTTGACAGACAGAGATCACAAGGAGGCAGAGAGGCAGGCAGAGAGAGAGGAGGAAGCAGACTCCCCACGGAGCAGTGAGCCCGACGCGTGGCTCGATCCCAGGACCCCGGGATCACAACCTGAGCCGAAGGCAGAGGCTTTAACCCACTGAGCCACCCAGGCACCCCTGACCTGACATATTTTTAAAGGATAAGTTTATGGAAAAGAAACTGAGACACAAGAGTGAAATGAGAAACCAGATTTGAAATGCCAAAGAACATCTAGTTGGCAGAGTGCATACCACGTGCCTGCACCACACAGCTTCCAGGGTTGGAGAGAGCAAGAACATGGCTTCCAAAGTGGCGGGCCCAGTTTTTGACTCTACCAAATCTCCAATGATGGCAGAATCCCCTGCAAACAGGAATGGGAGTCAGAGGCTGGAATGACAGGTGTCCACAACACAGAGGACTCAAAAGACTTGGTGAGGAGATGGGGCAGGAGAGAGAGAGTAGGGGGACAGCCAGGACTCTGGCATAGGGAGCTGGGTAGATGATGCCATTGTATGTCTTCATCAAGGTAAGAAACACAGAAGGGATAATGTTTTGAGGGGAAAGGCATGACGTTCCATTTCACTCATGTGACGTGTGTCCTGAAGGAAGTAGATGATCTCCATCTAGAGCTCAGAAGTACAGCCTAATTGAGAGATAACAGATGTGGTAGAATCACTGATATGTAGGTGATTGTTACAGCTATAACAGTGAAGGAGACCTGTTTCAAAAGGGCAGAGAAGAAGGAGAGAAGAGTTTGGAGCTCAGATGCTAGAAAACACCAAGATTTAAGGGCAAAGAAAGAGGAGCAGGCAAAGGCAATGAAAAGAAACAGAAAAATAGGAGAAGACCTAGGAGAAGAAAAAGAACCACGGCCTGGTCGATAGTATCAAATGTTATAGGGAGACCCAGGAAGTCACTACTGCTCCCTGCATTTCCTGTAATGGACAATTTGTGTGCTGTGTTCATGATACACGTCAAACATGGAACTTGAGCTGTCCTCTTCCCATTGAGGCATGGGCAGGTTGCACTGCCAGCGCACATGTGAGCGTGTGCAGAGTACCACCCCCCAGTGAAGCTCACCCAAGCCATTGGTGTCCAGTTTTCGGGGGGGCTCCCTCACATACTGCCCACGTGGTTGACCTTTAGTCCAGTGCTTCTTAGTGGTCAAGCTATTAACTTTAGTCCCCAGTCCTCTCTAGAGACAAAACTGATAAGACATGGCCTGACACCCCAACTAAATCATACTATTGACCCTCTGGTGGCCTAAGCCCCCAGGAAAACAAAGACACTCCAATCAAGTAGGACCATCTTAGGGTCTAGAGATCGTCTTCCAGTAGCTGAGGGTAAAGGCCCAAACTCTCTTTGGGTAAAGCCAATTCTTCATGATACACCAGGTACTATGTTGATAAAGCATGGAAGAAAAAGAAGGACAGGAGCTTATGCAGAAGAAAGTTTTGAATAATTGTCATAGGGAATAAAAAGAGAGTCAAAGTCAAAGATTACCGTGTACTAATGGGCCGTTGCTAGTAGAGATCACTTGGCTTGGGTAGGAACAGGTAATTCAGACTAGGTATTTCTCAGAATACAGCCAACAGGGACACCTGGGTGGCTCAATGGGTTAAACCTCTGCCTTCAGCTCGGGTCATGTTCTCAGGGTCCGGGGATCGAGCCCCACATCAGGTTCTCTGCTCAGCGGGGAGCCTGCTTCCCCCACTCTCTTTGCCTGCCTCTCTACCTACTTGTGATCTCTCTCTCTCTCTGTCAAATAAATAAATAAAATCTTAAAAAGAAAAAAGAATACAGCCAACAAATTGTGTATTGCATTTGCATAAACGATGACATAAGTGACATCCCATGGAGAAGACACAGCAGTGCTGGTGCCTCTAGGTGACTCATATAACAGGAAACCCCCTAAGCCATAAGCCGTTGGTGCACCTGTTTCATAAGAAACATTTTGCCTGCTGTCACCGTCAGGTGTAGCCAATTTAGGTGACCCTCCTAAATCATACCAACAGAGATTGAGTCACGTCAACAAACAAACAAACTTACCATGAACACCACATGTTCTAGACTCTGCTTACAAAGATGAAAACTATAGGATACCTACCCTCAAATTGTTCACAGTCTGGCTAGGAAAATAATACCTGGGCAATTTGGGGTTTCTAAAGAAAGGTCTAACTACGAAAAGTGGAAAAATTCCCTATGAATGAAGCATATCTATGATAAGGTTCACGAAGACCTTCCCAAGACTATCTTATCCACCACCATATAGCCAGCAGCTAGCAAAAACTGGCACATACCAGGCGTGAGACCTGCCATTCGTGAAGTGGCTAAATGAGTGTGTGAAACACTATTAAACAGTTAAATATACACACACAGGGAAAATGCAAGTGACAAAGAGGTATAATTTCTTTACCCTGAGTGGTTACACAAGAGTCTGTTCTAATATGGGGTCAGATCGCTTTCCTTCCCAGCCCAATGTTTCACCCTCTGATTTACACCTGAGTTCCACATTAGTCTATTTCGGCTCTATTATCATTGCACAAGTTTGTTCCAGGCAACAGATGCTGAACCCGAAACTTCACTGGAGTAAGAGCATCTGAATAAAGCCCCTCGATCTATAAATCTCATTTGCAAACACTTTATGTAGCTGATGTGAGAGAGGCTCTAAGATACCCTACTCTTTAAGGAAGTAAAGGATTTTTTCAGATTGCAGATAGCCCAAGTCTGTTCTGAGTGTGCAGAAATCCTTTCCTCTACGAAACAGAGGATCACAGGGGAAGAGAGGGAAAAATAAAACAAGATGAAACCAGAGAGGGAGACAAACCATGAAAGACTCTTAATCGTAGGAAACAAACTGAGGGTTGCTGGAGGGGACGGGGATGGGGTTACTGGGCGATGGACATTAAGGAGGATGTGCGATGTAGTGATTACTGGGTATTATATAAGACTAATGAATCACAGACCTGTACCTCTGAAACTAATAGCACTTTAAAAGTTAATTAATTAAATTAAAATTTAAAAAATTAAGAAAAAAAGATCCTTTCTTTTATGGGTGCAGCATACTTCAACATTGATTTGTAATCAGACAGATTTGGTCCAAGTCTTAAATCTGCCACTAAAATAAGAAAGACTCTGGAGATGTTGTTAGTATTTAAAAAAACAAAAAAAATATCAAATAGGGGAGCCTGGATGGCTCAGGAGTTAAGCAGCTGCCTTTGGCTCAGGTCTTGACCCTAGCTAGGGTCCTGGGATGGTGCCCTACATTGGGCTCCTTGCTCAGCCAGGAGCCTGTTTCTCCCTCTCCCTCTACTTGCTGTTCCACCTGCTTGTGCTCTTTCTCTCTGCCAAAGAAATAAATAAGTTATTTTTTAAAAGACATTTGTTAAAAAAAAAAAAAAAGTTTAGATGTTAAGATTTCATGTCCAAGCAAGCTTCTCTAAAAAGTAAGTGGTCCAGGGGTGCCTGGGTGGCTCGGTCATTAAGCGTCTGCCTTCGGCTCAGGTCAGGATCCCAGCGTCCTGAGATCAAGTCCCACATCAGGCTCCCTGCTCGGCGGGAAGCCTGCTTCTCCCTCTCCCATTCCCCCTGCTTGTGTTCCCTCTCTCTCTGTCAAATAAATAAATAAAATCTTTAAAAATATATAAAAATAAAAATATATGAAATAATAATATGGTATCTATCTTAGGCTTACATCCTGCCTCCAGTTAAAGCTAGAAGAAAAGTGGGGAAAGGCCACCAGGCCCACTAAAACAAAGAGGAGATTTTTTTTTTTAAGCCAAAAACCTGACGTATTTGTTTCATTAAAACTACTGAAGAGCTGTGCATGCAACAAGGTATAAAATAATCCCATTCCAGAGTAGGGCGAGCATTTCTAGGTGAGCAGCGATGAGCTGCTTTTATTCTTGGGGGTGTTCGTCTGGTCCACATGCAGATGAACCTGCGAGGGACAGTGGGGGGTGCTGCTGGGACAGGGAGACCCTAGCTAAACTTCGATAATCTCACGTGAAGCTGTGTTGGATTAGAATCTGGAAAAACCTCAAACTAAGATAGTCTTTTTCACTTTTTATTAATGTGAAAAGACAGCCTCCCGCATGGGAGAAAATATTTGCAAATTATATATCCCATCAGAGACTAGTATCAGGTTTGTATACAGAACTCTTATAGCTTGACAATAAAAAAGACAAACAATCTGACTAAAATATGAGCAAATGATCTAAACAGACATTTCTCCAGAGAAGATATACAGAGGCTCACAAACATACTAAAAGATGTTCAACATCATTAGTTATTAGGGAAATGTAAATCAAAACCACAATGAGATACTACTTAACTCCCATTAGGATGTCTATTAATCAAGATGACAGATAACTAGATAATTACAAGTGTTGCAAAGCACGTGGAGAAATTGCTGGTGAGAATTTAAGATGGTGCAGCTATTTTGGAAATTCCTCAAAAAGTTAAACATGGGGGCGCCTGGGTGGCTCAGTGGGTTAAAGCCTCTGCCTTTGGCTCAGGTCATGATCCCAGGGTCCTGGGATCGAGCCCCGCGTCGGGCTCTCTGCTCTGTGGGGAGTCTGCTTCCTTATCTCTCTTTCTGCCTGCCTCTCTGCCTACTTGTGATTTCTCTCTCTCTGTCAAATAGATAAAATCTTAAAAAAAAAAAAAAAGTTAAACATGAAGTCAGCAATATGACCCAGCAGTTCCATTCCTAGATATATACCCAAGATAACTGACAACATGTGTTTGCACAAAAACTAATACACGACTGTTCCTAGCAGCATTACTCATTGTGGCCCCAAAGCAGAAGCAATCCAACTGTCCATCATCCAGTGAATCAGTAAATAAAATGTGCTACAGTCATACAATGAACGTATTATGCAGCCAGAAGAAAGGATGAAGTTCTGCTTTGGATTTCAACAAAATTTAAAACGTCTTATCAAGAGACGCCATGAAGAAAATGAAATGATAAGCCACTTAGGGGAAAAAAATATTTTATATATACACACATGTAGAGACTCATATCTAGAAAATATGCTATATAAAGAACTCCTGCAAATCCAATAAAAATAAATCAACCAGTAAGATCATGCACAAAAAAGTCTACGATAGACCTTGACAAAAGAAGATATCTGAATGACCAATAAACATAGACAAAGGTGCTCAACAACATTAGTCATAGGGAAATGCAAATTAAAGCTGCCATCAGAAATTATTATGCACTTACCTGAAAGGCTGAAATTAAAAAGACTGATAATGCCAAGGGTTAGCTAGGATGCCGAGGAATTGGAACTATCACACATTGTTGATGAGACTATAAAATCATATGACCACTTTGGAAAATTCAAAGTTTCAAATAAAGTCAAAAAGTCAACATCCTATCTCAGGAGCTTATTGGTAAAGCTGAGTGAGATGATGATGTAAACACTTGGTTCCTAGTACATTTTCTTTTTTTTTTTTTTTTTAATATTTTATTTACTTTTTTGACAGAGAGAGATCACAAGTAAGCAGAGAGGCAGGCAGAGAGAGAGAGAAGCAGGCTCCCCGCTGAGCAGAGAGCCCCATTCGGGGCGGATCCCGGGACCCTGAGATCATGACCTGAGCTGAAGGCAGTGGCTTAACCCACTGAGCCACCCAGGCACCCCCCTAGTACATTTTCAATAACATTTACAGTGGTAGTAACACTATCTTACATTTGTAAATATCTCCTCCAATGAAAATTGAAACTCAACCGACCACCCACTGTGTTGTTTAACTACTTCCTGACCACCCGGGCTAGGTTACACCTGCAGAGTGGGAAATCGAAGGTACTAAGTCTACCTAAGCTTGGGCAGGTGATTATGGAAACTAGAACATCTAAATAAACAGAACCCATACAGTGCCTAAAGCCCGTGAGTCAATTCCATGTATAAAGAAGAATACACAGTTTTCTGTGAATTTTGATGCGGTTGTTGTGGTAGATATCAAGCTCTAACTTCTAGAGTGTCTTTATTGCCAAGAATTGTACCTAACGGATATCTGCTCCCTGGAGGTGGAATGAGAGCGTGAAAGTCAGTGATATTTGTTCCAAATGTTACTTGCTTTAAAAAAAAAGTCATACTCACATTTTGATGCATACAGATGTTCCCCCATTTCAAAACTTCTGCATTAAAATGTTCATGTTTTCATTCTGATCTCCTACTCTTGAGGTGCTGATGAGTTCTAATGGATTCTTTTTTTTTTTTTTTTTTTTTTTGACAAAGAAAGAGAGATCACAAGTAGGCAGAGAGAGAGGGGGAAGCAGGCTCCCTGCTGAGCAGAGAGCCTGCAGGGCTCAATCCCAGGATTGATCCTGAGATCATGACCTGAGTGGAAGGCAGACGCTTAACCCACTGAGACACCCAGGCGCCCTGATCTCTAATCGATTCTATAAAGATAAGCAAGCTCGGTCCCTGCCACCAAGATGCCTAAGCAAGAATGTATAGGCGGATACATAATTATTCTCCCTGAGAATGAAACTCAGAGGACCAATTACCACATACGATCCCAGAGAGCCCCATCAGCTCAATACATCTCAAGTTCACCATGCACACATGCAAGTTTCCTGGGACCACTGCAAAGGGGAAAAGTCACTATCCTGCCTTGTCCCAGAAGTCTTTGATGTCACCAAGAAGGAGAATAGTGCAATTTCTAAAAGATTCTTTCAAAAACCCCAGAGGTTTCAAAGAATCTATGAGCTCCCTGAAGCTGTATGGAAAAGAATTTTTTATATCTTTAGGTGCACTTTGCAGGGAAGGAAATCTAGAACTTTCATTAGACTGTCATATGGCTCTGGGACTTGAAACAGATTTCCTGTAAATTTGTTCTAATTATAATTTCAGTTTATCTATGACCTCCCATTACTGACTTAATTGAGAGTTGCCTGTAACATTAAAGGCAAAAATTGTTAAAATCACAGAGATGAACAAGCTACGTTAAGCAGCTGACACGGCTCCATCGGCTGCAACTATGGCTTCAGGATTCCTTGAAGTCTCCGAGTGCCTCGACAGAGTCTTGACGGATCAGTTTGAAATTGAGCTGGCAATGCCAAGTTTAATTGGCTTTACTCCTAATTAAGCATCTTAACAGTCATAATTAGATTTTACCTTACTTAGTAAATGGCCTAAACTGTTTCTTAACTATGTGCTTTGAGCTATTCAACTCTGTGCCTCAATTTCCTCACTTATAGAATAGGAATAGTAATCAAATCCACCACCAAAGTTAATTGAATGAATTTATATTCATACAACACTTAAGACTCACGCCTGGCACAAAGGATGTGACGTAGAAGTCGTGAATAAATAAGTACTTTGGCTTTATTTTTGAGGCCTGTGGATTTATTCTAGTCTGCATTGTTAAATATGTGTTGTTGAGGGCGCCTGAGTGGCTCAGTTGGTTGAGTAACTGCCTTCGGCTCAGGTCATGATCCCGTACTTCCAGGATCAAGTCCCGCATCGGGCTCCCAGATCCTTGGGGAGTCTGCTTCTCCCTCTGACCTTCTCCTCTTCCATGCTCTCTCTCACTCATTCTCTCTCAAATAAATAAATAAAATCTTTAAAAAAAAATATGTGTTGTTGAAGTTCTGGACAAACCCTCAGCAGCTGACTTCATATTAAAGCTTAGATGTGGGGTACCTGGGTGGCTCAGTTGGTTAAGCGACTGCCTTGGGCTCGGATCATGATCCCAGGGTCCTAGGATCGAGCCCCATGTCGGGATCCTTGCTCAGTGGGGAGCCTGCTTCTCCCTCTCCCTCTACCTGTTATTTTACCTGCTTGTGCTCTCTCTCTCTGTGTCAAATAAATAAAAATTATTTTAAAAAAGACTTTTGTTTAAAAAAAAAAAAAAGCTTAGATGTTAAAGATTTCGTGTCCAAGGAATCTTCTCTAAAAAGTAAGTGGTCCAGGGGCACCTGAGTGGCTGGGTCGTTAAGCGTCTGCCTTCAGTTCAGGTCACGGTCCCAGGGTCCTGGAATCGAGTCCTGCATCCGGATTCCTGCTCAGTGGGAAGCCTGCTTCTCCCTCTCCCACTCCCCCTGCTTGTGTTCCCTCTCTCACTGTCTCTCTCTCTGTCCAATAAATAAATAAAAGCTTAAAAAAAAAAAGTAAGCAGTCTATCCACTTCTCAGATAGTCTAAATTATGTCCCTGAGCCAGATTCAGCTTCCACTGAGATTTACACTTTGTCACGCTGTCTTGACACTTAATAGAAGTTCTTTTACTGAATTCTGCTTGTCCTATGTTCCTACCTCACCTCGCCAGGGACCCTTTAAGAAACAGTTATTCAGATTCTCCCTATGTGTTGATTAGGGACATTAGTGGGTTGTTGTTTGTCCTTGGAGACAGTGTTGGCAACCACCACCACCACACACACAGTCCCCCACCAGCCCTTCACCAGCCTGGTACGTCTCCCAGTGCCTTCCATCCCCAGCTGCTGTGCTTGGCCACACCCTTCTCCAGAAAACTGCTCGCAGCTAAGAGGAGCCTTTTAGGGGTCTGTCTGGGAGCTGGCCCTTGGGGACCACGGAGAGGTATGGAATCAATGTGGCCCTTCAGAGTAGTCTCAAGGAGGGCTGAGAAAGCGTGCCCTCATGCCCTGCCATCCAGCAGTCACCAGATCCATACCGCCGTGGCAGGGAGCAAGCTATTAGGGAAGGCAGTTCTCCTCAGCTGGGGAGGTTCCTGAAGGGGCTGACAGCACAGGGCTGGCCGAGGACAGCACAAAATCCCTTCTTCCTGAAAGGGGACTAGAGCAGCAAGCACAGGGACACACAAGCAGTTGGCGGGGCAGGGTGGGGGGTGCAGTGTGGAGGGGGAGCGTGTGTGTGACACAGCTTTGTCCCAGGCCCCACAAATTGAATCATCATTTCATTAACGTTAGCATCTATCAGTAAGAATGCCTAGTTAAAATTACAAAGTTGACTGGAAGAAAGTTTTATCCTCTTGGCTCCAAGTATCCTCTTGGCTCCAAGTGTTAGCTGGGCTCTGCTTGGGGACGATTTTTGTGGTTGTATTCTGTGCAAATTCTGAGTTAGTCAGGGATGGCAGCAGTCCGGAACGTGGCTAGCAATTTCAAGGAGATCAAGATGAGTCAAGAGTGTCTGCCACTTGGAGGTAAGAGCTGGCCCTTAGGGTGTGCGCGTCCCACCAAGTCCTTTTAGCTGCAATGTCTCTACCTCAACCAATGCAGTGTTTCCACAGAAAATGAGCTCAATATTTTTCTGTAACTCACAGACCTTATGATTTCAAGGGAAGACGATCAGATAGCCTCACAGTATGGGGGTGAAGGTGGGAGGGATGATACCATAAGTCAGTGATGGAACAGCCACACCAAGGTAAAAAATAAGAATGTCTTTCCTTCACCTTCCAGACTTGTCATTACCTATGAATCACAACAGTGAGCAGTGAAAGATTATTAATCACAAGAAAAATTTTTAATAGAGGCAGCTGGTAGGAGACAGGACTCAGAAAAATTGAACTTGTATGAGTAGGGAATGAACAACATTATCACTGGAAATATAATATATTTGAAGCAGGGAATGGTCAGAACCATAAGTGGGAAAAGTATTTGGTTGACGAGCAGGCAAAGACATATAGTGGATAATTATGAAGACTTTCGGAGTTCATGCATGAATCTCTAACTGAGGACGTGTTTGGGAATGGATTGCACATTAGAGGGAAGAAATGATTCACTACGTGACTTACAAATCTATAAACCTGTGACTTTGCCAATATTCAGAATGCATTTTTGTTTAAGACAAAGTTTCTAATATCAGAAGTTTTTTGCTTGATTGGTTGGTTTGGTTTTTGTTCTTCTTTTTCTTTAATCAGAAAAAACCTAGGATCAGGCATCTGGGTGGCTCCGTCGGTTAAGCATCTGCCTTGGGCTCAGGTCATGGTCCTAGGGTCCTGGGATCGAGTCTCACGCTGAGCAAGGAGCCTGCTTCTCCTCTCCCTCTGCTGCTCCCCCTGCGTGTGCTCTCTCCCTGTCAAATAAAATAATAAAAAGAAAGAAAGAGAAAAGAAAAATCCTAAGATCTTTATTTTCAAGTTGTCCTAAGTTCTCTTCTAATTGTCCGTGACTATGCATATAACTTTGCCCAATCAATTGAGAGGTATAAATTCAAGGAATGGAAAATCCTTAATATCAATTTTTGAGTGTATGCTGTAGAATCAGGATAGTTCAGAAGTAGAGAAGACTCTGTAGTTCAGAGGAATTTGGAGTCAGACAGACCTACAGTCAATTCTCAGTTCTGCCACTTACCAGTTGTGTGGCTTTAGATGTTTCCTTAATCTGAGGTTATTTACCCATTGGTAAAGTGGATATAACAAGAGTACCTACCACATAGGGTTATCACGGATATTCAGTGAGGCAATGTGGGCCAAATGGCTAGCACAGAGCCCGGAAAACAGTATCCATCCACCAAAGAGGGACTGCCACTACCATTCTGCTGTCATCATTGCTGTTACGTTGGTGTTATTCTGGTACTAAGTCTACAATTGGTGACCTCCTGAAGAAAAGGAGCATTCTGACCCATGCTTCAAGAAGAACATGTGTTTTAACCTTTCAGAGAAATCGTACCATCAAGGAAAAGGAATTAAAACAAGATTAGTTAAGAATCCTCCTTTTCCTGGGGAGCCTTCGTGGCACAGTTGGCTAATCATCCAACTCGTGGTTTCAGCGCGGGTCCTGATCTCGGGACTGTGGGATCGAACCCTTTGCGGGGCTCCTCGCTCAGCATGGAGTCTGCTTGAGATTCCCTCTCCCTCTGACCCTCCCGCTTGTGCTCATGTTCTCTCTCTCCCTCTCAAAATAAATGATCTCTTAAAAAAAAAGAACCCTGCTTTTTCTTTTCTTGACTTTTTTACATTAGTAAAAGGCGACTTGAGTGCAGGATTCTTCCTTAAAGCCCAGGATAGGTTCAAAAAGTGCAACTGCCACCCAGGGTTTCTGATTAAATGTCAGTAATGGGACAGCCTGGTTCTCACATAGCATGTGTGGGAGGCAAAGGGAGTCCATTCTGTCTCAGTTGCCGAATCTTGTGGTGTGGAGGCACACGGTGGCGTCACCACCAGCTGGACACTACCCCCTGACTCCTGTTAACCACGGTTTCTCCTTTCATGCTGTATGGATTAATGAAGGAGATCTGTGTTACTTTTGCAGGTTGAGATGCTCTTCCCCTCCATTCTTTTAGGACTTCAAACCTTTTGACATCAGCACAAGATGGATTATTGGTACTAAAATGAGAGTATGGGGAACGCCTGGGTGACTCAGTTGGTTAAGCATCTGCCTTTGGCTCAGGTGATGATCACAAGGTCCTGGAATCAAGTCCCGAGTCAGGCTCCCTGCTCAGCAGGGACCCTGCTTCCTCCTCTGTCTGCTGCTCCCCCTGCTTGTAGTCTCTCTCTCTCTCTCTCTGTCTGATAAATAAATAAATAAATAACAATAGATAAATGACAATAAACAAATAAAATCTTAAAATAAATAAATAAAATGTGTATTGGTAGCAAATGATTTTTAGAGGGGCTCATGACAGTCCCAGTATAATCTGCATGCCAATCTGTCATCAGTTGTTATTTTTACCATTTCTTTTCAGCAAATCCCGAAGCTGCCTGTACTCCAAGATGGTTAATGTGACTTGTCCAAGGTAAATTAATAAGTAAGTGGTTGAGCCAGTAGACTCATGTAATTGAACTCCTCAAACAATGTTCTTTTTTCCCTCCAGCTTTTTTTTTTTAAAGATTTTATTTATTTATTTGACAGACAGAGATCACAAGTAGGCAGAAAGGCAGGCAGAGAGAGAGGAGGAAACAGGCTCCCTGCTGAGTGGAGAGCCCAATGCGGGGCTCGATCCCAGGACCCTGGGATCATGACCTGAGCCGAAGGCAGAGGCTTTAACCCACTGAACCACCCAGGTGCCCCTCCCTCCAGCTTTATTGAGGCATAAATCACAAATAAAATTGTAAGATATTTAAAGTGTATATCATGATGATTTGATGTAGTATCCATTGTGAAAAGATTCTGCCCATCTAGTTAATATATCCATCACAATATATCTGGATATATATATATATATATATATATATATACATATATATATATATATATATATTTGTGTGTGTAAGAACATTTGAGTTCTACTTTCTTAGCAAATTCCAATTAAACAATATGGTGCTATCAATTGCAGCCACCATGTTGTACAACAGATCCTCAGACCGTATGTAGAGCAATGTTCTCTTTACCATAATTAATGCATTTGTTTATTTATTCAACAAGCACAAACACACCTCCATACTATACTCCAGGCTCCAGGCTGGGTACTCAGAATATAAAAGTGAAAAATTAGTTCCCAATATAGTAAGAAATTATTTGCCATTTATTTACATGTGCTGCACATGTAAATAAATGAAATAAAATATTTCAGGTGCTAGGATCAAAGTAAGACTGGGAAAAAATTTCTTTTACCTGGGAATATATTAGTTAAACATACCACAAATACTAAAAAAAACAAAAACAAAAACCCAACCCAATGTACCTAAGTAGCTACAAAGAGCTGAGTAACACTAAAGCCTATCTTCAAAGGGAAGTATTGCATTAAAGTAGAGTGGCAATACACAGGGAGGGCTTTTATATTATCCTGGGAATTTAGCCTTTACTTTGTAGGGGTAGTAGGAGAAATTAAAGAGATTAATCATCATCAGCTTTGCATTTCAGAAAATGGATCTGGAAGTAGTGGAGGTTGGATCGGTTGGGTGGGGCGTGGGTGGGTGGTGGTGGGGGAGAGACAATGGGTGGAATTGATTCCAACTACTGAGGCTCCAGAGGATGTGGTGGTTGAGATCATGGAGCTGGCAGTCGGGTGGAAGGTAGAGAAGATGTGAAAGATAGTAAGGTAGTGGAGAAGTGGGAGGAAGGGGATCAGTAAGGCGCCCAACTCTCTTCTTTGAAGGAATGGATAGATGTTGTTATCTTTCGCTGAAAGAAAAACTGAAGATATTAGAGGAGAAATGGTGAGATCAGTTGCCCAAGGAACAAGCAAGGTGAAACGTTTCGCATTAACCTTCACAGGTGGGATGGGAAGGAAAGGACAGGGAAGGGAGTCAGGGAAAGAACCCTCATGGGCAACAACACAAAGAGCCAGGAAGAGCAATTAAGATCCAAGGCAGAGAAGGATGAGACAGCTGGCCACAGAGATGCCAGGAGAACTGTAGGAATGGTGCCACAGAAGACTAAAAAAAAAAAAAAAAATGCTGAAATGGTCAACAATGTTAAATGACACAGAGAAATCAAGAAGATACAAGGAAATAAAAAGTGAAAAGAACTTGCTAGATTTGAGAAACAAGATCCTTGCTGACATAACATTTTTGGTGATACAGAGGAGGCAGAAACTTGATCACAGTTAAATGGGGAAGGAATCATTAAAAAGCAAAAGCAAAGATTCCAACCAGAATTGGTGATGCTAGAGGGGGTGTTCATATAATTAGAAGTATAAATAAGATCAATTTTTATGTCAAAAGTTTTCAGTATGATCACACCATTTCATCAAGCTATTCTACTTCTTTGAAATTATACAGAGGAGACAACCTATGAAAGGGGAGAAGATATTTTCAAATGACATATCAGATAATGGGTTAGTATCCAAAATCTATAAAGAACTTATCAAACTCAACACCCAAAAACCAAGAAATCCAGTCAAGAAATGGGCAGAATGAACAGACATTTCTCCAAAGAGTACATACAAATGGTCAAGAGACACATGAAAAAATGCTCCACATCACTTGGTATCAGAGAATTATAAATTAAAACCACAGTGAGATATCACCTCACACCAGTCAGAATGACTAAAATTAATAAATCAGGCAATAACAGAAATTGGTGAGAATGTGGAGAAAGAGGAATGCAAGCTGGAGCAGCTACTCTGGAAAACAATATGGAAATTTCTCAAAAAGTTAAAAATAGAACTACCCTATGACCCAGCAATTACACTACTAGGTATTTGTCCAAAGGATACAAATATAGTGATTCAAAGGGGTACATGCATCCCAATGTTTATAGCAGAAATGTCCACAACAGCCAAACTGTAGAAAGAGTCCAGATGTCTGCTGACAGATGAATGGATAAAGAAGATGTGGTGTATAGTATATATATAAAATGGAATATTACTCAGCCATCAAAAAGAATGAAATCTTGCCATTTGCAACAACATGGATGGAATTAAGGGTATTATGCTAAGCAAAATAAGTCATTCAGAGAAAGATAAATATCATGATTTCACTCATATATGGAATTTAAGAAACAAAGCAGATGAACAGAGAGGAAAGAAAAATAAAATAAGTTGAAAACAGAGTGGGAGGCAAACCATAAAAGACTTTTAACTCTAGGAAGCAAACTGAGGGTTAATGGAGAGGAGGTGGATGAAGGATGAGGTAAATGGGTGATGGACATTAAGGAGGGCACTTGATGTAATGAGCATTGGGGATTATATGCAACTGATAAATCACTAAATTCTACCCCTGAGGGGTGTCTGGGTGGCTCAGTTGTTAAGCATCTGCCTTTGGCTCAGGTCATGATCCCAAGGTCCTGGGATGGAGCGCCATATCAGGCTGCCTGCTCAGGAGGAAGCCTGCTTCTACCTTTCCCTCTTCTGCTCCCCCTGCTTGTGTTCCCTCTCTTCCTGTCTCTCTCCGTCAAATAAATAAAATCTTTTAAAATAACAAATAAAATAATAAATAAATAAATTCTATCCCTGAAACTAATAATACAGTATTTAAATTGAACTTAAATTAAAAAAATTTAATTATATGGAAGAAATGAAAATTTATCTATGTTAAGATTCAACTGTAAGGTATTATTCATCTGAATGTGGTTTTCAATGTTTTTTTTTAAAGAATTTGAATGTATAATAATAGGGTATTGAGTAATGTATGTCCTATCTAGATCAAATTTACAGTGAAGATAATGATAGTGAAGCTTTAGGACCCTCAAATAATGAATATTTGAATAATTTTATAGTCTCTTCTTTAAATAGGGCTCTCCAAATTGTATGCTTTAAGCTCTTCCAAACCCAAATCTCCTCTGGGTATATTCATATAGTTATAAAAATAAATTTGCATTCAATAAGACAAACAATTACCCACCCCCCCCAAAATGGACAAATGATTTGAATGGACATTCCATCACAGAGGAAATATTGGTAGTCAAGGAAATGCAAAATACAACCACAATAAGATAACACTGTCACCTACTAGAATGGATGAAAATTCTTTTTAATGCTGATGAGGATGCAGAGGAAATAGATCCCTCCAACCTTCCTGGTGGGATGCAAAATGGTAGCACTACTTTGTAAAAACGATTTGACAACTTCTTACACAATTAAATATATACTTACCATACGACTCAGTAACTTCAGTCCTCAGAATTTATCTAAAATGAGTGAAGATGTGGGTTCACACAAAGACCTGTACGAGAATGTTTATAGATAGAAGTTTTAGGAACGATCACCTAGAACTAGAAACAACTCAAATGTCCATTACCTGGTGAACAGATAAATAATCTGTCCTCTACCCATGCAATGGAATACTACTCAACAATAAATAGGAACTAGTGATGCATTCAACAGCGTAAATGAATCTCAAAGGCCTAATTGTAAGTGAAAGAAGCCATGTACATAAAAGGCAATGTACTGTATGACTCCATTCCAGAAGACATTTTGGAAAAGATCAAACTATAGGAATAGAAATCAGATCTATAGTTGTCAGGGACTGGGGCTGGGAAAGAAAATTTGGGGATGACAGAAATGTTCTGTTTCTTGGTTTTGTGGGGCTTACATGACTGTATATAATTTTCAAAATCATCAAAATAAGCACTTAAAAAGGGTAAGTTCTACTGCATGTAAATGATACCTCAATAAATCTGACCTAAAAGATTGAAGTTATAGGAAAATATTTAATGACATGAAATGGTGGTCATGTAGTGTTAATAAGCAAAGAAACCAGATTATAAAATAAGCTGTGTAAATTTTTATAAATCAAACATTTTATGCATAGAGATAATACATAATACATTGAACAGAAGAACATGTACCAACATTTCAACTATAGTTGCTTTTGAGGTATTGACTAATGGGTGAATTTTAATTTTACATTTTTAGTCACATGTATTTTCTAAATTTCCTTTAATAAGTACATAACTCGTGTAATTTTTTAAAAAGTGGATTTTTGTTGATGGTGATAGGTTAAGGTTTTTAAGAAAAATATTAGGAGGGGGCATTCAGACACCTATTTAGGGAGAAAGTTATCAGAAAGGACCGTAGTTCAAGGATAGGATTTTTTGTTTTGTTTTGCTTTTTCTTTTAAGGTGAGTCTTTTCCTATCAGGGAAGAGTGAGAACAAGTCTAGACACCTTGTGCCATCAAGCACTGACGTGAGTCTCCCTAAGAGACACGGTCATGGAATAGTGTTGGGAGCAAAGCCCGATTATGCTCAAAAGCCTTGATGACTCACCTCTTTTTCTGAATAAAACCACCTTAGTATTTCATTCAGTCTTTTTCCCTGGTACCCATCTGTACATACCTTGTGCCCTAGCAAAGGGCTAACCCACCATTCCCAGCCACAGCCTGAAGTTTCCTGATCCATGCTTCTGTCTGGAATGCTTACTCCTTTCTTCCCTCCAGTGGAAAGCAATAGTTAATTGCCTGCTCACTACAACAAGCCTATTCCTCATTGACACTCTCCCCTATGTATACTAACTATCTTGTCAATTGTCTGTGATTCCTGTCTCCCTCATTGATCTTAACTCCTCAGGCTCTATATCCTCCACAGCATGGAACACAGTGCCTTATGTATTTTTTTAAAATATTTTATTTAGGGGCACCTGGGTGGCTCAGTGGTTTAAGGCTCTGCCTTGGGCTCAGGTCATGGTCTCAGGATCCTGGGACTGAGCCCCACATCAAGGGTGGGGGGGTGTCTCTGCTCAGCAGGGAGCCTGCTTCCCCCTCTCTCTCTGCCTGCCTCTCTGCCTACTTGTGAGCTCTGTCAAATAAATAAATAACATCTTTAAAAAATATTTTTTATTTACTTATTTGAGAGAAAGAGAGAGATCACAAACAGAGGGGAGGGGTAGAGGGATAAGCAGACTCCCCATTGACTGCTGAGCAGGGAGCCACGTTGATGACCCATATCAGAGCAAAAGTCCTTACACCTTGAATCTAATAAGTGATATGATACAGAAAAGTTTTTCTAACATAAAACTCAAGTATTAATATAACAAAGTTAACAAAAATTGTTATGCAAATAAAACAAAATTAGGATTTATTGAAACAATGTATGTAGTCAATTCCTTTTTCTTTTTTAAACAAACAGATCTCTTAGATCTTTATCTATTTTCAAGTATGTTTTTCAGGGACAATTACGAGCTTATTTTTATGATGGAGTCATGTCCACATGGTCTGCAAAAGAGGATCCAGCTGGACATTGTTTTTATAGGAGTGGGTGCTATAGATCATGAATTGGTCAATTAGGTGGTTCATTTCTTAACTGTAAAAGTGAAATTATGACAAAATGCAGTTAATAAAAATATGCCAATCATATCTATACTTCTTATAGTTGAATGAGTGACCTGGAAGTCACTGAATTCATATTCTACTCATGGAAACCATTCTTGTTCATACACCTAGTCAGCCTTCCCCTATCTTTTGGACATTTGGGGGTTCGAATACCTGGGTCATTCTGGAAATGTAGAAGTTGCCATAAATGTGTTACAGTTGGCTAGAAGCAGGAGACTCTCTCAGGAAAACAAAACAAGGAAGGCCCAACTAGCTTTAGGATAAAACCCATGGTTCTGCCCATGGGTGGGTAGGAGCCCTACTAAGGTCACAAAGCCTGTTCAGACCACAGGTGTTGTAAAGGTTTCTTACAATATGAATCAGAGTATTTATAGATTTGGGGGATCACCAGTCTGAAGGTGGTGATTGAAGTCATAAGAGTAGATATGATCATCAACGGTAAATGAGTAGAGAAAGGAAGGGGAACAGGATGTTCAAGTGATAGAAGGGGAAAGAAGATTGCATTGGAAAAGGTCAGAGAAAACTAGTCAGAGATCTAAGAAAAACCAGGGGGCATGTCATATCTTTCTAAACCCATGAAGGATAGTTGGAAGAAAGGTAGGCAGGGAAATGGGGCCTGGCCCAAAGAGGAAACCACCCTTAAAAGAATTTTACACCATGGAAGGAGCCCCACCCACCCTTTCCCATGTGGTAGATAGATGACAAAAACCTGATTGGATGATGGGCACCTGGAGGGTTAATCATATAAAAACAACCCACCAACAAGCCCATAAAAACCCCTAGACATAGAAACTCTGGTGGCAAACCTCTTGGGTCCCCTCACTCCTTGGGAACTTTGTACTATCGCTCAATAAACTTGGCTTTGCTGCCCATCACTCTTCATCTGGTCTACCTCTTTATTCTTTGAAGTGGTGTGACCAAGAACCAGAGGCACCCAAAGAAAAGAAATCCTGTAACAGAACCAAGATGCAAGAAGTCTGACTTTCCTGAGATCACCACACTGTGAGAAAGCCCAAGCTAGCTAAAGAGAAAAATGCCCAGCCAGCCTCAACTGCTTCAGCCAGCTCCGTCCAGGCCCCATCTGCCCAAGCCACAGCTGCCTTCTCACTGCACCTGCATGGGAGATCTTGGGTGAGAACTAATCAGCTGAGCTCAGTCAACTTGCAAAACTCAAGATTATGATTTTTATTTTGTTTTTAAAGATGTATTTGTTGATTTGGGAGAGAGAAAGAGAGAGAGAGCACACGAGGGAGAGGGAGAAGCAGACTCCTGGCTGAGCAAGGATCCCGATGTGGGGCTTGATTCCAGGACCCTGGGATCGTGACCCGACCCAAAGGCAGATGCTTAACTGACTGAGACCCCCAGGTGCCTCAATTTTCAAATTATTTTAAATAACGGGATAGTATGATGGTTCATTATACAGTGTTTCATTTCAACTCCATCTGGGTGTACTGCAATTCAACTCCAATACCATCCGTCCAGAGGTAGCACAGATCCCACAGGTTGAGGACAAAGTCCTCGACAAGACAGCCCTCACTTTAGATGCCAGTTGCAAAGCTTAAGAGGTCCCCAGGCCACGATCACTTCTGACTAACCGTATACAAATTCACAGGTTCTCATGACCCCCTCAGGTCCACTAGTCCACAAGAGTGACTCACAGCGCTCAGGAAAGTGCTCTATTCATTATTACAGTTTTATTAACATGGAGATACATAGGACAAGGTCTGGGAGGGCCCCAAATGCACAGTTTGTATGCCCTGGCCCCATGGGATGAAGGTCCATCACCCTCCTGGTACATCAATATGTCTGCCAACCAGCAAACCCCTCCAAACCTCTGTGTGCAGAGGTTTTTGGGGGGTTTCATTACATAGGTATGGTTGATTAAATCATTGGCCACGTGCCTGAACTCAATCTCCAGCCCCCCTCCCTAGAGGTGACTAAAGGTCCTAACCCTCTAATCCTTTGGTTGCCTTTCTGGTGACAAGCCTCTCCATCCAGAAGCTCTCTAGGACACCCACCAGGACTCATTTCTTTAGCAGAACAAAGACACTCCTGTCACACAGGAAATTCCAAGGATTTGTGAAGCCCTACATCTGGTACCTGAGACAAGACCCACATTGGTTATTATACGACACACAGCCAGAGATCACTAGAGCTGAAGTCAAGCAAATTAAGAACTGAAACATAGCCACTGGATTTGGCAATGTCCACCCACATTAAATAGAATTACGGGCTAAAGGGATGGAGCCGATAGAGAGGCAAGACCTAGCTATTAGTTACCTGCAGGCCAAGCTGTCCTAACACAATGTAGTGATGAGACCTGTATGTATAACCAAATCATACACATGTGTGTATATATGAACCAAGAATATTTTAGAAGCTACAGAATGGGAAAACACAGGGACACAAGAAAAAATTGCCAGGAGAGTCAGAGTATTTACATTTTATCTTGAAGGCTCAGGAGGATTTCATCAGATAGAGAAGTCAGGGAAGCATGATGTGGATAATCTGGGAAGTGCAAAAATACTGAGTAGTTATAGAAGATGGAATATTCTGGAATCAGTGAGAAGTTCAGTGTTGTTGAAGCATTGTCCAGAAGCAAGGGAGTCAGAGATGGGAGGCTGAGAGTGGGAGAGGAGTGACCAATAGCAGAAGCTTGTAAATGTAGTTTAAGGCCTGATTCTGACAGGTTTAGTAGACCATGATAAGGGATTTAGACTCTCACACAGGTAACACATAGCAGTCATAGACTTTTTTTATTGTGATAAAATGTACCCACCATAAAATTTCCCATTTTTAACCTGGTGTCAGATTTTAAACACAGGAGTCACATACTCAAATCTGGTAAGCTATCAAATGTATCTCAAGATAATAATATTATTAAAACAAATAATAATAGAGTATTTTTTTTAATAAATACACTGAAGGAAAACTTAAAATGAACAGCTCAGAGGTGTGTGTGGTAGACGTGGGAGGGTATACTGACAAGAGCCCCTCAAGGAAGGATGGGCTGCCCAGCCTTGGGTTGTAGAGACATCAGACAGCCTCCAGTTGGCAGCCATTTTGGGGCTGGCCTCAGCTGCCCAGAGCCACAGTGCCCGGGAACATGCCCTTCCTGGGTATGTTATTCTTCAGAGAAAAACAACCAATAGAAGAGCTATATATCCCTCTTTTTTGTTCTGAGGGATGATGCCCACTCACACTGAGGAGGGCAGTCTGCTTCACTCCCTCTACCAATTCAAATACTAATCTCATTCGGAAACACTCCCACAGATACACCCAGAAATAATGTTTAGACAAACACCTGGGCACGCCATGTCCCAGTCAAGTTAACACAAAATTATCCATCACACCAGGGCTGGCTGCTTCCCGTGCCTGTGTGAGGCAGAATGCAAGGCCCTGCCTTCTGCCTAAAGGTGACCTGTTATGGAGGTTTGTTCCAGGGCTCCTGTGGGGGACCCTGGAAGCCCGCAATCCAGCACAACCTCTCTATTTGCGTAATACCGCTTCCCCCCTTCCTTTCATGAGCATTGATCCCTAGTAAATATCTTGTACTCCAAACAAGGTCTCTGTGTCTTCCCCCAAATACATATCTTCTCCACGTCTGCCTGACCTGTGGCAGTAGGGCTCTGGTGAAAACACAAGGAGTTTTCTTTAAATATGTTACTTATTTGATAGATAGAGCACACAAGCAGGGGGAGGGGCAGAGGGAGAGGGAGAAGCAGACTCCTGACTGAGCAGGGACTCCAATGAGGGGCTCGATTCTAGGACCCTGGGGTCATTACCTGAGCTGAAGGCAGACGCTTAACCAACTGAGCCACCCAGGCATCCCTGAAAACGTATGAATTTTGGCAACAGACCCACCTGGGTTCAAAGACAGCTCTCCTACATATTAGCTGTGTGATTTTGGAAAGGTGATTCAACCTCAGTGTTCCCATCTGGAAATGTGGATGAAACCTACCCACCTTGCAGGGTTGTCATACAGATTAGAAATCACCTATGTGATGTCTGTGGTACATGGAAGGAACTCAGTAAAGGGAGCTCATGTTGTTTAGCAGAGGACGTCATTGGGTGTCTATCAGGGACATGTAGGGATTTCCCTTGGAGCCATTCTTCCCTTCAGAGGGAAAATCCAGCAAGAGGTTCCTGAGATAATCCCCCAGCAGAATCCAATGCCCAGGAACAAGGCTGGTGCCTGCCAACAATGAGATGTTAGCAGGGACAGTGCATCAGAATCCAAGGATCCCATATTAAGTTCTCCAGATAGCTTTTAAAATCCCTCCCACTGGACTAGAGGTGAGAGAGGAGCACTCCTGTCCTCTCAGCCATGATGGGGAAGGAGCACAAGGACACCTGCCTCTCTCCAGAATGGTATGGAGGTGGGTGATCAACTAGCAATGGTCAGGTTGCTTTTGGACCAGTCTCCTTGGCAAGTCCTGCATGGTGACACTATGGTTAAGTTCTCAGTCACCTGAGCTTTTTCAAAACCTTTCAAGTGCAAAAATAGAACATAAAATTAAATTAAGAGATAAAAATTAAAGTACTTTTAAGGGTCTGTTTCATGATGATTAGCAAAAATAAAATAAAATAAAATAAATCCCTGTTTTCCTGGTCTTGGAGTTTGTTGAGAGAGAGAAAACGAGAACACATACAAATATATCATCATAAACAATGATGAGTGCTATGAAGGAGAGATTCACTGGATGGGGTAGCCCCTGAGGAATCATGCCTCCTGGTATTTTTCCCGTGAGCAGTATCCCCTTCCATGCTGACATGATTTGGCCTTGTGACTGACTTTGACTGTTGGGAAATTACAGATTTTATTTATTTATTTGTCAGAGAGAGAGAGAGAGACAGCGCACAAAGCAGGGGAAGCAGAGGTAGAGGGAGAAGCAGGCTCCCCACTGAGCAGGGAGCCCAATGCAGGACCCGATCCGAGGACCCTGGGATCATGACCTGAGCTGAAGGCAGACGCTTAACCCATTGACTGTGCAGGCGTCCCAGACTACTGGGACATTACAAACACAGAGCCAGCAGAGGCTTGATGTGTCTGCACAATGGGACTAGATCCCTTGGAATGCACTTTCTTAGAGGCCAGTTGCCATTCTGTGAAGAAGCTCTCGAACTAGTCACTTTCTCCACCTGGGGCATCCCCCAAGGTCCCGGCCGACAACCCAGCGGAACTCTCAGTCAGTGGCCAACATGATGTGCCTATCTCCTGACCATTCAGCTGTCTCGTCACCTCAGTCAAGACCACGTGAATCAGAAGACCCACCTGAACCCAAGAATCATGGGAAAGAATACTGTTAGTAATTACACCATTGAATTTCGGGGTGGTCGGTAACCCAACAGTCGACAACAAAAACAAAGGTTCTGAAAACAAAAACAAAAGGTCCTATCTAGTCTGCAAAATTGGGAGGCCTTCCAGAAAAATTGATGCTTTACATGGACTCTGAAAGAGAAGTATTATCCACCAGACAGAGAGAACAGAATGTACCAAGTCCTGTGTTTGAAAGGCAAGAAGATGCGCTAGAATGAGGGGCATTACGCATCTTTACCTAATTATGGAACATATAGAAAGGCAAACATATGTGTGCATACATATTTTATTTATTATATATAGCAATAGTATATTTAAGAGGGAAATGAAAGCCCAAAGCTAAAACTGATATGTCTATTCTAGCTTATTAATACAGATTTGCTATTATGAACCATCTGTGACATGAGTACATCGTACAGGGACCATCTGTAATGTTCCTGATCTAATGGTTTCAATGACAGCTCATGCTTTCATTAGCAGATATTAGTGCCTCAAAAAACATTTGTTGGAAACAGCAAAGTGCTGATCCCTTCAGATACTATCAAGTGGGTATACTATAAACTAATGCACGAAAGTCCAGGAAGAAAGGAAACACGTGTTGAATCCCTTCTGTGGCCCAGGACATTTGAGACTCTTTGCATCCATTCTCACATTAATCCACTCAGTAATCTATGGGGTAGTTATTATTCTATTTTTTTTCTTATTCAAGAAAATAAGGCTTTTTTTTTTTTTAAAGATTTTATTTATTTGACAGACAGAGATCACAAGTAGGCAGAGAGGCAGGCAGAGAGAGAGGAGGAAGCAGGTTCCCTGCCGAGCAGAGAGCCCGATGCGGGGCTCGATCCCAGGACCCCGGGACCATGACCCAAGCCGAAGGCAGAGGCTTTAACCCACTGAGCCACCCAGGCGCCCCCAAAATAAGGCTTTTAAAGACTCATTAACTTGCCCAAGATCTTACAGCCACAAAGAGGTAGAGTCAGGATTTGAACCCCAGGCCCTCTGCTTCTGAGATCTGTGATACTTAGAGTAGTTTTCTTGGTTGACCACGTTGCACCTGCTTATCCCCTCCTTCCAGATTCTTGTTCAGATAGCCATTTCCTTTTGGGGTGTTTTCCAGCCCCACCAAGCTGTTCTGCAATACCCAGCAGACATCAACGGGATGTCCTAAAAATTTCACTTGATTTGGTCACTATCTACTCAGAGATACCATCAGATCTTACAGTTTGAGGACTCAGACCCACCATACTGCCCCCACTTTAGATGCTAATTGCAAGATCCAGGGTGACCTTCCTCCAGGAACTCTACTGCCTCCAGGTTAATGCTAGAAGCAAAAGGCAACCTTAGCTTGACATTAGCCCAAACTCCAGGATCCTGTAAGTCTCCTTTAACATATAAAAATCCCTTTGAGGGGCACCTGGGTGGCTCAGTGGGTTAAAGCCTCTGCCTTTGGCTCAGGTCATAATCCCAGGGTCCTGGGATCGAGCCCCGCATTGGGCTCTCTGCTCAACGGGGAGCCTGCTTCCTCCTCTCTCTCTGCCTGCCTCTCTGCCTACTTGTGATCTCTGTCAAATAAATAAATAAAATCTTAAAAAAATTTTTTAAATGCCTTTGGAAACTTCCTTTATCTCTATCCTTCCCCACCCCCTGCAAGATACATGTTAGCAATCCTCCTCCAAACACATGGTCCACTGATAAACATCTGAAGGGTCTCCTAAGTTTTTTGTTTGTTTTGTTTTTCCTAAGTTTTTACTAGACAGTAGTAAATGACCCCTCAAGGTCCTAGAAACCTTGCTTCCAAATTCCTTAGAGACTTATGCTATCCGTAACCCCCTCCCAACTTGAAAATATATACTCAGTCACTCCTGACAACCCCAGTGCATCTCTTTCTGCCCGTGGGTCCTGCCCTGTGCTTTAACAAAACCACCTTTTTTGCACCAAAGATGTCCCAAGAATTCTTTCTTTTTTTTTTTTTTTAAAGATTTTATTTATTTATTTGACAGAGAGAAATCACAAGTAGGCAGAGAGGCAGGCAGAGAAAGAGGAGGAAGCAGGCTCCCCGCTAAGCAGAAAGCCCGACGCGGGGCTCGAACCCAGGACCTGGGATCATGACCCAAGCCGAAGGCAGCGGCTCAACCCACTGAGCCACCCAGGCGCCCCCCAAGAATTCTTTCTTGACCATTAGCTCCTGGATCCCAACCTTTCACATCAGTTAGCATCATCGGGTGTGATAAAAGGGGCTCCTTATTTAAAAAAAAAAAAAAAAAAAGACACTCCTACTGCTCAGGAACTTCCAAGGGTTTTAGGAGTTCTAGGTCAGGAAGCAGGCACAAGACCAAATACATGTTTTATTGTACTGCACCTACTTGTGAAGCCAGTGAAATTCAAGGGTGGACCCCTTTGTTTACAGCAGTATTTCTTAGCCCCGGCCACAAGTGGTATTTCAGGCTGATCAGTTCTTTACTCCGCAGGACTTTGCCATTCATCTTAACATGTTTTTCATCTCGGCTTCCACTGGAAATCATTCTAACAACTCAAAATAACTAACACGCACCTGCATGTCAGTGTTCTTACTTGAGAATGTCTGTGTCATGGTGAGTGCAGTGCCTTCTGCCGGTGACGGTTCAGGAACTTACTTACCCTGCAGTTGGTAAACCAAGCATGGGACAGAATTTCCCCCCACAGGGAAATGTCCAGGAATGGGAATGCAATTTGGGCCAGTGGGATGCAGGGGAGGTTTGCTAGCGAGTCCTCAGAAAAGAGCCCACCCGGAGGAAACAGCTTGTTTGCCTGGGAACCTTCCAGGTACGGTAGTGCACCCCAGCCTTCCTCAGCCACCGTGCCACCAGCCTGCAGATGAAGCCAAATCCTGGAGGCGAGCGGAGCTGAAAAGCTCTTAGAAAGTCAGCGGGGCTACAACTGATCACTCACTCATCTCCCGACTTTAAGTCACCTTGATTCCTGAAGCTAAGGAAGTTAAATAATAAATCCCAAATGCTGGGCTTTCTGTTGTTTACAGAGGTCAACCTCCTGCCTGATAAATCCTTTTGAGGCTTTGAGTTCCTACTCTTCTACCTAAAGTAGAGAACATGTCCCTGCAGGCTAGCGGCAGCAAAGGTCAGGACAAAGGTGTAGATTTCAGTTTGGAATCTTTCCTTTCTGGTCGCTACTCCAGCTTTCTTTCTGCTCTGTCTTCCCCGTCGCTCCATCCTCCATAGAAGCAGTGTTCCAGTTTCAGTCCAGGGTGGATTCCTCTGCTTGCCTTCTGGGTCTCCATGCCTCCTGCTTCTTCACATGTATGTCTCCATCATGTGATTTCCCTCTCTTGACTGTCCAGCTTCTCCCTTTCTACGGCTCTTTGCGCAAAGCACACTCTCTGTGCCCAGACCTCTTTCCTAGTAACCCAGCCCTCCCTCAGACTAGCATTAGTCTTTTTACACCCTCGGACTAGCATTAGTCTTTTTACACGCTGCCTCATATTTGCACTCCCGCCCCCCACTCACCCTTAAACTACTGTTATCTGATTTATGCCCCCAACTGCTCTAATGAAACTGCACTGTTTGCTGATGATCTCCTAAATGATAAACCCAATAAACATTTCCATCTTTATAATTTCTAACCTTTCCGCAAAGGGTATTAATCAGTTTCTCCTTCAAAAATTCTGTCTTCTTTTGGTGTCTGTCCTACCATCCTCTGATACATAGTTTCCTAATATGGGGTCCATGAGCCATGTGGATATGGAGAAACTGCATCTTTATTTGTATTAACTCTAGTTGAAATATACCTTTCTTCCATTATGATTGTTGTTAACAAACCATGGTGGTCTCGGTAGCCCTTGCAGCTTTTCACTAATAGAAATAGAGATGTTTTCATTATACAATATAATAGGCACAAATGTCTTGTTATATTATTTATGCTCATCCCCGCTGCCACACTATGGGCATTATTAGACCATAAAAAGATGTTAGATCTTTTCAATTAATGTATTAATAAGGAAGCTCAAAGATTCTCTAACACAAGTTTAGGGACTATTTGGTAATAATTCCAGTATCATTTAATTTTTTATAATCCACTTTATTTTGTACCTCTTTATTTTTTAAGATTTATTTCTTTTAGAGAGAGAGAGAGAAAGAGAGAGAGTGAGTGGCGGAGAGGCTGAGAGAGGGAGAGAGAGAGAAGCAGACTTCCCACTGAATGTGAAGCCCCACGCAGAGTTCAGTCTCACAATCCTGAGAATCATGACCTGAGCTGAAATCAAGAGTCAGATGCTCAACGTACTGAGCCACCCAGGGGCCCCTATTTTGTACCTTTAAAACCATTATTTTGAAACAGCATCCATGAAATTTACCAAACTGCTAAAAGGGGGCAATTACAAAAATGAGGAAGGAGGAGAAGTAGGAGGAGGAAAAAGAAAGAGAAGAAGGAGGAGGAGGAGGAGGAAGAAGGAGAAGAAGAAGAGGGAGAAGGAGTAGGAAGGAGGAGGAGCAGGAGTAGAAGAAGGAGGAGGAGGAAGAGGGAAGAAGAAGGAGGAGGAGAAGAGGAAGAAGAAAAGGAAGAAGAAAAAGAAGAAGATAAAGAAGGGGAAAGGGAAGAAGAGGAAAGAAAACACTGTATGTTTCCTGCCTAATTTTAAAACATTTCTTTAACTGTTTCTCTATTCAATTTTGAAGCTCATGTACAAAGCCACTATCCCATTTTTTTTTTAGGCTCAAAACCATCTGGGACTGCCATCATAGTCAATGGATTTTAAGAAACGGAAGTGTAGATGGAATCGAAGACTTGGCTATATCACATGGTTGGTAATTAATGAGGCTGAGGGCTTAATATACTGCAAAATAAAGTTATGGGAGTGACCTAAAAATCCAGATTGGATCCCAGGGCCATGGCCTGATTATAATTTGATTGACTCTGTTAAAGTGTCTGAAGTGACTATATCAGAAGGGAGGTGGTCAGCCTCTAAGGCTCAAAAAGGAAGATCTTAGAGATAAAAATTGGCCTTCTTTATTGAAATACTACTCAGAGGAGTTTTCACTCATCAGAGTGTTTGATACTTGGTTAAGGCCATTGGGCCAAGGTTATAAATGCCATCAAAGGCCAAACAGATACGTCATGCAGGTCCAAGGGAGACACAATCAGAAGATGAAATGAGAGAGCGAATGAACTGATAAGCCAGATGTTCTTCAGTGGAAAGCTGATCCCAAAAGTGAGATGGATATCTCATATCCTCCTAGTTTAAAGTTATTAAATATTTCCATACACTTTATTCATTGTCCAGGATAAGCAAAAACTAATTGCATGGATTTTACATAGTTGTGTTTCTGGGACAGTGATTTCTCATTGCAATTTGACTTTCTGCATTTAAAAACCAGACCCATAAACTAGGTTAATGGGAGTCCATTCCTGAAAGATGGATTCACTCTTGGTATGCAGAGAAATCAGGCTTCTAATCCTGATTTACTATATATACCATCCTGTAAGTTCTCTTGGGAGACCCAATATATCCCTTCTTCGTGAGCAGAAAGCGTCCATCACCTCCTTGTGGAGGACAAATCTGTTTCTCTTAGGTGTTACGTGCTGATGACTTCTAAATTTGTGTGTGGAGGTCAGAACTCTCCTTAGACCCATATATCCAGCTTCTGGCCCTGCCACTTATAAGCTGCCATGACATGAGAAATTACTTAATCTCTTTAAGCCTCCACCTCTTTCTCTTTAAAATAACAATTTAAAAAAAAAACTGTATCAGATTTGTTGTGAAGATTGGGTGACTTGGCATGGTTTATCACACATTTTCAATGGTATTAAGCTGATAGGGAATTTTTAACAATAATTGTCAGAGACTTGGTAGATAAATAAGTAGATGATACAAATACATAATCTGCAATAGAGGAATTCCAAATGTCTGTCGAGCACTTGAACAAATATTTGTCCCCAACGATAATACCAGCTCTTTGGTATTTCTCTCTCTGGCTCAGACCACGCCTCACAAGCTCCAGGCTCAGATGTCCAGTTGCTTGTCAGACAAGTCTACTTGGATGCCTGTTGGTATTTCAATTCTATATGCCCAAAACAGATGTCTGATTCTGTCCCCTCTTTCCCACACACCAGGTCTTCTACCTCAATTCATTGTATTACCCTGTTCATTGGGCAAGATACCTAGGAACTGTGCTTAATTTTTCTCCTGCCCTGTCCTTCCATATACACTGTGTCAGCAAGCTGGGGCTAGCTAGACTTGGCCTCTTTGGTGGTGCCCGGGCCTACCTGGATGCCAGAGAAGAGTCACCTGGTCAAGTTCCTCAGGGAGCTAGGATGGGCATCCGTCTTTTCTCTTTCCTCACAAAAATCCATTCCCTTCAGAAGTTCACCTCTCAAAGCTACACCACCTGAGCAGAAGAGAGGGGAAAAAGAGCAAGTTCTAGGGACACTGATCTGCCTGGAAACCCACCTAGTAACTTGGGATGACCAACTGGAAGCAGGCCCCCTTTCACGGGCTGGGTTGCAGCTTTCCTCCTAATCCAAACCCTCTCTTCTGCTCTCAGTCACTCTACTCTGGCCTTGGGAACAGGCTTCTTACACATCTTCTTGTCATAGTGTCTGGTCCTCTGCTGGTTAGCAAACTTTCCTATGAGGTCAAAAAGAACATTCTTTTTGATGATCTCTGCACTTCAGTATTTGGGATTTTGTTTGTTGGTTGTGTTTTTTTTTTTTTTTTTAAAGTTTTTTTTTTTTTTTTTGTGAGAGAGAGAGAGAGAGAGAGAGAGAGAGAGAAGGGTGGGGGGAGGGGCAGAGGGAGAAGCAGACACCCTGCTGAACAGGGCTCCATCCCAGGACCCTGGGATCCTGGCCTGAGCTGCAGGCAGACTTTAACCAACTGAGCCATCCAAGGGTCCCTGTGCTTCAGGATTTGTAATGTGCAAGGTGTTCTCAGGTAGAGGGATCAGGGCAGGGCCCCTCTCCTCTGAATCCAAGACAGGTACTGAGACTACTTATTACCTCTTTTCCAAAATTTACTTCTTCTTTGTAATAAACAACTGGTGTGTTCTATAAGACTCTTTCTTATAATTTAATTCTCCATGACAGGATACTTTTGATCAATTCTATCATTCATCTTTATTACTTTTATTGTACAATCTGTTAATTTTTTATGAATGCTTTGTTTTTAATAAATAAAAACCTGTAGGTTTCTAATAAATAAATTAGGAGTCTGTAATTTTGTATTAGTTGTAGTCAAAACATTGCAGTTAAAATTGTATATCAGAGCTGTGTCAAATTTTTTAATAAATTTTCATTTTATTTATGCCGGAATTTTTCTTTTAGGTCTTTTTTTTTTTTTTTTTTTTTTTTTTTTTATTTTGACAGAGATCACAAGTAGGCAGAGAGGCAGGCAGAGAGAGAGAGGAGGAAGCAGGCTCCCTGCGGAGCAGAGAGCCCTATGCGGGGCCCGATCCCAGAACCCTGGGATCATGACCTGAGCCGAAGGCAGAGGCTTTAACCCACTGAGCCACCCAGGCGCCCCTCTTTTAGGTCTTTGAAGAGATATATTCTGAGTTGAAAATGTGGGATGTCTGGACTCTTGATCTCAGGGATGTGAATTCAAGCCTACTTTGAATACATTGGGTGTGAAGCCTACTTTAATTAATTTAATCAATTAATTAATTTTTTAAAAAAGCTTTATAAGATATGTACCTTCCACTATCCCACATATGTCCAGTACTAGGCATAGTAAGTGTGGTAGGCAGAAATAAGATAGCCCCCAAGGCCTCCACTCCATTCTATACACAAACCTTCTCCCAGTTCTTCATTAGAATATATTTTTTTAAAGATTTTATTTATTTATTTGACAGACAGAGATCACAAGCAGGCAGAGAGGCATGCAGAGAGAGAGGAAGGGAAGCAGTCTCCCTGCTGAGCAGAGAGCCCAATGCAGGGCTCCATCCCAGGACCCTGGTATCATGACCTGAGCCGAAGGCAGAGGCTTTAACCCACTGAGCCACCCAGGCACCCCTCTTCATTAATGTCCCAAGTCAGTTGCCTTCAAGATAGGACAATTATCCTGGGTGGGCCAGACCCAATCATTTGAGTCCTTAAAAGGAACTTGCCCTTCCTGACAAAAATAAATTCAAAACAGGAGGAACTAAAAATGAAAAGCAGGGACGCTTGGGTAGCTCAGTTGGCTAAGTGTCTGCTTTCAGCTCAGGTCACAATCTCAGAGTCCTGGGATTGAGCCCATATTGAGCACAGACCACATAGGGCTCCCTGCTCAGCGGGGAGTCTGCTTCTCCCTCTCCCTCTGCTCCTCCCCTCTACTTGTGCTCTTTCTCTCTATTAAATAAATAAATAATCTTTAAAAAGAAACAAAAAAAAAAAAAAAGAAAGAAAGAAAGAAAGAAAGAAAAGCAGATTCTCTATTATTGGCTTGGACGATGGAGTCAGCCTTGTGGCAAGGGATGTAGGCAGCCTCTAGGTATTAAGAGCAGTGCCTGGATAAGAGCCAGCAAGGAAATAGGGATGTCAATCCTACAACAGTAAGAAACTTAATTCTGCCCTACCATGTAATCTGGGAAAGGGACACCAGATGAGAATGCAACTAAGCTGACATATTGATTTTAGCCTTATGAGACCTTGAGTAGAGAACACATCCACACCATGTTTAGACTTCTGCCCTGCACAACTATAACATAATTAATAGGTATATTTTTTTGCCATTAAGATTTATCTGTTTGTTTGCTTATTACTCAGTAATAGAAAACGAATCCAGTAGAACTTGTTTATACTGAGGTCTGACCTCCACACCATTTGATGTGGTATGAATCAGCCCAGTAGGGATAGCAATGTTCCTGGAAACCATTTTTACAATGGATATCTTACAATAATTCAGCTATACACACAAGTGATTGAATAAGTATATCCCATGAGGCCAAATGTGTCCCATTTCAACTCTCCCTTAATCGGAGCCAAAAAATAATAATAATTGTAGATACTCTAGTGCCCCCCCAACACAAAGGCAAATGTGATAAATAGGAACTGAGTGGAGAGCTGACAACCTCATTTACAGAATAAGGTTTAAATGTCTTACTTTTGCTAATTTTACTCCTCCCCCCCACAAAAGAAATTTAACCCTGTGGACATATTTGCCTTGGAAGGTTTTCACACAAGTAAGGGACCCTGAATTTCAGTTTTATCAGCTTCATGGTAAATCTCTTTCTCTTTCTTAGTACCTGGCATAAGAATGGCAGGTCTCAAATAATTCAAATAGCCATATTAAATTAATCATTAAATAGTTGCCTACTTCAGTGACTTCACAATTTTTAAGTGACTAAATGTTAATTGAGTTATGTCTGTCTATGGAGTCCACTTCCTATTTCTTGTATCCTGGCTCACTCATAATGAGACATATTATATATATTGACTTCCTCATCTCTGCTTGTTTCCAAGAAAGAAAAGGTAAGTAATTCAGTTTGGGAGTTTCAATTAGTAATTAGTTATCAGCCTGTTCTATAGGTAAACAGAATGGCTTATCTCTGGGTTCTGACGAGACAATCTTGTACTTCATGTTGGGATTTAATGTCCTTGGGGTGGGGGGGAAGTGAAAGGATAACCTTCCAGAATTGCAGTCACTTGATTCATGGAGAGGACCCCTCTAGTTACAAAGAGAGTTCTGATTATAATCAATTTTTCAAAGGAAAAAGTTAAAGAAAGTATAGTATAACAATGCCAAATAATCTGCTCTTGCTAGAAGACACTTTTGTGTAATTTGTGTCAAATGTAGTTTCAAGAAAGTGTAAATACTAATTTACAAGGAGTAAAAAAATGCTCTCCATTAAGTTTAGTAAACTTCAAAATATGATTTCAAAATTGATGGAAGCTTGCAGTTCTTCTAATGAAGATTACTAACCTATAGTATCAGAAAAGACTACTTTCAGGGAATAAGATGATGGTCAAATTTCTACTTGTCTGTATCTGAAACTTGCTAAACTAAAGGCCTTCCCTACCCCCACTTAATCTAGATTTTTTAAAACCTGAAACTTAAAATGCATAATCAACTGCTAATATTTGGATACAAGAGGTTTTGTAGGTAAAAAATATTGAGCTCCCATAAAATTATTCAAAGAAGTTAATGAGAAGATGAAAATAATTTATCCTGTTGAAACACATTAATCATTAAGGATTTGGGATAGGAAGCAAAGAGCAACTTTAAAAAATCCTATTTGGGAACTACTTTGTCATCATATTGTGTCCTCAAAACAACTGCTCTGAAATGCAATTTTTTACTTTTTTTAAAAGATTTTATTTATGTATTTGAGAGAGAGCGCATGAGGCAGGGAGGGTCAGAGGGAGAAGCAGACTCCCCATTCAGCAGGGAGCCCAATGTGGGACTCAATCTCTGAACTCTGGGATCATGACTTGACCGGAAGGCAGACACTTAATGACTGAGCCAGCCAGGCACCCCCTCATCTCAATTTTGAAGAACATATCTATTCTTTGAATCACTTTTATTTTGAAAAATTAGAAAGTATGGAAAATATACTTATGTGTTCTCCAGATTACAAGTGAAATAATGATTCTGTGGTGGTCATTTTCCCCTCTTTCACTCTGTATGTTAAAAATTCTGATAGTGAGATTATTCAAAGCAGAGATAAAGAGTGCATTGGAGGGAAGAGGGATAACCAAGGGGTGAAATGTGATCTCACAATGCCCTGTACCACTTATTTTCTAAGATCTCTTCTCATTCAAAAGACATTCATTCTCTGGGGTGCCTGGGTGGCTCGGTGGATTAAGCCTCTGCCTTCGGCTCAGGTCATGGTCTCAGGGTCCTGGGATCGAGCCCCGCATCGGGCTCCCTGCTCAGTGGGGAGCCTGCTTCCCTCCTCTCTCTCTGCCTGCCTCTCTGCCTACTTGTGATCTCTCTCTCTCTCTGTCAAATAAATGAATAAAATCTTAAAAAAAAAAAGAAAAGAAAACACCAAAGCGGGGTGCCTGGCTGGCTCAGTGGGTTAAGGCTTCTGCCTTTAGCTCAGGTCATGAGCTGAGGGTCCTGGGATTGAGCCCCATATCGGGCTCTCTGCTCAGCAGGGAGCCTGCCCCGCCCCCCAGCCTGCCTCTCTGCCTACTGGTGATCTCTGTCTGTCAAATAAATAAAAAAAAAAAAAAGAAAAAAAAAAGAAAGAAAGAAAGAAATAAAGAAAGAAAACAACAAAGAAAAAAAAAAAAGACATTCATTCTCATTCAAAAGACAGAAGGTTTTCTGTGTCTCTATCTCCCACTGGGACACAGCCTGCTTATTATTTCCTCAAAAATGGAGAGAAAATGGATTTCTCTTTATCAAAATTTGAAGACCTTCAGGGATCGAGATTAAAATAAATTGAGGCACTCTTGGGACAGAAAGTGGTTTTGTCTTCAGCCATTGTGAGATATACGTCTCATGCATCACCATTCTCTTTCCAGCTCCAACTTGGCCAAAACAAGGAATGCCTACCAGTTAACACAAGGCCTATAACACATTAGAGATAAATGGATAGTAGGGTCAGAAGCAATTGCACGTTCCAGTTTCCGCTGACAAAAAAAAAACTAATGCTGCAGATAATAAAATACTGCTGATGTTCTACTATGCTACAGGAGTTAGTCTTTTATTTACTTAGATACATTTGCAAAAAAATCATTCACCTGCAATTTGGCATCCACGCTTGCTCCTGGTAATGACATGCTTTTCAGAGTGCTCTCACGTCCACCTCCCAGGAATTTTATTATGTAAGCAACCAGAATTATTATCTCTATAGAACAGATGGGACAAAAAGTTTCAAAAGGATTTTCTTGAAATCAGCTAGATAGTGGCAGGGAAGACTGTAATGCGGGCCTCCTGGAATTCAACACCAGGCCTTTCTCTAGACCACTTCCCCTGATGAAAACACTAGGCAAATGTAAAGGACTTAGAAAAGTAGTTAATTAGAGGTCCTGGGTGGCTCAGTCCGTTAAGCGTCTGCCTTTGCCTCAGGTCATGATCCTGTGGTCTTGGGATAGAGCCCTGCTCAGCGAGGAGTCGGCTTCTCTCTCCTTTTGCCCCTCCCCCTGCTTGGGATCTCTCTTGCTCGCTTGCTCTCTCTCAAATAAATAAAATCTTAAAAAAAATAAAAAGGAAAAGTAGTTAATTAAGACCACTATCCTGGGTTTTAAGTCACTTTAAAGGTGTTTAAAATTAATTATTAATTCAAGGTATTTTATGTAATTACAATTTTTAATCTATTATTTTATAACATGAGCTTATTGTTCCAATATTCACTGTTTCATCTTTGCACTTATGTAGGTCTCTTATACAGATCATCAGTCCATTGGTAAAAAGAATAGCCTACATATAAAGGAAAGTTTCTTCAGACACCTACATGCACATTGACTAAGGTTATGAATTTGTAATCATTAAATTTATACTCTTTAAGTAAGCTTTGGAAGGATAAGCAGAATGAAGTGGAAAAGAGAAAACAGTCATTTCTGGCTTTGACAAGTGGTCAAAAATGGGCCACAAACAGAAAATAAAATGGAATATTAAGTGTGTTACCCAGCCAGAATATACATGGCCGATGAGGTGGATAAGGTGAGCAAAAGAACAAATGGGAGGGCTGTTGGAATGCCTGAAAGGAATTGGTTAAAGCAATAACTATGAAAGATGATGCCCTTTAAGGCTCAACTTAAATGGCTCTCCCTCTGTAAAAATCTACTCTCATTTTCCAGAACAAAATTCTGTCCTTTAAAATGACACATAACTTCTTCTGCGGACTTCATCAGACCAAAGCTACCCATGACTGAGCATAAAGAGACTCTACTTTAAGACACCTGGGTGGCTCCATGGGTTAAGCCTCTGCCTTCGGCTCAGGTCATGATCCCAGAGTTCTGGGATCGAGCCCTGAGCCTCGCATTGGGCTCTCTGCTCGGCGGGGAGCCTGCTTCCCCCCCTCTCTCTCTGCCTGCCTCTCTGCCTATTTGTGATCTCTGTCTGTTAAATAAATAAAATCTTTAAAAAAAAAAAAAGAGACACCGTCTCTCTTGGGCTCATTCTTAGTGGCAGGTTGGAGGTGGAGAACAGGGAAAGGATGAAAGGAAGGAGGAAATAATTCTGATGTTTATGTAATGTCTACTATGAGATTAACATTTTGCTGGACACTTTGTGTCATCTCCTGAGACAACTAAGGTTTAGAGCGTTTAGTAATTTATCCATCAATTTATCAACTGATAAGTACTAGAGTCAAGATTTGAACCCAGCTTTTTCTTTCTCTAACACTGGTACTGAGCTGATTAAGTATTTGCTGGAAAATTAGTTTCATTGTGGCATTTACAAATGCCTGAAAGAAAACATTTCACAGTGGTTCTTAATGATTTCTGGGTCACAGCCCTGTGCAAGAATCTCTCCCATAAAATTACATATATGCAAACACACACAACATTTTCCATACTATTTCTGGAGGATCCCAGAGCCCCCAGAGCGCATTCAAGGACTAGCTAAGGAACCACGGAAACTAAAAATCCTGTGGGTTACACTATTTCCCTCTCCCACCCCATCCACCTCACTGCTTCCCTCTTTCCACAGTCTGAGAGCAGTCAAAACCAGAGAAAATGTAAACACATGAAACGTCTGATTGGGAACAGTAAATGCAAAACTCCAGTTTAATGCTGTATTTTAAAATGTCGTGGGGAACTTCAATGTGGAGACCTTAGAGAATGTATTCTAACAATCTTTAAACTTCACAGTTTTGACCTTCAGACCAAATATGATGTAAGACTGAGAGATGAGGTTATCAGAATTCATCCCCAAGGGAATGAAATAGCTGAAAATCAAACTGAATGGAAAATCCCAGGAAGTATACTACCATTTAGGGGAAAAGAGGTTTATTTCCGTCATTTTGCCCGAGGAGTTTTTCTTAAAAAAATGTTCTTGGATTTGGGGGACTAAATCAAATGCTTGAAATGAAGTTTGTATGATTTTTATTTATGCACTGAATTGTTTCAAAGAGGGTTTGAGATAGCATATAGGCATAGAAAAAAATAGCAAATATTATGAATTAAATGTAGGAAGAAAGTAAAGGTAGAGACATAAAATAAACCCAGGAATGGAGCTGATTTTAAAACATGAACTCTTGGGGAGCCTGGGTGGCTCAGTGGGTTAAGCATCCGCCTTTGGCTCAGGTCATGATCCCGGAGTTCTAGGATGGAGCCCCATGTCAGGCTCCCTCTCAGCAGGGAGTCTGCTTTTCCCTTTGCCCCTCCCCTGCTTGTGCTCTCTTTCTCAAATAAGTAAATAAAATATTTAAAAAAAAAATAGGAACTCAAAGTAATTTTAAATAATTATTCAGTACTAAGAGTTATATTATTAAGTATATGTTTTCCATAAGTTATAAAATGTCTTCACATACAATATCTTAATTGATCCTAAATTGACTTTGTCACAGAGGCAGTTATTATCTACACTTTCCAGACGAGGAAAATGAGGCTCAAATGATGTAACATGGAGTCTTTGCTCTTTTCATTAGATTACACTGGTAGGTAGCAAGCGATCATTACAACACCTCTGCATCTCAGGAATGGAGGGATGCCACACAGTTCTGTGCAAGAACAACAAACATTTGACTCCTGGGAACCGGTATCGTTGTGAGAAGATTACTGATACTTTACGGGTAGCTTCAGATCTGGAGGTTGGAGACACATAGAATTACACTTCAGACTTGGGAATAGCCCTTTAAGGTAACACTTAACTCCCTTCAGGTTACAGAGGAGTACACTGAAGCTCTGAGAAGCCAAATGATCTAGCACAATCGATCAGTTAATGGTAGTGCCACAACTGGGGGCCAGCCCTCCTAAGGTTTTGTTTTGTTTTACTCTATAGTTCTACATCCATTTCTATGATTTTTTTTTTTTTTTACATGCCCAATTCTGATTTTCTTTCTCTTCAGTTTCCCCTGTATCCACCCGGCTAAGTACTATATGCATACAGACATGGCTACAAGACCCTGCAGGACCTGGCACTAGTGACTTCTCCAGCGACTCACCCCCTCTAACAGTCTGGGAACACTCCTGACTCAAAAGGGTGCTCAGCTTGTGTGTGTCACCCTGAGAGAGCTCTCCTGCTGAGACTATGAGCAAAGGCCATACCTCTGAGAGTAGAAAACGACTGAGGGGACGCTGTAGATGTCCATCACTCACGAAAGACCTGAGTGAAGGCACTTGGATGGGAATGACAAAATGGCCTCTGGAACCTGGAGGCCATGGGCAGGGACCTCCCTTCGCCCAAAGTAAAGATGAGTGAATGCAATTCCAGGTAACTTCTCACGTCAAATCCCTGTGTGCTATCCCTGAAACCTCAGTAGAATCCCACCCCCCCCAACACACACATACAAAATACTCCAGAAACAACCAGTGAGTTCATACTTGGCAAGGCCATTCAAACTATGTACTAACCAACAGTAGCCATCTTGGCATCAAGGTGTCAGTATAATTACATAATGAGAGACATCAAAAGGGAAAGAATATTGGGCCAGAGGAACCAGGGTCACTAAATCCCGGTGACTCTTCCCCAGCAAAGACTGTCCTTCCATTGCCAACACTAAAGGATATGGGTTAGTAAATGAGCTTCCTCAAGCAACTTTAAATTCCATCAGCAGAGCCACGAACTTTGCACACCCTGCTCCCTTGCCTGAACTTCATTTCCCATTCCCAAACTTTTGTCCTTTCGACAAACTCTTACTCATCATTCATATTCCTGGTTCAAACATCATTTTTCTCCAGATAACCTATCCTAAAACTTTAACAAACTCTACTACCTCCTCTTCCAAAACTGTGCTCCTTTAGAACAGGTTCTGCCTTCGGTTGCAACGTCTAGCAATGCAGAAACATAATAGGTACTTAATAAATGTTAGTAGAATGAAAAAAAGAGTTACTTCGTTTTTCCTTTAAACATATTTTTTCAATAGGTAATTCATGAACACTGCAAAAAAAAAAAGTTCAAACTGCACATGAAAAATTCTGGGAGAAGTAGATCTTTCCTCCATTCCCATCCACTCTCCCCTTGGTTCCAGTCGTGTTTCCTTCCAGGCTGACTACACACATAAGGGTATTTCGGTGCACCCCTGTCATTTTTTGAAAATAAAATTATAAAATATACATATTACCTATATAACAATAAAATACGATTTACAAATACATGAACATGTTTAGCATAATATAATTAATTACAGTAGTATATTGAGCATAACAACATAATTGTTATATATCTATATATAAGTAATACATGTGATATAAATATGTATGTCTGCATCGATTTCTGTGCCTTGTTTTTGCTTGTCAGGCTTTTTTTAAAAGAGCCGTGTAATATTCCACCATAGGGCATACCATAATTTACTTCACACTGTCTGATTTACGGCTTGCAATTTACAAGTAAATCCATTTTCCCTCTCAAAACCCGGTCCCCAAACACAGAAATACCACCGCCCTTCAACCCACCGCCGAGCGGCTCCCGCATTTTCAAACACCTTTTCATAAGCCCAGGGCTGGGCCTTGCACCGAACGCGACGTCCGCCTTCCCACACGTGTCCCGCGTCCCCACTGCAAGGCGGAAAAACGCGGCGCCCATGCGCGTCGCGGCGACGGAACCGAACCTTCCACTTCCCTCCCCTCCCCCAGCGTCTCCCGGCCGCCGGCGTCGCCCGCTCAAACGTGCCGGAACAACCGGCGCCCGGCCTCGGCCGGCTCAGGGTGGACGGGGCGCGGCCGGGGCGCGGCCGGCTCGGCGCTGGGCGGAGCTCCGGCGGGGCGGGGCGGGGCTCTGGCTGGGCGGGGCTCCGGCCAGCGTGCGGAGCTCCTCCCCTTTCCTCCGGAGGCGCCGGCGGCCGCAGCACTTCCGGGTCGGCGCGGAGGCGGGGCGGAGGCGCCGCGGCGGCTGTTATTGTTCGACTGAGCTCGGCCGGGAGCTGTCTCCATCGGCTCTGCGGGTGTCAGTTTGTCCGGCTTCCTCTCGGCCCGTCACTCCCGGCGGCTGACGGCGACGGCTGCGGCGGGCGGGGCCTGGCGTTTCGAGGCCGAGCGGCGCCGGGGTGAGGGGCGCGGAGGAGGAGGAGGAGCAGTAGCAGGAGGAGGAGCCGTGTGCCCTGGCACCGAGCGGCCGCGGCCATGGCGTACGCCTATCTCTTCAAGTACATCATCATCGGCGACACAGGTGAGGGCCCGGGGTGCGGCCAAGCGGGCGTCGGCGGCCTCCCGGCCCGGGCTGAGCGGCAAACGGCGTCTGGCAGGGGCGCGGGCGCCAACGCCGCCCGGCGCCTCCCTCCCTGCCGCGCCGCTCCATTTCCGCAGTGCTGGAGCTGGTGACGTGGGCACTGCGAGCGGCCGCGGCCTGGCCAGGCCCTGTCCGCGGCCCCCGCCCCGGGCAGCCCTGCAGCTGGGGGCCGCGGCAGCCGTTTGCGACTTAAGATCTAGGAACTGTGTGACAGGAGGGGCGGCCCAGCCGAGGGCCGTCAGGGTCTGACTTAGATGATTGCACCCCCTCGCCGGTCCCCTCACCTTGGGCCTCTTCGCAGCCCTCGAGAAAGAAAAAGGCAGGCAGAGGAGAGCAGAAGGTGATGGGAGAAGGGTTTTGCGTTTCCTGATCAGTCACTGCCACCTTTTCCATCCTACACGCATCTGTCAGAAGCTGGGCAAGGTGCTCCTGGTGTGGGACGGCCAGTTGAGGAGGAGAGAAGGGAACCTTTAAAAAAAGATGTTTTTTTAACACCCTCAAATCCCGAGTCACAATAAGTCCTGTCCTGTCGCTCGGCGGCTGGGGAGTCCCTTTCGAGGTCATTAAGGCGTGAAAGGTCTGTCGATTTTGCCACGTGTAAACTGGGGTTATTTGGTAGTAATGGGAGGCCGTTCAGTGCTCTGGGTGTGTGCTTGCGTATGTGTGCCTGTGCGTGTTGGAGGCACTGTGATTTCCTGGATATATCAGAGTCAGGGTCGCAACTGCCCATTTTCAGGTGACCTCATGTACTTTTGAAGCAGAAAGAAATTCAGCTGTTCTCGCTTGAAGTAACATCTGAGTGTATTTCGCCGATAAGTAAACAAACTTGTAAAATATACTTAATACCTGTGATTTTGGCATTATTTTGAATCTAATAATAAAACTAAGGCTCGTTCAGGTGTTACAACTATTTATATACCAGAGTCTGATTTCAGTGAGGACTCTTGCACAACTTTGGGCCCTTTTCACAACTTTGGAAACATAAGCAGCAGCTTGTGGTTGCACTAGTGATGTAGCAAATTCAGTAAGTAACACAAGAAGCATGTTGATTGCAGCCTAAAAAACTTGCTGTCCCAAACCTGTCTTTTTAGCAAGGTTTTTTTTTGATGTGTGTCTGTGCAGAGTCTGAATGGTTTTCTGTGTAGTGTCTTGGGTAGAGGAATGCTTTGCAAATGTTTAGTAGCAAATTTTTATACTTTTTACAGAAAGCTGCGGCATGTTTTGAAGGAGAAAGAATTGGATTGAAAGCCTATTGGAAAATTTTTATTTAGGCTGTAAACCTGAGCTGGAGAGGAAATTTATGTTAATTATGATATGAATGTGTTTGAGAAGTAAAAAGAGGAGTGAATATAGACATATAGAAGTGGTGAAGGTGCAAATTATCCTTTGCAGGTTGCATTCTTTCAGCTTACTAATTGAGCATCTACTGTGGGTAGAGTAGTGGAGCTACAAATAGTAGAAAGCTGGTGCTGGTGCTTTTGGAACTTGCCCTCATTCAAAAACAACTCCCAGGCAGTTTAAAGGGAACACTCTCCCCACTCTAGCCAACCTAGTTTTGCTGTCAGATTAGTCTTCCTGAAACCTGGCTGTTAGGAGACTGTTCCTTTGCTCACATTCTTTGGTTTGACCTTCCAGGAACTCCAGTATTTTAGCCTCTGTTTTCTTTGGTAGCCTTCTTTCCCACTACTCCCTGCCTTCTGGCAGTGAGGCCTGGTGGCTGATTTCTGTGCTTTTTCCTGGTTCCTACAGTTCCCTCTGCCTCAAGTGCCTTCTCAGTGGAAAGTCTACCAATCCTTCAAAGTCTAACCCAGGTCTTCCATAATGCTCTCAGAGTCAACATATATTAAGCTCTTTTGATGTGTCAGGCTTTTTCTGGTATCCTGGCTGGCAGTGACTACTACTCCTTTATCTGGGTGCATCACACTTTGTATTTTTCTGTTATTAATGCCAGACTGTTTTATAGGTACTTGTGTAGGCATCTGTATTTGATTATGTGCCTCTGGAGGGCAGAAAAGCTGTTTAGTATAGCTTTGTATTTCAGGAAGAGCCTAGTAGAAGGTCTTGTATATTTAGTTAAATTATTGAAAGAATAGCCAAACAAGCCACTATGTTCATGTTAATATACATTAATAACTGTAGGAGGTTTTTAGCCTGCTTCTGCCACTTTTTTTTTTTAAGATTTTATTTATTTATTTGACAGAGAGAGACACAGAGAGAGAGGGAACACAAGCAGGAGGAGTGGGAGAGGAAGAAGCAGGCTTCCTGCCGAGCAGGGAGCCCAGTGTGGGCCTCGATCCCAGGACGCTGAGATCATGACCTGAGCTGACGGCAGACGCTTAACGACTGAGCCACCCAGGCGCCCTGGATTCTGCCACTTTTTTAACTAACTTTGGCCAAAATCATTTACCATGTCTCCTTAGTTCAAAATATATGCACAGTTGTAAGTTACACTTAATGTGGCCCTCCCCACAAAAAGATATTAAATCAGTAATGTGATATCTATCCTGATGTCTTCAAAATTCATAGTATGAAAAACATATATCTTAGAATGAAGGAAATTGCTACTTTTCCTGTTTCTCACTTTCCCTATTTTATAATAAGTTTTCATTTTTAATTTTTACTTTTCTCTCAATAATGAGATAAAATGGAGACAAATGTGAAAGTACCATGCACACCTTGTTTTTTGGAGTTTCCACTTCATAGAAGAGATTTTTTAAAACTTTTTCCATGATCATGATGATACCGTTGAAATGCTTGTTTTCTTAACTCTGGAGCCAGGTGCAGTTAAAATGTAGCTTTAATATTTTTCATTGGTAGTGTCTTGTTCCTGAAAAATCATTTAGGTAAATGTGTCATTTAAATCTAGATATAGATGGAAATTGGTTTTTAACTAGCCTGGCCTAATAGCATAACCAGATAATTATCAAATAGGGAAAGAGAAAAATTATAATAAGCCTATAATTGTTGCTTCTAAAATTCTAGCAACTGCCTACCATTTTAACCTGATCACTAACCGTCCTTGCCCTTTTTGCCACTCAGGTAGGCAAACAGATGCTCAAACCCAGTTGTATTCTATCTGAAGTGACCCTCTTGCTTTGCCCCCCACCCAAAAAAGATGAAAAGAAAGGTTAGGTCAAAACTTTTTCACCTGACCAACTCTTGCTTATCCATTCTTTTAAGATTGTTCATAAACCCCACTACTCCCTATTGCATCGTTCTCATCCCCTCCACTCTTCCTTCATTCTTTGTTCGCCCTTCTCCCCACTCGCACATGCTTTTTTTTTTTTTTCTTCTTTTTCTTAAAATCTTTTGAGGACAAGTGCTACATAAGAAAATAAAAAATAATAAAATAATAAAAAAATAATAGCTAAGTAGCTGGGCCCTTGGAAGACGTGCTGCAAGACTTTATTTGGAAGGTGATAGTTGAGCTGAAATTAGAAGGATGCATAGGGATTTGCCAGGTGGGCATGGGGGAAATGTCTGGTAGGTAGTTGGAAGTACATGTTTGCTGCTTGATCAATCTCACATATACTTCTTACTGGTGATTTTAGAAAATTAAAAATAGAGCCATAGTGTGAGCCATTTTATTGAAGACTGTGAAAGAGAGGGAAAGAGTGAGAAGTAAAGAGCTGACTGCAAGATCAGGTTGGCAGGAATATGAGGGGCTGGAGTGTGTATGTGTGTGAAGGTAGGGCAGACTTGAAGTTGAAAGGTCAAAAACATGCGGCATAGAGGCAAAATCCTAAAGGCCTTGGGGAATGGTGGCATTAGATTTTGTAGAGCTTTAGAGCTGTGACAGAAGGAAGACCTATCCTGTGGGAGACTCAAACTTGAGTTTCTTTAGATTCTCATGAGTCACCTAGAGTGGTTTTTCTTTTTTGTAAATAAAGATTCAGTGGTCCAAACCCCAGAGATTTTGATTTGCTAGGTCTGAGGTGGAGCTCCTTGTCGCAAAACCTGAGGCCAGAAACACCATTGTATTTCATTATATGAACAAGTTTGTTAGATTATCTTCAGAAAACAAACAGGGGAAAAACAAACTAAGAAATTTGAAGGTAGAAGAATGCCACTTATTTTATGATGAAATATAACATGCATATAAAAAGCATATGTATGTATATATTGTGTATGTACAGTTTAATAGTTTTAAAGAACAGTAATGAATTATTATACACCCATGCTAAAGGAACATGGATCCTCATCACCTACGTCTTCGTTTCCCAGGCTTCCACCAGCATGAATTCTGTATTAATCCTTCCATTGCTTTTCTTTGTAGTTGTGGAACTTTTTCATCTTTGTATTGTTTTATTTTGTCTGTTTTTATATGTGTTAGTTTTATTCAGTGAGAGAGCTAAAACATGTCTGAAACATACCTTTTAACATCATCTAGAATTTAGACAGTTTATTCTTTTTCTATTTTTAAAGATTGTATTTATTTATTTATTTATTTATTAGAGAGGGAGAGAGAGAGAGAGAGAAAATGAATATCTTATGCTCAGTCCCAGGACCCTGAGATCATGACCTGAGCCAAAATCAAGAGTCAAGACGCTTAACCAGCTGTGTCACCCAGGTGCCCTTAGACAGTTATTCTGGTCTACTTAAATTGTTGCTTTCAAGATTTTTGAGTATCCCTTTCCTTTTTTCTTTCCCTCGTAACCAGTTTGTTTGCTGCTTGCTTCCCCTAACATTTATAATGCTACTGGGACTTCCGTTGAATCCTAGAGGTCATGGTGCTGTTTTTCTCGTCCTTTTTCCTTTCATCTCCTGGTGATCTTGCCTCCTCCTTATCTCAAATAATGCCCCTCTCTTCTTCCTCAGTGCTCTTGTCCCTTTTGTTCTCATTCTGTTCCTGCTCCACCATGAAATGAATTTTCTCTTCTCTCTGATCCTTCTCCCCCACTCTATCTCTACAGCTCACTGCCTTTTGCAGTAGCCAGTAATTTTGCTGGTTTTTTGAGCAGATTCTAATTTTGCCAGCTTAGCTGTTTTTCCCTCTCATTTTGGCCCAGCTGTGCTTGCTCCATTTTGTTATTCTTTGCTTATCCTGAACTGCTAGGCTGTGTCCTTTGCTATAAAAGATACAGCCGAATACTGACCTACCTTGTCCTCTTTTCTAACTTTGCTTTCTATGTGAAAATTTCCCATTTGGTTCATCAACCTCATTTCTTTGCAAGTTTTAGAATACATTCTAGCTGCTGTTCTTCACTTGAAAATAAAAGACACCTGGCAAAAAGATACTAGATTCCCTTTGCTATCATTCACTTGTAGTCACCTCCCTTTTAATTCCTACTGAACTTCTCAATGCAAGCAACTTGGGTCTTATCCTGAAGATGCTGTTTAAGAAGACCTGCAGTGAGTCCTGGACATCTATATTTTTAAAAAGCACTATTATTTACTTATTTATTTATTTATTTTTGAAGATTTTATTTATTAGAGAGAACACAAGCAGGAGGAGAGGCAGAGGGAGAGGGAGAAGCAGGCTTCCCACTGAGCAGGGAACCCAATGTCCGGCTCTGTCCTAGGACCCTGGGATCATGACCTAAGGCAGATGCTTAACCGACTGAGCCACCCAGGGCCCTTAAAAGCACTATTTTTTAGTGGTAGTACTGTGGCATTCCTCTGCAGGTCTGTCATGGGCCTTTTGTGTATATTTTTCTAGAATTTATCTTTTTTTTTCCTATTGTCAGATTTTCTGCTTTCTGAAATTTTAAGTTAATCCATAAAGTATATCCAGGCTGAATTTATGTGGAACTCTTCATCACATGAGTTTTTGGTACCATCTGTGTAGTAGATTCTTAGGAACCATTCTTCACACTTCTTATAGTTTGTATACAATATCAAAAGGTTTTCTTTTTTTATTGCTTCAAAAGATATGTGAGGTTACCATTTTATAGATAAACAGCGTCATTTGGGGCGTTACTTTTCTAAGTTTTTACTCTTCACAGCTATGATGTAGCTCTCTAAATTGCTCCTAGTTTGCTCTTCAGAATGTACCTATTTTCAGGTGTAGCCGACAGTGTGTGTGTGTGTCTGGTCAAATCTGAGGGAGAAAGGAAGGACATGAGTATTGATGGATGCATGCCACAGTGAAACTCTTGGAGCAGGAGAGAGCCTGGTGCAGAGTTTGTGCTTCAGAACATGGGAATGTGTGCTAAGTAGCCTCCACTGGGTGGGCTACATGCATTGGCCAGTTTGGTTCTTTTTGTTTCAAAAAGGATTTAAGGACATTTATATAAAATTTTGTGATCGTTTTATTAATTCAGATGGGAGAAAGAAGGTACATTAGTTTTGTGTTGCTGTCATAACAAACCACTGTACTCTAAAGCAGCTAAGAGAACACAAATTTAATATCTTACAGTGTGAAAGAAAGTTCTGTATAAGTTGGTAGTACATAACAGCATATTTCGGAAGTCTGCCATGTTTCTTAGTGGGCTAACATCCAGGTTTCAGCGGGACCAGGTTCCCTTTTTGAGGGATTCAGGTTGCTTTTTCAGGTTGTTGGTAGAATATACTTTCTTGCAACTGTGCGGCTAAGCTCTTCATTTTCTTGCTGTCATCTGAGGGCTGCTCTCAGCTTCTAGAGCCCACCACATACCCAGTTCCTTGGCTTCTGGTCTCCTTCCTCCATTTTCAAGGACAGCAGCAGCCAGCCAGCCAAGTCCTCTTCCTGGGTCATCCCATCTCTCTGACCAAAGTTGGAAATGTTCTCTGTGTATAAAGACTTGTGTGATTAAATTGGACTTATCTGGATAATCTAGGATAATCTCATCTCAAAGTCTGTAATTTTAATCACATCTGCAAAGTGCCTTTTGCCGTGTAGAGTAACATAGTCACAGGTTCTAGGGAATAGGGTATAATTTCTTGAGTGGCATCCTTCTGCCTACCACTGAGGGTAAAGGAGAAACAGTAAGTTGAAGTCAGAAGCAGCATTAATACTTGATTTTTTGTGTGCACGTTTTTGAAGTGGGCATTGTATTAAGCTATGCAAAGAGAGAACCCTGCTTATTTACTTTAATTATAGTATGCATTATTTTTTTAAAAGCATGTATGCGTATACTTAATTATTCCTGATTATGGGTCTTGAAAGGCATTTTTCCTCTGATTTCCTCTTTAAAAGACTACAGTGTGGTGTAGTGAAGAATGTAAATATACAGCTAGTATATTTATATATTTATAGGGCCTTTTCTACTGGTACAGGTCATCCAATCTGAACAGTAATATCCATGATGAAGGCTCCATTTTACAGGTGAGGAAAGAGAAGCTGTCACATCCCAGAGCTAGTAACTGACTAAACTGGAGTTTGGAATTTGAACCCACGTCTTTCTGACTCCAAAGTCCATACTCTCCCATATCATAGGTATTTCTGGATTCCCACAAATTCCATTCAGACCTCTTTTGTTGGCTTACCAACAACTGCTTGGTTTGTTGAGTTGTGGGAGTACATAGTCCCTCAGTCCCCTTTACTAAAAGATACCACATCCACTTATACAAAATGGGGATAAAGGATAAAATAACAGTGAAGTCCTCTATAAAACAAGAATAAAGTCCTTTCTCTGCTCCTTACCAGCTGTATGAGCTTAGGCAGCATCTTTCCTCTGCCTTGGTGTCCTCATCTATAAAATGGAATGAATAAATGAGATAAGATAAGTAATAGTGACTTGAGTGAGAAATGGTTACTGTTTCATCTTAACTTTATATGCTGCTTCTTGAAATGTTACCATAATTTCCTGAGGTCCATTGAAAGACTAACACAAACTTGACCAGTGCTGTGTAGGTTTGAGTAATGCTGTTCATAGCAAAAATAGTCTTTTGTCCCCTGTGAATCCTAACATGTTGATCTTCCCCGCCACCATCCCTGGTTAGCTTGCTAGTTGGTGGCCAGCTGATACTTTGAGACATCTACTATCCTTGATCTAATTGTTTCTTTCTAACTGTATTGTGTTTTCTTGCACTTACTATATTTTTCCTGTATTTGTTTGCATGTAGCAGAAACTTTTTATGGAAGGCTCCTTATCTTCTCAACATTGTTTTAACAGGATCCAAAGTTGTTCAAGATTCATTCTATTCCAGGTGTATTTACATATATTTAGCACCTTTGCTTAATCTAGTCTACATGATCATTCAGGTCCACTCATGATTCAGAAAGACTGTCCTTAGGGTTTTGTTCTAGAAGGACCTGTTTGATAATAAAAGAACAGAAACCTACTCCTACTAATCTACTAGCTCAGGAAAAGAAGTTTTGATAATGATTTAAAGAGTGCCCATAGGAAACTAAGAAAAATTGTAAACAAGTGTTAGGGAACTGGTTACTCTGAAATGTTTTCCTCTCATGGCTTCTCTTTCAATCCTTGAGATAATTAGGGATATGTGTTTTTTTGCTTTTTTGTTTTTGTTTACAAAGATTTTATTTATTTTAGAGAGAAAGCATGTGCATGCGTGCGTGCACTTGCACGCAGGAGAGCACAAGCAGGGGAGAGGGGGAGAAGATGAAGGAGAAGCCGACTCCTGTGGCGCTCTATTCCAGGGGCCTGGGATCATGACCTGAGCTGAAGGCAGACGCTTAACTGACAGAGCCACCCAGGTGCTTCATGTGTTTTTTGTTTGTTTGTTTTTTAAGATTTTATTTTAAATAATCTTTGTACCCACTGTGGGTCTCAAACTCACAAGCCTGAGATCAGAAGTTATATGCTCTACCAACTGGGCCTGCCAGGCACCCCTTGTGTTTTTTGTTTTAAACATGGTTTTTTTTTTTCCTTTTGAACAATGTTTTTATTATTGATTTCTGACTTTATTCACATAGGTAAGAGCATGTAGACTATGTTGATTATTTAGTTTTTTAAGCTAATTTTGTAGCCAGTTACTTGGTCAGCGAGTGTACATATTCCGTGTGTGCTTGAAAGGTGTACTGTTGGTTCAGGGTTGGTTCGGGTTTCCATACATGTTCATGAGATGAGATTTACTATCTGTATATTCTTGATAGTCCCTTGAGTTTTGGGGTAGGATGTTAGTATCTATTATGACATGGTTTTGTTTTGTTTTTAGTTTTGTCAGAGTGGTTTTTTTTCCCTCCAGTAAATTTGAGGGCTGATTTGTAAGGTATTTCTGGGGCTCAGGTCTTCACAGCTTACTGAAGAGTTACTCTTTGTCATTAAGTTACGCTCCACTTTTTACATACTGTGGAGTTGTTTGTGTTTTACATATTATTTTTTTTGGTAGTGCAGTTTTGGGTACTGAAGTGTTTGATATTAATTTTGAGTCTTATATTTTGGTTTATATTTGCCTAGTATAGACTTTTTCATCATTCTCTTTTCTTTGGAAAAGAAAGAAGGGTTTATTTTGTTGTGCTTTGTTTAGGAAACAAATATTACAGATACAGTTGAAGCCCTTTGTAAACTCTTCACTGTTCTTTGTCGCTAGAGGTAACCACTCTCCTGAATTTGGTGTTTATTATTTCTATGAAAGTTTCCAAATGATTACTACATATGTTTGTGTGTATTTGTAAACAGTGTATAATCGTTTATGTATTTTTTCAACTTTATATTAATGAAATTTTACTGTACATGCTCTCAAACTTTTTTGTTCATTATTATTTTGGGAAATTTATTGGTATTAATATATTTTGTTCTATTTTATTGGTATTAATTGCTAGGTTAGTTTAATTTTAACTACATTCTGTTGGTTTAATTTAATTATATCCTATTGTTTGACTATACCACACAATTTTCCCACTCTTTCCCCTAAGGAAATTTTAGGCTGAGTTGTGTGTCATCTTATAAAAGACAGTATGGGGCACCTGGGTGGCTCAGCAGCTATCTTCGGCTCAGGTCATGATCCCAGGGTCCTGGGGTGGAGCCCTGCATCTGCTTCCTGCTCAGCGGGGAGCCTGCTTCTCCCTCTGGGGTTCACCCCACTTGTATTCTCTCTCTGTCAAATAAATAAAATTAAAAAAAAAAAAGAAAAAAATAGTATACTATGTGGATTTTTTGGTGTGCGCCTCCTTGAACATATATGCTGAGTTCTGGAGCCACACTTTGAAGTGGAATTGTGGGTGTAAGGTGTGCACATCTTTTGTTTTATCTGTGAATCTGTGAATTGAAAACATTCTTTAGAGTAATCAGTTAAATCTCACTCTTATTCTTTCAGCCCTACTGTCATCTTTTTTTTTTTAAAGCTTGTGTTTTTGTAAAGCCCATTGCTGTATTATTAAAAGATTCAGTCTGAGAGGCTTTTACTAGGAAAATTGAATCATTGATGTATGTATGTATGTATGTATGTTTTTTTAAGTGGAGCCCATCGCAGGACCCTAAGATCAAGAGCTAAGCCAAAGATCAGGAGTTGGACACTTAACTTCCTGAGCCACCTAGGCACCCCAATCCTTGATGAATTTGAATTAATTTATACTATCAGGTCCCACACTTGTTCAGTCACATGGGCAGGGATCAAGACACAGATCATAAGCATGTCCATTTGCCATGATCTTTTGGATAAGGCAGGCACTGTGTCCTGTTATGTCCTAACTATGTCCTACATAGGAAGCAATATGGTGGTCAGATTTCCCAAGCATGTATAATGTCACCTATTATATTCCTATATATGTAATGTCACCTATATATTCTTTTTAGGACGATGTAGAAAGAGTCTGATGGAAAGAGGATACCTGTCACTAATTCCTATTTGTGCAAATGAACAATTAACTAAAATTTCTGAGTTTCCTGTTTGTGAAATGAATAAAGTACCTGCCAGGTGTACCCTGTAGGCTTGTTCACAAGTGCTGTGGGGTTTTGTTTTTTTGTTTTGTTTTTTTCCCCCAAACTTTATAGCTGTCTTTGAAATTCAAGTGTCAGTAATTTGTTTCCCTTCATTTATTTACAGTTGATATGTCAGTGTAAGTGGTGTATTCACGCTTGTTCTGCGGCCCCCAGTGTTGTTAATGCCGATAAATGATTCCTTTAGCATTTGTCCCCCTTAGCAATAATTACTGTGCATCTAGGAGGGAAATAGAGTTGATCCTTGAATAGTGTGGAGACTAGGGGCACCAACCTCCACACAGTCAAATCCACATAATCCACTCCTCAAAAATGTAACTACTTATTTGTACTGTTGATCAGAAGCCTTACCAATAATATAAACAGCCAATTTACAAATATTTTTTATGTTGTATGTGTGATATACTGTATTCTTTTTTTATTTTTTAAAGATTTTATTTATTTATTTATTTATTTGTCAGAGAGAGAGAGAGAGCACACAAGCAGGCAGAGTGGCAGGCAGAGGTAGAGAGAGAAGTAGGCTCCCTGCGGAGCAAGGAGCCCAATGCGGGACTTGATCCCAGGACCCTGGGATCATGACCTGGGCTCAAGGCAGTGGCTTAACCAACTGAGCCACCCAGGTGTCCCTATATACTGTATTCTTAAGATCAAGTAAGCTAAAAATAAAATGTTATTAAGAAAACCATAGGAAAGAGAAAATACATTTACAGTACTCTTTATTGAAAAAAATCCACATATGGACTTAAGCAGTTCAAACCCATTTTGTTCAAAGGTAGACTGTAATATGTTATTCTAAGTCCTCTCTGGTCATTTTAGCCTAGACAGCACTCTTGAAAATTTTCCAAGAGCCTAGTATTTGTAATTACAATATCTTGATTAGTTCACGGGCTCCTCTGCTTGTTACCTTGGTGAAGTTCAAATGTCTTCAGCTTCAGTTTTCTCATCTAGAAAAAGACAGCAGGAATGCCTGGCTTGTATCTACCCTACAGGATTTTTGTTATTTGAAGTAAAAAAAAGTGTGCAGGTGCCTTTTAAGCTGCAAAGTGCTTTATTAATAGTAATATCTTAGAGATAATTTTTCTAATTGGTTGAGCATCCTAAAATTAAGTTAGTGGGGGAGGTCTTGTCTATAGAAAAAGTGATTCATTGTGCTGACTTCAAACTGTAATTACTTGAGTTGAAGGAAATAAGATCACGTGTTAATATGCAAAATGGTGATTCTTTGATCCTGAAATTTTCTTTGGACTCCCTAAAGGAAAGTCATTTCCTATCTCAGATATCCTCACAGGCCTCTTGAGATTAAGAATAATATCAAGTAGGAGGTGCTCTTTTTCAGTAGTCTTCAAGAAAGGGATGTTAAGATCAATAGTTATTTCCTTGATTTCTTCCGTACCCACTCTTGGTACCTTGAGATACCTTAGATGAGTTCTCTTGATTTTGAACTCCTTTGGAAAGAGGCAGTTTTTTTTAGGTTTACAGAAGTCTTCAGTGTAATGAATCGATTGATCAAAGGCTATCTTTTTATCTCCTTGCATAAAGTATTATTAGTTCAGTTTAGTCTTAACTATTTCAAAGGTCAAAGTAAAAGTACACATTTCCAAAATTACTTATACTCAAAGCTTTACTTAACTGGATATAAAAATTAATAAATACGGAAATGAGTTATTAATTATAAATTAAAGCAGTAATCGTATATGTGGTGAATTGATTCACCTGTCTTTATTTATTTATTTTTTTTTAAAGATTTTATTTATTTATTTGACAGAGAGAGATCACAAGTAGACAGAGAGGCAGGCAGAGAGAGAGAGAGAGAGGGAAGCAGGCTCCCTGCTGAGCAGAGAGCCCGATGCGGGACTCGATCCCAGGACCCTGAGATCATGACCTGAGCCGAAGGCAGCGGCTTAACCCACTGAGCCACCCAGGCGCCCCATGATTCACCTGTCTTTAAAGTAAAAGTATGTGTTACACTTTTTCAATAATATAACCTTTGGTATAAGGTGAAGAAATTCTACTGGTTTCACTGCTAGGTGGATTTTTAAGTGGCTGAATAACTGGATCCATGAAGGGCTGCCCTTGTAGGCAAGCTGGAAGGAGCATGCTGCTGCATTCAGTCCTGGTTTTTTTACGTTTTATATTTGTAACAACTTGGATAAAATCCAGTTTGGTTGAAAGAGCTAATGTGTGGATTAGAATCCAAAATGACCTTGACAGGCAGAACGATTGACTAAAGTTAGCAAAATGGAAATTAATGAAATTAAAGCCTTATATTTACTGAAAAAACAACCATACAGGGGCACCTGAGTGTCTCAGTCAGTTGAGCATGTGACTCTTGATTTTTGGCCCAGGTCACGATCTCATGGTCATGGAATCGGGGCCTGCATTGGGCTAAGTGTGAATTCTGCTTGGGATGCTCTCTCTCTCCTGAAATAAATATATAAAATCTTTAAAAAAATAAAAATAAAAACAACCATACAAATACAAGATGGAGGTCAGCTGGTAAATAGCACTTGTCTAAACACTTAAACTTTTACATGACTTGGTTCGGTATGAGTCACAGGATTGATAGCCAACAAAGGAATAAATGTGATGCTGGATTAGTAAAAGTATAATGTACAGACAAGGCAGATGATAATTCTACTCTATAACTCAATTATGGAAATTTGTTTTAGAGGGATACCTACACATTGGAGTCTGCTCAGAAGACCAGTCAAGATAGTATGAAAGCTGTATCAACCACGATATTGTAGGAACAACTAACGGAAACATTTTTTTAAAGATTTTTATTTATTTGAGAGAGCAGGGGTTGGGGAGGAGAAGGTGCACAGGAGCAGGAGGGAGGGACAGAGGGAGAGGGAGAAGTGAACTCTCCACTGACCAGGGAGCCCCATTCAAGACTCTGTCCCAGGACCCTGGGATCATGACCTGAGCCAAAGGCAGATACTTAAGCAACTTAGTCACCCAGGCTTGGGAAACATTTTTGTTTGTAACTGCCCCCCCACACACAAATAATGGAAACATTTTAATCTAAAAAAAGAGAAGATCTAAAGGAGCATGTAATAATGACTTTTAATACTTGGGTATTTAAATAAAAGAGACTTAAGCCTACCCTTTGTGGCTTTTCATGGGCAGAACCAGGACCGTGAGTAAAGGAGATAGATTTGGACTCCCTATGAAATGGAAAGAGGTGGGGAGCACCTGGCTGGCTCAGCTGGAAGAGCATGCAACTCTTGGTCTCAGAGTTGTGAGTTCAAGGCCCACACTGGATATAGAGATTACTTAAAAATAAAAACAAAAAAGTTTTTTAAAAAAAGATGAAAAGAGCTTGTTAAATGGTGAGTTGGTTTGTTACTGGAATTGTTCAGATAGAGGTTTGATTGATACATATTAGGGCTTGGAGGATGGAATTTATGTGAAGATTAGAGGATTGGATTCATTTTCATTTTTTTGGTTTTGTTTTTTGGGTTTTTTAGAGAGAGTGTGGTTGCACACACATGTGTTAGGGGATGAGGAGGAGAGGGAGAGAGAAAACCCCAAGTAGGCTCTTTGCCCAGTGTGAGGCATGGTACAGGGCTCAATCCCACAATCCTAAGATCACTACCTGAGCTGAAATCAAGAGTTGGACACTCAGCCGAGCCATCCGGTGCCTCTCATTTGTTTTTATTTATTTTTTAAAATTAATTAATTAATTTATTTGACGGAGATCACAAGTAGGCAGAGAGGCAGGCAGAGAGAGAGGAAGGGAAGCAGGCTCCCTGCTGAGCAGAGAGCCAGATGCAGGGGCGATCCCAGGACCCTGGGATCATGACTTGAGCCAAAGGCAGAGGCTTTAACCCACTGAGCCACCCAGGCGCCCCTGTTTTTATTTATTTTTTATTAAATTTGAGAAAGAGAGCGAGAGCACAGAAGGAGGGGGAAAGAGAATCCCAAGCACACCCCATGCTGAGCACAGAGCCCCCACTCAAGGCTCGATCCCATGACTCTGAGATCAAGCCAAAACCCAAGAGTCAGACAGTGAACCACCTGTGCCACCCAGGCCTCCCCAACCTCGTTTTTGTTTTTAAGGACATTTAAGATACTATGTGGGCAGTCCTTGTGCTAGAGTTAGAAAAATGAATAGAACTATCTTATCCTACTGGGAAGACAAATTTGCCACAGTAGTTATAAGATAATGTAATGCACTAGGCACAAAGTACTGAAGGAACATGGAGAGGATTCATTCTAATTGCAGTGAATGGCTCATAACATACTCAGATTTTCAGCAAACATTTATTGAGCACCAATGTGTGCTGAGTGCTGTGCTTTGGCTTTCATATATGTTCTCACAGTAATCTTCGGTACCTACTGGCTCCATTTTACAAATTATACATCAGGTATGATACCATCAGACATGGTCTCGTTTGTTTGAATAATTCCCTCACCTAACAACCCTCTAGAATCAGTTTTTACTTTTGCCCCTACTTTTTATATTTGTTATGTGGAGAACAGAGAATTGAACTGAGCTCCTTGCAGTCAGGTTGTACAGGGTGTAGCAGGATAGGGTTTTTGTCAGCATTCTGTGGCAATTTAAGACTAAAGGAGATCTGGGGACCGTACTGTGAAGAGCACTGTGTGGCACTGTGTTGGTTTGCTTATCCTCTGGATAGCTTCACAGAAGCCTTGTTCCCCATCTCTCAGTGGTATAAATTTCTACCCTTCACTCAGATTTCTGGCAGGAATTAGTGATCCCTTTCCACTTTTTAATCTTGTTTTCTTTTTTGGCCTTTTCCCCCCCCATTCTTTCCAGCTTCAGGTTTCCTTTCTTGGAGAATTTACCTTAGAAATGGAAAAACCATGTTGGATTTGAGCGTGGATATGTGAATTTTTGGCCTTAGCTATGAGTAAATCTTGTTCAAAAGTACTACTGATTAGTATTCTTGAGCGGCTTTTAGGAGTTTTAAAAAAAGGAAATCAAAATCTTCTCATAGCACATTGTTTTACTCACAGGCTCTCATAATTTTCTCCGCAGACCGACATTTAATATAACTATTTTTGGTTACACAAGAAGTTTTGCTAATTATTTAAAAGCCACTTCAATATGGAGGTTGTTAGACAAGGCCCATTAAAATATTGCTTATGTAGTGTTTGATGCAAAAATAGATCCTTTGAAAAACTTCTCTGTGTATTTTTTTTTTAATTTTATTTTTTATAAACATATAATATATTTTTTTCCCCAGGGGTACAGGTCTGTGAATCGCCAGGTTTACACACTTCACAGCACTCATCATAGCACATACCCTCCCCAATGTCCATAATCCCACCCCCACCAACCCCCCTCCCCCCATTAACCCTCAGTTTGTTTTGTGAGATTAAGAGTCACTTATGGTTTGTCTCCCTCCCAATCCCATCTTGTTTCATTTACTCTTCTCCTACCCCCTTAACCCCCCATGTTGCATCTCCTCTCCCTCATATCAGGGAGATCATATGATAGTTGTCTTTCTCCGATTGACTTATTTCGCTAAGCATGATACCCTCTAGTTCCATCCACGTCGTCGCAAATGGCAAGATTTCATTTCTTTTGATGGCTGCATAGTATTCCATTGTGCTCTGTGTATTTTTTAATTGTCTATCCATTAAATTCTATCCATCTGTAAGCTTGTGTGTATGGGTGTGTCCCAGTTTTACCAGTAGGATTATTTTTTGTTGGTCTATCCATTAAATTCTATCCATCTGTAAGCTTGTGTGTATGGGTTTGTCCCAGTTTTACCAGTAGGATTATACATTCAGTACTGTTCTACACCTTTTTTTTTTTTTTTTCTCCTGAGGGTACATCTTAGGTGTCTTAACATATCACATATATAAATCTATCATTCTTTCTAAACACCTGCATAGCTCAACCATAATTTATTCAGTTCCTGATTCTGTTATTCCTGCTCTGTGGTAGGTAGCAAACAGCAGAAACCTATTCTCTAATGAAATAATAACCACTACTGTGGTTAATTTAAGCAGATTTCATTAGAAAGATTGAATGTTCATAGATTGATAGGAAAGCAATATAATCCGGCCTGAAAATAGCAAAACCAAGGAAGGCAAGGCATAGTCAGATTCCTGCTGTCAGTATATCCTGCTGAAGAAGATACTGGGGACATATCAGTGGTCTCTCATCTCCACTGTAGCCGCCATGGATTCTCTGTGGTCCCTGATATTGGAGCATTCTTTCAAGATTCCAGATTCTGGACAAGAGCATCTGATTGGCTGAGTCTAGATTACATGTTTATACAGCTGCCGGGGAGTTCAAAGAAAAGTGCTCTGATGCTAGGTTGCCAGAAATAACAAATGTTCATCTAGACCTGTTGATGAATATTGTTATACACAGTATAACACAATTCTTGCGGGCTTGTGTAAGAAGTAAAATCTGTGGCCGACTAGGATTTATATTCGTATTTTGATAGATACTGCCAAATCACCTTTTATTAAAAATAGTGGACTTAGAAAGAATATCTGATTTTGAGTGTGGTATATATTTTGTGTACTTAATTCAACAGGCTAATCTCAACATTGTCTGTGTTGACTGATGCCTAGTCTGTGTTTAGGAATTTAGCAGTTCTGTTTAGTTGCTATTACCATGTGCTTTCATGTGCTCTTGCTGGTTTCATGTAGCAACTGCATGAAATAGTTCCTTTTGCTTCTAGTCTTTAACTTTGATATCATTTATATCATGGCATACTACTTAGAGATCATGTACAGTAAATTTATTTTATAAGTATCATGTACATTCACATCACAAAGCACCTTCTTCCTTCCAGAACATCATGGAAAAGTATCCTCTACAAGCTCCTTCATTGAAATATGATTTTGAGATGCTGCAGTTCTTATTTGGAATCTTTGCTTATGAAAGGATTAGGAAAATGGTCAGATTGAAGTGTAATATACCTGATCTATTAACTGAAACTTGTTGGGATAAAGTTAGTGTCAAGGAAATTATGTTTATTTTTTTAAACCTTTTTCCCTTATTACATTTCTGTCCTGTCAGTCATTTAGTTACAGAGTTTTCCCTTCTTTCTCTTAGTATTACTACTAGTAATACCTGAAAAGTGAGATAACATTATTTTTAGTTAGGAAAGATATTGGTTGCAGTCTGTCGAAAAGAATAAATTAAGGAGGTTGGGTGGTAGAGTGGAAAAATACGATTTACGGGGCACCTGGGTGGCTCAGTCAGTTGGGCATCAGACTCTTGATTTTGGCTTAGGGTATCATCTGAGGGTTGTGAAATTGAGCCTCATATTGGTCTCTGTGCTTAGCACAGCTCTTCCCCTGTTCCCCTCTTCCCCTCTGCTCCTCCCCTCACATTTTTTCTCTCTCTCTCAAATAAATAAATATTATTTATTTATCATTCCTGCTTTACTAACTTCACAGGCTTAGTATCATGGTTGGATAAGATTGCATGCAAGGAAGGAGCATAGTCAGACCTGCAGACTGTCAAAAGCCATGCAGATATTTTAAATAAGACAAAAGTATATTAGCATAACTTGATTACAGGAGTCCTTCGATGCAACAAGAAAGAAAGGAAGACTATCGGTATTGAAGTGAGTCCTTTGGGTATTTGGCAGGTGGCATGTAGCCCAGCTGTTCCAAGCCAGGTAATTGCCAAAGGTGCTAAGTGGAAACCAGGATAACTATGTTTTGGACTTTACTGTGGGGCACCTATCTTCAGTATTTTCAGTTATTTATGTTATACCAACTGTGCAGGGGCTTCACATTAGTTATAATTGAAAAAGTAAACTGAAGAGGATTGGCCACTGAAACCGTCATTTTTGTTGGCTGTATGTAAGGGCACTGGTTATTGAACTTCAGCACCCGTCAGCAACACCTGGACAGCTTGGTAACACAGATTGCAGGGCTTCACCCCGGTTTCTGATTCAGTAAGATGGGGCTGATCATTTGCATTCTAATAAGTTTCCAGGTAATGCGTAAGCTTCTGGTGTGAGAACCATATTTTGAGAATCTGTGCTTTAGGGAAACCATGTAATTTATCATATTAGCTGATCCATTATTTATTAGGGAAACACGAGTTACTGAGCCTTCCCTGGCAAACCAGGGTGTAGGGTTTATCCCAGTTTCACCTAATGGGAGAATCTTTTTACAGAGAGGTTTCTGGAATAGAATTATCACCTGCTGGTTGACTCATGATACCTAAGTTGTATTTATTTATTTGTGTAGGTATGTACATTAAATTCCCAAAAGATGATTCAGTCAGATTTTCCCCTTGATCTCTGTCCTTTTAAATGTTAATTAAAAGAGAATGTAAGTATTCTGGATTCTTCAGCTGACTTATTTTGCCACGAATGATAGCAAAAGTATTGTAGATGAGTTCTTTCAGTGGATGTGTGGTTGGATTAGACACTAGAGAGTAATTTCCAAGTTTGTTTTTGTCAGTCATGGTAAGAGGTATTTGATTGCTCAGGGTTCAGATATGTGTGTAAGTGCATATATCTCTTTAAAATAGAAGTTTCCAAATAGTACTTATGCTTGTATAGTATATACAGTCTCATATTTGCCATTTTCTAGGTCTTTTTTTATGCTGGTTGTGATCCACTAAATTGATTTCATGACATAACTGGTTACAGTCTACTGGTTAAAGAACAGCACAGAGGACCTTATGGTTCAGCAAATTGTGGTACTCTTAAAATTCTGAGAGGTAGTTGTACTTCAGTGTTCTTCATTCTGATGCTTCTCAAACACTCCAGCCATTTACCAACATTAAAACAGGTAGAGGGGGGAAGCCCCATGAGTTGGGAAGAAGAAAGGAAAGGTGTGTTATTTTTAGCACATGGTGCTATCTTACTTCCTGTTAGATTTAGTATTTGATCATTTATTCCCTATGGAAAGTAGCAAATGCTTCATTTTATTTTACAATTTTTTAAAATTTAAATTGTATCTGGCTTTGTAGTTTTTGAAAATACTGCACTAAAAAGCAAAAACAAACAAAAAAACACCTAGTAGGCCTTCTCTGAGAAAATCTATACTTGGCTCATATTCAGAAGCCCTCCACTTTACCAACTTAAATTTGGTTTGTCTTAGTGAAGGATCTGTTAACCATACTGGTTGGATCAGTCAGAGTTGAGCTAGGAGACTGAAACCACACGGGAATTTGCACAGGGAAAGTCTAATGTAAAGAATCATTAACTATATCATGGGATTAGAGTAACAGGGAATTGGCTCAGAGGTAAGGAGAACTCTAAAGAGTACAATAACAGCAGATAGAAGACCCAGGCAGAGCATGGAAGGAAGGAGCCAATCTGGCATCCAGGCCTTCTTGGAGGGGCACGGCTGAGGCCCACTGAGGGGCTGTGATGGGTTGGAAAGCTGCTGTCTGTGTGCTGTGGGAAGCCTTCCATGGGGAGGAGCTGTGTAGGGACCTTCATGGGAAGCAGCCTGAAGGAGTGCTGGGGGAAGTTGGCTGCGGAGAGGTGCGGAGTGCTGCCTTCTGCTGATGACACGTGCTGTCACGCCAGCTGGCTGGGAGAAATGTTCTAGTGTCTCCAGCAGGGCAATGAAGGTTTGGAGCTGGGAGGTGCTTGATTGATAACTCATGTACACACTAAGAAGCTGAACTTTTCAGAGGAAAATTACACTTAAGTTAGGGGCTGATGATAGAGATGGAATTCTGATTCAGCACAGTCAGGTTTTCATTCTCCAAACATCTGAAAAATTCACTGTTGAGGGGCGCCTGGGTGGCTCAGTGGGTTGGGCCGCTGCCTTCGGCTCAGGTCATGATCTCAGGGTCCTGGGATCGAGTCCCGCATCGGGCTCTCTGCTCGGCAGGGAGCCTGCTTCCTCCTCTCTCTCTGCCTGCCTCTCTCCCTACTTGTGATCTCTCTGTCAAATAAATAAATAAAATCTTTAAAAAAAAAAAAAAGAAAAATTCACTGTTGAGTAAAAAATTTTGACTTATTATTTTTTGAGAAATTGATTTTTTTAAATGTAGATTAGAGTTTGTCGCATCATGGAAATGACTAGTCTCACTTTGTGACCTTTTCAGTGAGCATGCGGTATATTAATCTAGTATTCACTGAGCATCTGTCTTCTAAACTGGGCCACAGTGCAAGGTAGTTTTCAAAATACAAAAAGGTGAATGTTACTGCCCCTGAAGGAGGAAGGTGGATGTGTAAACTGATAATGAAAGTATAACGTGATAAGTGGTTAATAAAGTATGTATAGAGTACTGTGGCCTTAGCATGGGATAAAGTGTCAGCCTGCCTTTCAGCGCTGGGGAAGGAAAAAGAAGCACAGTCATGTGATCTGCGCGCTAGCTCCTGTATTCCTCAAAATAGCCTTATGAATAAAGTGGGTGGTATGATTACCATTATACAAAGAAGCAAACAAGGGCTGGAGACCTGAAACAGCTGTTCCTTCCAGTGTCACACACAGGATCCTAATCTAGTCCAGAAAATTTGTTATCTCTTAAATTAGTGGTGTACTTTGAAATTCAGAAGGCTTCACAATTTAAGTTTTTAAATGTAAAGCACGGGACTACTACTGTGAAGGATTTAAAAAGTGAAGTAAATATGCCCCTGCCTTTAAGGGGTGTATACTCCAGCAGTGCTGATTGAATGTGATAAAGGCTCTGATGGAGGTACTAGAGAAAGCTTGGAATTTCATGAGAAGTTGCAGAATGCAGAATGCCTGTCCTCCTCCATGGAAACCTTAGGTAGGGTAAGATGACATTTGAAAGAAAAAAATTTGAGCATTGAAAGAAAAGAGAAAAAAAAAAGATGGCATTTGAGCTGGTCCTTTAAAAATGGGTAGAGTTTAGACAAGTAGAAATGGTAAATAAACAAAATGTAAAAATAGGAGGGGAAAAGTTGTCATTTATCATGTATCTTTCAAGTGCCACACCTTGTAGTTCCTCAGTATAAACCATCCAATTTATAGTATAGTTTCCTATTAGACAATTACTAGATATAAGACTGGAAAGATAAATTCATTAAACATATTGGACTTAGGTTGTGATACAGTGTGGTTGAATTTGAACTTTAATCTGTAGGCAGTAGAAAAGGTAGACTTTTTTAAAAGAAAAGAGTACCAGACTGGAGTTATGATTACAGTAGGAACTAAATATACATGTGTATATATTCAGATTATAATATAGTGGCAGAGACATTCTGGACGTTACATGCAATCCTTTCTTTCTGTCTTTTCTCATCCATCCATGGTGCAGCCATATGTAGGACAGATTCGGAAGCTGGAGCATATATAGTTAGGTGGTTATTACAGCGGTCCAAGTGGGAGGTAATAAAGGTCTTATGTAGGGCAGTGGTAGTGAAAATGAAGAAGTGGTTACTGGTGAGAATTGGAATTAACAGGGATTAGAGAAGGACATTGTAGGGAGTGAAAAAATTAAAGATGAAGGTAATTTTTCCATTTCAGAAGACTACTTCAGATACAGGATATTTTTCATTTATTTTTAAATATAAAGTAGTAAGTACACATAATAATGTTAAAGCACTTTGAAAGGGCAGAAGATTGGCTATGGGCAACAGGACATGGTGGTGAAAGATGACGACATAGAAAAAAGAAACAGATCAGTGGTTAAAATTTTGGTAAGGTCCACTTGGCAAAGCAGTGGGCTATGCATAGTGGTGTCCTTTGGAAGAGTGTAGTGTGGAAAGAGAAGGAGACGGTTACTTTGCAGTGGAGAAACCTATCAAACTACCTCAGGCAAGTGACCAAGGTTAATGTCAACAGTAATCAGTCATGTGGATGGTATGTACTCTTGTAATGATAGTGAGTACCTTTGTAGAGGTAGAGATAATATATCTCTGTGGTCTTCCTGGCAAACATCAGTAACTCTAGTCAGTCATGGGGGAAAAGTGTGACAGATCCCAATTTGAGGGTATACTCTGCAATGCCTTCACCATACTCCTCAAAGCTGTTACGGTTTTCAAAACAGGGAGAATCTTGAGAAACTATCATAGCATAGAGGAGCTTAAGGAGACAGTATCACCAGATGTTGTATGAGTCTTCTATGGGATCCTGGGACAGAAAAAGGACAGTAGGTGAAAAACAAGGGAAAAAACTCAAAACTTGGGGAGAGGTAAAAGCAAAGAGTTTTCATAGAGTGCAGGGCAAAGATTGGCTATGAAGATAAGGCTTCTTCACTCACTATTATGTGTCCATCATAGGTCCTCAGGAAATAGTGGCTGCATAAATAGTAGGGTTGGAGCTCTTCCTCAGCCTGGTTTTTTAAAATGAATTGTGCTCCTCAGTTAAGCCTCACTTCATCTTCTGGCCTTGAGCTCAGCCATACCCAGGGCAAGTGAGGTCGTCATAGGTCATCAGTGTTCTTCCTCCCCAGCCTTTACGGCAGAGGATATTGTTTTTTCCCCTGAAACCTGGCAGTTATATTGTTTATTTTATACACACAGCAAGAAAGTCTTCATATTTTAAAATCAGAAGAATACCTAACTCACTTTGTGAAGGTAGGTATGTATTACGGAAGCTTCCTAGTGGTTATGGCACTTGAGTTAGGTTGCAAAGATAAGTAGCTGTTAGCTAAGTGGAACAAAGTCACCGAGTATTGGGGAAAGAACATTTAAAGTATGCTAGACAAATGTGTGCAAACTGCCAGATATGTAAGAAATACTGGCATTATCTGCTTTAGTCATTTTCATTTTTGGTATAATCCCAGAAGTGTTTAAAGTATTTAGGGTACTTTAATATTGTAAAACCAAAGATACAGAAATGGGAGTAGATGATTTGCTTCAAGGGAAGTATGGCTGTATCCCAACAACTTCCTATTTCCTTTCACTTTATCAATTCTTTTCTTTCTTTAAAGCTTTGTTTATTTATTTATTTGAGAGAGAGAAAGCGCACGCCAGCGTGAGCCATAAGCACAGGCGAGCATGTGTGTGCATGCTAGTGGAGGGAGGGGCAGAGGGGAAGGAGAGATGCAGACTCCCTGCTGAGCACGGATTTCCCCATGCCGGACTTGATCCAGCCACCCTAAGATCATGATGTGAGCTGAAATCAAGAGTCTGACACTCAGCCAACTGAGCCATCCAGGTGTCTCTCACTTTATTGATTCTTTAGCAACTCTTTCAGCCTTGTCAGCGTAATTGTTTCCATACCTTCCATTTTCAGGGAAAAGATATCTTGCGTTTTGAAAGGTACATCTTCTTGGAAACTTTCTTTAATTTCTTTGTTTTTATTACTAATTTATTTATACTAGTGTCTGGACTATAGGAAGTACTCCATAAATTTTTTTTAATTTTTTTTTTTTTTTAAGATTTCACCTATTCATTTGACAGAGATCACAAGTAGGCAGAGAGGCAGGCAGAGAGAGAGGGGGAAGCAGGCTCCCCGCTGAGCAGAGAGCCCGATGTGGGGCTCGATCTCAGGACCCTGAGATCATCACCTGAGCCGAAGGCAGACGCTTAACCCACTGAGCCACCCAGGTGCCCCTCCATAAATATTTTTTTGAGTGACTGTCTCTTAACCTTTCCTCCTAGCCTTCACTGACAGATTTCTCAAATAAATGTTCTATATCCCCTGTTTTCTCTTCCCTTACTGCTCTTAATATTTCTGGTGTTTGAGGCACTTACAGATTATAGTAGGAATTATTACAGATGATGTCAACAAGCCTGGAAGACTAACAACAGAAAAGTCCCAGGGGGAGGAATGAACGATGACTCTTGATACGTGTATTGGTTTCCTAGGGCTGCTGTAACAGATTATCACAAACTTGTTTTAGGGCTTAAAACAACGGAAATCTCTTCTCTTGTAGCTCTGGAGGCCAGAAGTCCAGAATCTGGGTATCTGCAGGGCTGCTGTCCCTCTGAAGCTTCCAGGGAAAATCCTTCCTTGCCTCTTGTAGCTTTTGGTGGCGGCCTAACTCAGTCTCTGCCTCTGTCTTTGCATAGCCTGTCACCTGTATCTGTCTTTGTCTCCCCCTGCCTTTCTCTTATGAGTACATTTGTCATGGGATTTAGGCCCCAGACAAAATCCAGACTGAAATTATCTCAGAATATATATCTTAATTATATCTGCAAAGATCCTTTTCCTATATAAGATCCCTGATTCTAGGGGTTAGTACTTGGACATACCTCTTCAGGGGCCACTCTTCTGCCTACTACAATAAGGAACCAGATCAGTATCTAATTGAATTAGTTGAGAGGATTGCTGTCTTAGGGAGGACAATGTATGGAGAGCCAATAGGATAAGAACAACTCTGAAATCATTTTATTTGAAAGAATATCATAGATTTGTGAATATTTTCTTCAGTTAATTTTAGAAGATAATGTGTTTAAAATTTTGAACTCAAGATTGGATGGGTTCGGTGGGAGATTTGCTCCTTAGCTGTATTTATCTTGAAGAATCCTCAACATTTTTATTAAAACTTTTGAATTTGTAAGACTTGAAAATTTTACATTTGAGCCTTATGATAGAACTTTGAAGTAGGAATACTATATTTTCTTTTTCCCATTTTACACATGGAGAAATGGAGCATAGTTTCTATATCTAATTTGTCCAAGTTCACAGGTTATGAAATGATACAGATGGACTTGAACACTGGTGTTTCAACTGTAAAGCTTGTATTCTAATATACCATGCTGAGTTTATTAATTTCCTGTTTAAAAAGAGCAGACTTTATTGTTTTTTCTTTACGTGTCTTTCAATTTGGAATGTTAGTGCAAAGAAGAGTAAGATTTTCTATTTGACTAAATAAGCTACTGATATTTCAGCCAGCTCACCACATCTCTGAATGATTTGTGTTGGAGGTCTTGTCATTTTTTTGGTATGAGTTTAAAACATACAGTTCTAAAAAAAAAAACCCAACAACAAAAACAAAAAATAGTAGGCAGATCGGTAAAACAAGCTAGTTCTTTGAAAAGATCAGCAAAATCGATAAACCTTTGCCAGACTCCTCAGAAGAAAGGCCTTGAATAAACAAAATCATAAAAATAAAATACACAGGGGTGCCTGGGTGGCTCAGCGGTTGAAGCCTCTGCCTTCAGCTCGGGTTATGATCTCGGGGTCCTGGGATCGAGCCCCGCATCGGGCTCTCTGCTCTGCGGGGAGCCTGCTTCCTCCTCTCTCTCTACCTGCCTCTCTGCCTACTTGTGATCTCTGTCTGTTAAATGAATGAATAAATAAATAAATAAATCTTTAAAAAAAAATAAAATAAAATACACAGTTCTTCAGCGGGTTACTTTTAGTCATGAGATAGGCCATTCATTCATGGAACTTTTGTTACATTTTGTTTTTGAGAGCCAAGTGTGGTAGATGAAAATATGCAGCCATGATTTCAGAATGGTAGTTGGACAAAACTTATCTTCAGTGGTTAGGAATTGGCTCTGGTACTTTTCATACCTTTGCTTTTTTTAATTTTAAATCCATGTGTGTTAATGATTTTTAAAAATAGAGCCATTACCAGTTTTTAAAAATGACGTTGAAATTGGTGGAAGTCAGTTTAGGCGTAAGCAAATGAACCTCCGTAGAATACTTGGCACTAGGCTATTGTTTCTTATGGAGAAGGACACACTGCCTAAAAATCACTGGAGGTCTTATTAATTTAATTTTTGTGTCCAAGCAAAGAGTTCCTGAATTAGAAGCTCTGGGGTAGGCTGTAGGAATTCAGTTTAATGAATATTACTTGTAATTGTTTGGCACTCACATGGTACTTAGGTACTCACTTCTCACCACAGTACAGTCCTACTGAGTGGATGGCAATGTGGACCCAAAGTAAAAGAAAAAGTTAAGGTGACATCATCGTAGGAACTCTAACGGTGGTATTATTAAGTATATTAATTTGTATTGAAGAATTAATAGCCAAAGCAGTCTTGAGAAAGAAAAAAGCTGGAGGTTTCACCATGCTTCCCTATTTCAAATTATATTACAAAGCCATAGTAATCTAAACAGTATAGTATTGGCATAAAAACAGAGACAAGGATCAATAGAACAGAATAGAGAGCCCAGATAAACCGTGCATACATGTTAAATTCACTTATAGCAAAGGAGCCAAGCATATTCAGTGGGGAAAGGGCAGTCTCTTTAATAAATGTCGTTAGGAAAACTAGACAGCCACATACAAAAGCATGAAACTGGACCACTAACTTACATCATACATAAAAATTAACTCAGAATGTATTAAAGACCTCATTGTAAGACCCGAAACCATAAAACTTACAGAAGGAAACACGGGCAATAAGTTCCTGGACATTGGTCTTGGTGATGATTTTTGAATCTGACACCAAAAGCAAAGCAGTGAAAGCAAAAATAAATGAGTGGGACTGCATCAAACTCAAAAGCTTCTACATAGCAGGGGCGCCTGGGTGGCTCAGTGGGTTAAGGCCTCTGCCTTCAGCTCAGGTCATGATCCCAGGATCCTGGGATCGGCCCCTGCATTGGGCTCTCTGCTTGGCAGCAAGCCTGCTTCCCTCCCTCACTCTCTGCCTGCCTCTCTGCCTACTTGTGATCTCTGTCTGTCAAATAAATAATAAGTAAAACCTTTAAAAAACAAAACAAAACAAAAAAACCCACAAAAGCTTCTACATAGCAGAAAACCCATGGAGGTCAGTGTTTCATCCAAGCCCACCCAGGTAGTGCTTTTAACAACTACATAATGCTGACAATTCAGTTAGAACCTCTGGGGTTGAGACCTGATACAGATTTGGTAATTTTTTTGGTAAAGATCAAAAACTTCTAGTGGGTAGAAAGTGGGAGCTACTTTACACAGAATGGTCAGGGAAGGAAGGCATCTGTGGTGGTGAGAAACCAGCCATGGGAGTCTGTCTGCATGGAAAGAGGGAAGAGAGGATGCTTGAAGGCCTTGCAGGTTCCAGATATAGAATGAAAACCAGTGATAGAAGGATTGGGAGAGGCCACTTTTGTTTTTTGTTTTTTTCTGTTTAATTCTGCTATTATATAAAACAAATGTGTTTTTTAAAACAAACCTTTCTTTTTTGCTGGTTCCTCTCTTTCTGTGGCTCTAAGTATTATCTTATGCTGACAGTTCTAAGTTACATCTCCAACCCCAGTATCTTTCCTGAAGTCTAAACTCATATATTCTGTTGCCTACCCAGCCTTACCACTGGGATGTCTAATAAACATCTCAAAATAACTAAACTGGAATTGATAGTCCTTCCTACTCCACTTATAATTTTCCCCCGTCTTCATTGATTCTGTCATTTGATCTGGCAGAAATATTGGAGCCATTCTTAATGCAGTTCTCCTTCTCTCAAAACCCACATCCACACTATCAACAAATTCTCTTGGCTGTGCTTCAGAATGTATATAGAAATCAGTCACTTCAAACCCCCTCCATTGCTCCTGCCCTTGTCCAAGACACCATTTCTTGCCTCATTGAGAAAGCCTCCTTAACCAGTCCCTGCTTTTCTCATCTGCTTATACTTAACAGGTCGTTCTCAGTGTTGCAGCCACAATGATTGTTTTAGAATTTAGGTGAAATTATATGACTCTTCTGATCAAAACCCTGCAGTGAATTGCCCATTTTATCGCAAGTAAATTTTAAAATTCCCATGGAGTCAGCGTGATCAGACCCTATGATGCCTGCCACCTCACCTCTTAGGGGCAGGGCCATTCCTTGGTTTCTGAGCTGTAGCCATATTTGGCTTCACGACAGTTTCTCCAACACATCCCATTTACAGCTTTTCCTCTAGCCATTTCCTTAGCCCAAAGTGCTCTTCTCTCAGTAAGCCACTTGTCTGTTTCCTCACCTCCTCAAGTCTTGACTTAAATCTCACCTTCCGAGTGAGAGACCACCTCATTTAAGCACCACTCTCTTTCCTTCCCTCCAGTATTCCAGGGCTCATGTATTAGCTCAGCTTTTTCTCTGGGCCATAACACATAACGCTCTGCACTGCCACGTCCTCTTCATCCCTCCATCCGTCCACATTCCCCACCTCCCCAGTATATACACATACATACAGACATGCTCACAGACATTTAAAAAAAAAAAAAAAAAAAAAGTTTTTTTCATAGTCTCTTCTCACTCCAGAAGGACAGAGGCCTTTATCTTATTGTTTACTGATATTCCAGTTGTTTAGCCTTAGAACACAGTACATGCTCAAATATTTCTAGAAAGTTTGAATTTTGGCATGCATTAGAAGTACATGTGATTAAACTAAAAATGAATAAAATGTGCTTCCTGCCTTTAGGGAGCCTGAATTATATATAGACATAGTAATAAGTGATAGTAGTATCCATAGTAGTAACAAACATTTGTTGAATTCTCTACTGAATTTTATTATGTGCCAGATACTGTTTTAAGCACTTAATGTGTGAACTCATTTAATAATCCCAATAACATCTGAGGTAGGTATTATTAGCCTACTTTTTACAGATTAGGAAGATGAGGCCCTGAGAAGATAACTAATTTGAGGTTCTGTTGATAGTGATTGGCAAGGCTGGGATTGGAACTCAAGGAGTATGGTGTGGCTTTGGAGTCAGAAATTATAACCACTGTGTTATGCTGTTCTTAAGCATTAAATGAGCTGACATGTAAATCGCTTAGAACAATATCTGGCATGAGAGAAGCTTTATATAAGTTTATCTGTTGGGAATCATAAATTTTAAATATTTCAAGGTTCTTGACTGTATAATACAGTTACAAAAACATGAAAATATTCATTGGCCACTTTAAGTATTCTTCATTCAATTATCTTTTCTAAGTGTCTCCCCTCAGGTGACTATCATTCTCTATGAAAATGAAGGATGAATCCATTCCCAGTCCCACAAAATATAGAGGGTTTCATCAACTATGTAAAAATGTTGGAGTACTGCTTGAATTCCATATAATGCCATTGATGAATGGGGATCTGATATTTACACTAATAAATAGCTGAAGAAGAGGAAAGATATGGAGCATGCTTTTAAAGAACTATCTGAATATTAAGAATTAAGAGAGGTTCTTGGGAAAATTGTGAAAAAAACCTTGGAGATTTTTGCAAAGTTTATACTTTAAAAAGGACAAGTATTAAATTAAAGATGTCTGCAAAGGATGCAAATTACCCAGAACCTCTAACTTGAAAGATACTTTGATTACCTGAAGGAAGAATATGGAGTCTTTAAAATGAAGAACCAAACAGCACGCCTTTTCTATACTCAACTAGCAGAATAAATGGTATTAATTTATCAGACTAAATGGTATTAATATCACTAAAGCAATACATATTCTGTTGTGAGGTAAGGAAGTTTTTTAGGCTCTTATATCACTTACATGATTGCCAGTCTGTTAGATGATTCTTGAGGTTTCTCAGTAATAAAAATCTGTGATTTCTAATTAACCATAATTTTTTCTATATCCCATGGGGAAATTTTTTATGTTAAAAATAAAAATGAAGAAAAGACACAGAGAAATCTTAAATGCATGTTACTGAGCGAAAGAACTCAATCTGAAAAGGCTACATACTGTTGATTCCAGCTAAATGATGTTCTGGAAAAGGCAAAACTATGGAGACAGTAAAAAGATTAGCATTTGCCAGGGACTGAGGGTGAGAGAGGGACTAATAAGCAGAGCATTGGGAATTTTTAGATCAGTGGAACTATTCTATAAGATACCATAGTAGTAAATACATTATACATGTGTCAAAACCCATAGAATAGACAACACCAAGAGTGAGCCCTTATGTAAACTATGGACTTTGAGAGTGATAATTATGTGTAGGTTCATGAATTATAGCGAGTCTTATGGCTCTGGTGTAGATAGTGATGGTGGAAGAGGCTGTGTTCCCGTGGGGCAGGGCGTCTATGGGAACTTGTACTTTCTGCTCATGCTCAGTTTTGCTGTGAACCTGAAACTGCTCTTGAAAATAGAAAGGGGTGGGGGGGATGTACTGCCTGGGTGGCTCAGTCAGTTAAGTGTCTGCCTCTTGATTTCAGGTCAGGTCATGATCTCAGGGTTGGGGAGCCTGCTGAAGGCTGTCTCTCCCTCTCCTTCGGCCCTCCCCTCTCCCCCTGCCCCAACTCTGGAAAAAACAACAACAACAAACCCTTGGGGCTGGCTGTCTGTAGAGCCTGTGGCTCTTGATCTTGGGGTCATGAGTTCATACCCCACATTGAGGGGTAGACTGTATTTTAAAAACATTTTTTTAATCTTATAAAAATACCTAAAGGTTCATATCTCAGATGTTTGCTAATTTTTACTTTCACACTTAAAAAATAATAATTTTCCTTTCTAGCCTACATCTGAAAGGCAATTCAGAGGAGCTAGAAATCTGATAAAATGAGTTTGGCTTTACACCTTTTGTAATGTAAAAAAAGAAATCATGGATAAAAGAAAAGAGAAGAAAACTAAGGTCAGATGTTTTGAAATTCCAGTTTATTTTTAGTTAAAACATTTAGAAAACTTTGAACAAATAAAGTATTTCCCAAAGCATAACCATATACACACATATTTCTTTGATTTGTTTACTGGGCATTTTGACAGTCTTTGTAACATTTGACACTAGGGCCAGTCATTCAGCGAAATCATTAATTGCCGTATCTCTGCCATAAGACAGCAAGATAGTCATCATCTTCTCTCATGGAGGTTATAATCTAGTAGAAGACCTTGAACAGCTTAGTTTAAGTGTCACTTCAGAAAGACCTTCTCCAGCCCTTCAGTCTAAATTAATCTTGTCACTCGTCCTCATAGTACTCTCTTCTTTCAAATGGCAGTTATTATAATTATTTCAAATTACAGTTCATATGGATTGTCACTGGTAATGTTTAATTTTTCTACCTATACCCGACTATAAGGAAGGAAGCACTCCACGTGATTGTATAGCATTCAGTAAAGACTGATAGCATTCAGTAAAGCCTTTTGAGTGCAAGAGTAGACAAAGTGCAGGATGCTCTTGAGTAAGCAGACTTGGTCTAGTGTGAAGATAAGGGCCTAAGAATGAGTAGGAAGATGATAATCGAGTTCAATAACCAGTTCTCACATGGTGAGTAGGGTGAGTACAGAAAAATCTATCTTTAATTAGGACTGTGGAAGTTATTCATGACCTTAATGAAGTGAAATTTGGTGGTAGAGTGAAGGGATGCAGTTCAGATTAGAGTTGATCCTGGGGACGCCTGGGTGGCTCAGTGGGTTAAGCATCTGCCTTTGGCTCTGGTCATGATTCCGGGGTCCTGGGATCAGGCTTCCTGCTCAGTGGGAAGTGTGCTTCTCCCTCTGCCCCTCCCCTTTCCCCTCCGTCTGCTCAAGCTCTCTCTCTCAAATAAATAAATAAACCTTAAGTTAAAAAGAAAAAAAAAGATCAGAGTTGATCCTGAAATGAATTAGCCAGAAGATAGAGCAAAGTAGATCACACACATTTAACTGCCAGTTTGTAGGAAAAGTAAGATGAATTACAAAAAGAGATAACTTTGTTTTTAATATTTTCACTACTACACAAAAACAAAGTGCATGAACTTAACCTTAATTGCTAGAGTACTATGGTAGTAGGGGCTACTAAGGGGACCTGCTTGGTTGTCTCCTAAGAGTACCTGCTAGTTTTGTCTTTCAGATTAAAATGTCAAATGACTAACAAAGGATGAAAAGCTGTTTTGGATTGGTTAACACCTTCCACTTAAATCATCAATCCCATAATTTCCCATGAAATCAGAGCTCTGAGAATTTGTGGTAGATTGTTTATAGAGCACCAAAAACCCCAGCTGCATCTTTTCTGTGTGCTTTTGTAAAGTGTTTCTTAATTTTGGGGAGTTTTGTCTCATAATTTTTTTTTTTTAACTTTCAGGTGTTGGTAAATCATGCTTATTGCTACAGTTTACAGACAAGAGGTTTCAGCCAGTGCATGACCTGACTATCGGTAAGTTTTATGCAAGAGATGAGAAACATTCAGAAGTTTTGGGCAGTAGAAATAGAATGTGCTAAAGGGAGTCCATTCTATTAATGATGAATCAAAAAGAATCTGTGAAACTAGATCTGTTGCTGCACAGTTTCATCCCATCACTTTTTGAAAATGTATAAGTATGGTAAAAATATTATCCAACTTTGTAAAAGTTGTCAGAAGACAACAGGAAGATATAAATATTTAAGATTGTGGTTGTATTTAATAATGAAACAAATGATTGCAGGACAGTATAGAATACGGGTATGATCAGAGACTGGACCAGCTTGCCAGAGTTCAAATCAAGGCTGTGCCACTGACTAGCTGGATGAAGCCACATTACCACTCCATGCGTCAGTTTCTTTTATCTCTAAAATGAGAATAATAGCGGTACCAATCTCACAAAGTTATTGTGAGCAATCAGTGAGTTAATAAATATGAAGCATTAGAACAGTGCATGGCAACATGGTGAATGCTGTATGTTTACCTATAATTATTAATTGAGAAAAACTGCCAGCAGTCATTTTTAGTGTCCTAAGTTGCAAAGAATAAATGAGACAGTTACCAGTAACTGTTAGACTGAAATCTACTTTAATTTTATAACTGATAGTTGGGTGTATCTTCTCAGCTGGTGACTGCTTATTTTCTACAGCTCTCTTTAAATTATCCTTAAAAGCAAGTTGGTTCTTGTGTCCTGTGTATTTTTAGAATACCAAATCAAACACAGAGTTTGTTAATCAAATTATTTAGATGACTTAATAGTTTTCAGCCAAGCCACATGTACTTTGTGGATGTATGGAAATCTTTTTCCAAGTGGCTGCTATCCCTGAGAATATTCAGATTCCATTTTAATTTTGGTAGTTGTAAGGATATACAATAACGAAGGGTAAAACAGGTACTATTGTTTCATGCTGGCCCTTATTTCATTTCATAGTTTACCCTCAGTGAGCCCAGTTTTGTGTAGGATCTGCTCTTTGCCCAGATGGTCTAAACCTGGGTAGCTCTCTCTTAAGCCTGACTCAGTCCTGACTAGCCACACAGTTGCTTTTAGTATAGGGGACTAACCAAAAGTATGTCCCCTTCCGTGAAGCTTTCATATACATTTCTGAGGGTTGTGGTACACCTGATGGAGAGGATGGCCCTAAGCCTGCTGTCAGAAATCGGCAAGGCCTGTGGCTGTGGAGAGAGAGAAGGAGATGGACCAAAGGGAGTTGTTTGCAACTCTAACTCCCGCAGGTGTACCAGCTGGCTCCCCTCTGGGTTTACTGGTGTGTGGTTGTGGGAGGTCGGAGGCTAAAAGCAAAGGGAAGCCAAGTATCTTCTTTCCTCTGTCTGCTTGGGTTAACTGTGTGTCCTCCAAGACTCTAGCCCCAGCCTCTGGTCGTGACAGGCCCACTGATGATGTGGCTCATAAGGTCTGCCAACCCCAGTTTCTCTGTTCCCCCAGCTTTGGGATGGTAGCACTTCCCAGCAGGTGCTAATCTCTCGGCTTCTTCACCATCCCTTCTTTGAGCTTCTTAGCTCTTTCTTTCCTGTAACTAACTCCCTACATTAAATTCCCTTGATTTTAAAACTTTAATATGGTTTGTGTTTTTCTGGTTGGACCTTGGCTGCTACACCTTATGACACCATCACAGCAATTTATTTTTCAGGTTATTAACGTGTATTTATTTTAAACGAACATTGGAAAGTTTGCCAAAATAGGTGTAAGACATTATCTCGATTCCGCTGCATACTTTAACTTTGCCTGAGGAGTAGAAGAGGGTGAAAAAGCTAAGGTCAGGTCATGACTAAGAAGTATTAAACAGTCAAACAGAGGAAGTAAAAGACAAGGATGAGTCGATGAAATACTCCTCACCCTTTGACTACTGTCTCAGTGAGAATTGTTAATGTAGGAATCAAAGAAGCAGTGAAGCAGTTTACAGAGAGCTTCCTGGATCCAGTTACACTGAAGCTCAGGACTAGAGCCTTGCTACTCAGGTGTGTTCACGCACTATTACACTGACCAGCAGCATCAGTATTCTCTGTGAGCTTGTTCAAGAGTTTACTGAGTCAGAGGGGCGCCTGGGTGGTTCAGTGGGTTAAGCCTCTGCCTTCGGCTCAGGTCATGGTCTCAGGGTCCTGGGATCGAGCCCCACCTCGGGCTCTCTGCTCAGCAGAGAGCCTGCTTCCCCTTCCTCTCTCTCTCTGCCTGCCTCTCTGCCTACTTGTGATCTGTCTGTCAAATAACTAAATAAAATCTTTAAAAAAAAAAAAAAAAAGAGTTTACTGAGTCAGATTCTGCATTTGAACAGGATCTCCAAGTGATTCATCTGAAAATTTGGAGAAGCATTGGAGCAGTGGCTTTTAGATACTGATTACCCATCTAGGAATTTGTTTTGTATTGTTGACTTATGTATGCATATATGTGAGCTCACCCTCCCTCCCGCACACGTCCTGGCCTCTCAGTTGCTTTACTTCCTCTCCTCCTGGGATCTTACTTCCCCCTCTTCCTCAGCTACTCACTCCCATAGTCACACCCAGGACCTGGTTGTTACCAATGCCTGGAAGCACTCCAGAATCTCAGTTTCGTGCATCTGGCCTTTTGACTGTTCTCCTTTCCTTCTAACTTACACCCTCTAGTTGCTCTCCCTAATGATTTATTTGCCCCATCGGTCCTATAATCCATTGATCCTGCTATCTTTCTACTCTGACCCCTCTGGTAGTCCTGCTTCCTTCCTTACCCAGCTTTAATTCTAGCCATTGTAATTATGTCATTATAATCACTCCCACATGTACCCTCAATCTCCCACCCACTCCTTTGCTCCATCACACGCTTATGGCTAACCCATAGGTTAAATCTGGCTACTTATTCTATCCTGCTTGGAGAAAAACACAGAGCCATGCTAACTAATCTTACAGTAATTTCTTGGACACTAACTTCTAACTGCTTGACAGTTACACCTTATTTCCAGTCCACTCATTTTCCACTGTGCTGTACAACTGTGTTATACCGTCTTGCTCTTTAAGCATGCACCACCTTCCCTATCTTCACTCTCAGATAATAACCTTCGTCTATTTCAGAAAATAGAGGCAAGCAGAAGAGCCATTTTTACAGGTCTCCATCACCACATAGACTCACCAACCCTCACCACCACCTACCATGAACTCATAAACTCCTCCTTTTCCTTGCTACCTGGATGAACCAGGAGTCGCTAGCCAAGGCCTGTGCAAGAACACGGCTTCAGCAGTTTTTTGTTCTCCCGGGTGTCATTCATTTATCCCTTTTTGATTGTCATTTTTCATGACTGTTATCTTTTTCAGCTTTCAGTCCTTTTGTTTGCTTTTAGCAAAAGTCCTCAGAAAGAATTGTTTGTATTTTCTGTCTCTGGTTTTTCTCCTCCCCTCATTCTTTTTTGAATTTACTCCAGCTAATCTCTCTCCTCCCCATGTGCACATCTCCAGCTGCTTCTTCAACATCTCCTTTCTCTTAGATGCCTGATAGGCATCTCAAACTTAATGTGATCCAAATTGCTCCTGATTTTTTTCCTCCTAATCTTCACAAGTGTACCTGTATGCACACACAGACACCCTCATACCCATCCTCTTGCCTAGATTTTTCTCCTTAACTTTTTATACAAGTGATTATAAATGAATATTGTCTGCCACTACTATAAAAGTAAAGTTCATGATAGCAGATCTGTTTTGTTCATTGCTGTATCTCCAGGGCCTGGTACATATAAAGACTATAAATGTTTTCTAAATTTAGAATATACTATCTGGGGAGAAAGCTTCAGAAAGTAACATTTAACATTACAGTGCTTGATACATGCATTTGTCTAATGCTGTTTAATTACATTGTGTAGAAATAATGCTAATTACAACCCACTAATTCCCATTGTATTTATTTGGCTACCTAGTAATGGACAACTTGACAAACACTGATCTGGGGGCCAGACCATTTATATGTTGATGCCACCTTCCTGCCTATCTCCCCCAAGTCTTTAAACTAGTCATCCTATAAGAAATGACTGCGAGGAGTCATTGGGGGAAGAGGTGGTAGAATCAAAGCATTATTTCTTGTACCTGACTTCCCATAAATCAGTTGAAAACACACCTCTTTTATTTGGGGTTCAGTTTTCAGAGATCATTCGAGTTACCTAAAATAACATTGCCAAGAACTAGGAAGGTAGCTTAGAGGACCTGTGAACATCTAATTTAGAGCTCACAAAGTCTGTGTTATCTGAATAATAAATGTAAATGTATTTTCTTGACAGGGTGTGGTTATTATGAAAACATTGTTAAAAATCCAGAGAAAGTTAAATTCCCTTTATGACTTGTCTTTGGCCTTCATCATCCACTGTTGTGTATGTCACCTTCTAGAGTTTTAAAATATCCATAAACACACGGAGCTGTTCTGATTTGTACTCTCTCTGTGGCAGTACTGAACAGAGTACCTGGTTCTGCTCATCCTTGCCCTTCACTGCTGCTTCTGAGTTTTTACTCTTTGTGAAATAGAGAAAAGAGGTTTTTTTTTACTTTCCAGTTCCTGAATTTTTCGTGAGGCTGAGCATTTTTCTGTATGTTTTAGAACTGCTTCTATATCTTTTCTCTTTGAATTAACCTGTTTTTATCTTTGCCTCTTCTAATATTAGTTTGTTTTTTGTTTTATCAGTCAGATCCTTTGATGTTTTTCTTATGACTTTCAGGCCTCACTAAGGAAGACTCCCCAATACAAAAGTTACATAATATTCTCTTAATTATTCTTCGAATACTATAAATTTGTACCCTATCTGGTATATGGCCATGTATATGATTTTCTTTAATCTGTGTGTGGCATGTGTCCCCACACCATTAATTGAATAAGCCGTCTTTCTTTCCTGTTTGAACAGGAACCTTTACCATGTGCTAAGTCTCCATATGTAAGCAAGCCCATTCAGGGCCTCTCAGATCTATTATGTTTATGTTTGGGGGGTTTTTGTTTGGGGTTTTTTTCCTCCTCTATTTCATGAGAAAATATCACATGGGTATTTATAGTAATTGTAGCCTACTTAATATGTGATTGGCATTTTTTCCTATTCTAAGTTTTCTTAATCATTCTTGTGAATTCATTCTTCCAAATGAAATGTAGTCTCAGTTTGCCAAATGCAAAATATTTAGTGAAGCTTTTAAAGTTTGAGAAGAATTTTATTAAATTTATTGGTTAACTTGGAGACAATTTATGTTTTTAGTATATTAAAATCACCTATTTATATACACATGTGTTTGCATTTTTTCCAACCTTTTAAGTGCCCTTCAGTAAAGTTTAACGAATTTCTTCATACAGACCTTGTGCTTTCTTTAAGTTTATTTTGGCATATTATAGATTTTGTTACTGTTGTGGATAAGGTTTTTTTTTTTTTTTCACCATTATTTTTGTTTACTTAGTTTGCATGCTCTGGATAGACTGGTCTTATCTGTAAGTCATAATTTTTTCTTTGGCTACAATTTGTACCTTTTAGTTTTGTTTTTGTAATTTGTGACCTAAATCTCTAGAATAATTTACAAGTTGAGGACGTTATAATCATTTTCTCTGTAATTTGAATTCCTCTGGTGGTTTACCTTTGAGTATGGCATATGCTGCTGTTCACTTTTCGTAGAAAATTAGGGAAATCACTCTTTAATATCTAGTTTTCCCCTTGTTTCTAGAATTAGGGGAATAGAGCCTTCTTCCCACAAGTCTCTGTTTTGAACATCCGTAACATCTACATCCCAGAACATGTCCCTGTGTTCTGTTGGTCTACCTCTGCTCTCTGCTTTGGCACCCCGTGATCACCTGGCCCTAATAAGTGGCCCTTTCTCGACAGGCTGTCATCAGTAGTTTATATGTGAATGGTGGTTTAGAAATTTTGGTGTATAGTATAGAATAATAATAATAATAGCTCATACATACTGAACACTTACAGTATGTCAAACACTGTTGTATTTTGTGTATAACCCCTTTAATCTTGAAAAAAATCTTAGGAGATGAGTATCATTAATACCATTTTACAGGTAAGAAAACTATGACACAGAAGCAATTTAACAGTTTGCCAAAGGTTGCACAGTTAGTAGGTGTCGATCACTGAATGCTCAATAAATTGTTATTCTGCAAAGTTTCAAGTTCTTACTATGTAAGGATGATAATGATCTAGAGAGAGTTAAAAAAGTATATGTATTTACATTCAGAGTATTTTGTTCTGGAAGGTTTCAAGTGAATAACCTATCTGAAAAAATCAGAATCTCTCCCTAACAATATCAGGTAAATGAGGCCTTCTTGCATTTGGCTCCACAGACAATTTCTCTGGCAGCCAAATTGGCTGTTAATTGAAAATGTATTGGGAAGAGAGCCTCAAGGGCATAGGGGATGATGGTTTATCCCTTGGAAAAAAGGGAAAATGGGATTTTCAAGCATATGTACATACTTAAGGAAAAAGATTTAAAAATTTTAATAATGCAGAAGAGAAATAGGTTTTCAGTTTTTTGTGTTACCGAGTCTTACAGGACTTTCAGGTTTCAGTACTTTCTTTTGCTGCATCGACTGGAAAGGTAAAACCCATGTTGAGCCCAGGTACAAGTAGGTAAATGAGAAAGAATTATGGTTCTGAAGCTGAAATCAGATTCTGTTTCTGTTTCATTTCAAACAACCTTTATTACTTTGAATAAAGAGATAAATGTACCGAAAATGCATTTGTGGCTAGTAAGTTAAACAAAAGGGCATCTATATTAGAATACCTGGGGTTTTATATAGAACCTGCAGAAGAGGGAAGTCTTGGACTTGGGCAGGAATGAAGCATCGGAGGGGCCAGGAAGCAGGGGCTGTAGCTGCTGTCTTGCAGCAGCAGAGCTGTCGGGAGCCTTTGATCTGCTGGGACAGAGTGCATGCTGGTCACTTGTCATATCTGCGTCCCTCTGCTCAAGATGTCAGTTCCCGAGAAGGAGCATCTGCTTGCCCTTGCTTGCCTTGCCTGTCCAATCTTGGTATCCATCCAAGGGTCTATTTCTAGTTTTTTGGGTTTTGTTGTTGTTGTTGATTGTCAAATTTGACATTATATATTGGGTTGAAGAAATCTTTAATCCCAGTGAACAGTGCAGCATTTTTAGATTATGGTTAAAAGCTCACCTCTGACAATGACAGGGAAAACAGGATTTCTATCTCTAGTTTATGGCTAGAGACAGTAGAGTCATGAAAAGGCTCCCAGTTAGTTAAATATCTAGCTGTGTAGAATTTTGTACATTAGTACATTCCTTTTAAATATTAACACCTCAAAGAACATTTGTGTGGTATTTAGCCACTGGTTTCCTCCCCTCAGGTCCTTTCATTTTCATGTCATTAATGGTAAGCTGGTGGATGGTTGTTTTGGGTGTCTCCCACCCTGTGGCACAGAATACATGTGAATATATGTATGTATATATTTATATGCATTTGTAATGAATCTATAGATTGGTAGATTAAAAAATGATTTTATATGGCATAATTTTGGAATTTTGCATTTTTAATTCTAGTACATCATGACTCCTGGGGCCTCTCTACCTCTTCTTTATTTCTGAGTCTGAGAAACAGACCATTAGTTTTTTAGTATTGACTCTGTCCCTCAGATGGAATCAGTATTAAAATGCAGACTGAAACCTTCAAGTTACATATCCTGAAAGAACAAATTACCTGTCTGTCCCATCCTCCTGATCGTGGTTGGGGGAATTACAGGAAATGCTGAAATGGAATTCTAACACTGGGCAGTGTGCCCTTCTCTGGGCAACTAGAAGCTGTTTTTCTGCCAGGATGACATCTGGTTTCTGAGGACCATGTGTGTCTTCCCTTCACCCTGACTCTGATCTAAATACTGATAGAGCACACTCCAAGCAGTAATGACTTGGTGTAATATAAGTGATAGACTTCTTTCAGCATCTCCTTCACAGCTGTGTGCTGTTTTGAAATTATCCCCCTTTTTTCCTCCTCCTCCTGTTTTGATGATTGCCTGAGTGCTTTCAAAAAGGATGACAAAGGAAGGAAAAGAGCCAAAGTAGTTAACTTACAAGTGTAAAGTCTGTACTCCCTTTGACCTGCAATTCTTTTTCCTATAATTTGTCTAAAATCATAATCATTGGCTGAAAAATGTATGCAGAAAATTCATTTCAGTTTTAACTACTTAGTGAAAATTTGGGAATGACCTGAACTTGTAGCAGTAGAATACCAACTCAGTAAAGCTGGCTTATTATGCAGCTATCAAAAATAATGACATAGTTTTATAGATTTACTGATTTGTAATGAGATTTGTGATATGGAATAATATTTATGTTATTGACTGAAAAGCATTTCTGTGCTCCCTTTTATATAAATTGTTCACTTCTGTGTATGTACACAGATTATGCTACCTATGGAGCAATGTCCGGAAGTATGTTTAAACAGTGGTTCTCTCTAGCGGGTAGATTTAGAGTTTTCTTTTCTAGTTGATAACCCACACTAGGAACCAAAACTGTGATGCTGAAATGCATTTATCCCTTTCAGTAATTTTTATACCACATTAATAGTTCTCAAGAAATTTTAGTATTTGTTAACTAATAATGATGGTTCTTGAATCTCATTTCTAGTTTTTATATTATTGATCCTCTGAAACAGGAAGACCACAGTTTGTTTTCTAACTATACTAGACTTGAATTTCTTAGTATTTTAATTGTGTCTTTAGCTTACGCCTTTTAGCACGTCTGCCTTAGATTATATGTTTTCTGAGGGTAGGAGTGGTATTTGATAAAGTTCATCTGTGTATCACCTGGCTTAGTATGTCCTAGAAATAGACATCCTTTTTAAAAAATCCTTAAATGTGAAATACAGTCCCTCTAGTTTGTGTAACAAATCATTTTTTGTCTGTTCAGGTGTAGAGTTTGGTGCTCGAATGATAACTATTGACGGGAAACAGATAAAACTTCAGATATGGGATACGGTAAGTATAGTAAATACCTTGTATGCCCTAAATAAAGTTGTTTTTTGAAAGTACAGTATATGTTTTGTTTTGTTTTATGTCCTTTTTATGCCTGTTATGGTTCGTTGGTACCAACACCTCTGCAACCGTGAGATCAAATGTGGTAAAAGATTAGGTTTTCTTATGCAGTGTTTTCAACAGGTGTACTGCAGATGTTGGGTGTTAGTGAACATATCTGAACATATCTGAACAAATGCTTGGGCTATGGGGTCTAAACGGAAATGCTCTGGAAACTGTGCTTTTAAGAAAATAAAGCGCCATCGCATGGAGCACCTGGGTGGCTCAGTGGGTTAAGCCTCTGCTTTCGGCTCAGGTCATGATCTCAGGGTCCTGGGATGGAAACCTGCATTGGACTCTCTGCTCAGCAAGGAGCCTTCTTCCCCCTCTCTCTCTGCCTGCCTCTCTGCCTATTTTTGATCTCTCTCTGTCAAATAAATAGATAAAATCTTAAAAAAAAAAATAAAGTGCCATAGCAAAGGACATGTATGAGATAAAATGTAAACACCATAGAGTCACTTGATCTGACAGTTTGTTAATTTTAAAAGTTTGATATAAAAGTTTGAGGGACTCCTGGGTGGCTCAGTTGGTTAAGCGTCTGCCTTCGGCTCAGGTCATGATCCCAGGGTCCTCGGATTGAGCCCCATATCAGGCTCTCTGCTTGGCCAGGATCCTGCTTCTCCAACTCTCTCTCTGCCACACTCTCTCACTCTCATTCTTTGTCAAATAAATTTTTTTAAAGAAAAAATAAAAAGTTTGATTTAGTCCCAACCGCTTGAAGCCACCTTGCTTCTCTTACTTAATATTTGTTGAGTGCCTGTTCTGTGTCATGCCATATAGCTTTTAGTAACAGTTTGTCATCTGACCACAGAACAGGATTTGAATGACTATTTTCTTTATCCTCCCAACTTAAATGCATAAAAGAGAAGTTACCTTACTATATACAATGGTTGCCGTAAGGTAGTGGTTCTCAAACTTTTTGGTCTCAGAATCCCTTTCTTTATCCTTTTAAAAATTAATGAGGACCCAAAGAGCCTTTGCTTATGTGCCTTATAGCTATCAGTATTTACCATGTTAGAACAAAACTGAGAAACTTATTTTAGAGAGGGGGAGGGGGGCAGGGGAAGAGGGAGAGTGAATCTCAAGTAGGCTCCTTTGCCCAGTGCAGATATTTAAAGATGAGTGTAATAGGGGAGCCTGGGTGGCTCATTAGTGAAGCATTTGCCTTTGGCTCAGATCATGCATGACCCCAGGGTCCTGGGATCCGGTCCCTTGTCGAGCTCCCTGCTCAGCAGAGAGTCTGCCTCCCCCTCCCCCCTTCTCGTGTGCGCACATGTTCGCCCGCTCTCTCTCTCTCTCTCTCTCTCAAATAAAATCTTTAAAAAAATAAGCATAATAAACTCATTATATGTTGGGATAAGCAAAGCAGTTTTTATGGGAATTGACTATGTTTTTCCAAAACAAAAAATTGACTGTGTTTCCAAAACAAAACTTTATTTTTCTAGTGAGAAGAATGTTGTTTTGTTACATTTTGAAAAAATCTCTTCATTGTCTGCTTGATAGAAAACAGCTTGGATTCTCATATCTGCTTCTGCATTGATTTTTTTTTTTTTAAAGATTTTATTTATTTATTTGACAGAGACACAGCAAGAGAGGGAACACAAGCTGGGGGAGTGGGAGAGGGAGAAGCAGGCTCCCTGCTTAGCAAGCAGGCCGATGTGAGCTGATCCCAGGACCCTGGGATCATGACCTGAGCCGAAGGCAGATGCTTAACGACTGAGCTACCCAGGTGTCCTGCAGAAATTCTACATTGAGTCTTACGTGTGTTGTTTAGTTGGAGTGTATGAAGAAAATACAATTCCACATAACTAGGTAGTTGGGAAACAGAGGACCTCATCTACCCTTAAGGAGACAGGGACCCCTGGGGGTCCTGGGAAATCACACTTTGAGAACCACTGCCATAGGTCAATAAGACTTAATTCTTCACAGATCCCCAGTTGAAAAGATCAAACAAGGGCACCTGTTATGACAAAGAGCATGTTCTCTAAACTAGTAAATGAAATATAAAATATGGGGAATTTTATCGTAATATACCCATGTTTTGTTTTGTTTTTTTCCTCTTGTCACTCAGTCTTGGTTTCTTACTTGTCACCTATAATAGTTACTTAGGGAAGAATCCTTGGAGAATCCAGTCTCACAGACTGGATTCTCAGGAAAACCAAGCAAGTTGCTTCACGCTGTCATGAGACTTAGGTTTCCTGATACGTATCCCATAACTGTCCCCAAAATGGAAAACCCTGAATCTCTATTTTGCGCTGTTCCAGAGTTATACAGTGTTCTTAGGTTCTTGTGGTTTCTTAGCTCTTTTGAAGTGGAGACTTAAGCTTTTACTGTTTCTTAGGCCCCTCCCACGCCCACCCCAAGCGTGTAGTGTCTCATTACCTTTTTTGATTTATATTCTCTTAGGCAATATGATTTCAGAACTGCATGGAAAAGAGAAAAATGAAATATGCAAAGTCCCTTCCTTCCTAGAGATTTAAAAATTAAAGCTCTCCAGCCAAAAAAAAGTATTTTCTACTTTTGTATTAAGAGTTTATTCCTTTTTCAGAACTGATTGTTATGCATAAGCTAGGTTGCTTTCTTAGCCAGGGAACTCATGCAGCACAGTGTGCTGTGAACCAGCCTACTTGCTATTCTCTAATAAACACGTTTTTCATACCTTATACTGTGCATGAATACTTGCTTTGCTTGAAGTACTTTACCCCCTTTTTGCATTGAAGACCAACTCAGATGTCACCTGACACCCATGGGATAGCGGATTGCCCCCATAGTATTTTATGCATATTTCTGTTAAGAGCTCTTATCCTGTTGTTACGTAAAGTAGTTGTTTACCCTTCTCCGAATAATCATGAGGGAAAGTACCATATGTATCCTACTCAGCTTTGTGCTTTAGATTAATAGATGATTGACTGATACAATGTTTGGTGAATTTTCTTGAATGAATGAGTAAAGCGTCTCATTCTAAGCAGCTTGTAGGATCATTGGATTTGTTCAGGAGATAGCATTACAAAAGTATATAGTTCCAAAGGGAAGGTTGATACTGTAATGAAAATTATGTGAAATTAGAGGCACAAACCATTTCATTGTAGTTTATTCTAGTGTATTTAGTCTTTCTTCTGTCCTTAAGGTATTTTCTTTAAATAATCCCCTGCCCTCCATTTTTTTTTTTTATTTCTTTTCAGAGTAACAGTATTCATTGTTTTTGCACCACACCCAGTGCTCCATGCAATACGTGCCCTCCCTAATACCCACCACCTGGTTTCCCCCCTGCCCTCCAATTTTTGAAACTTGAATGAGTCATTCATTACCCAGTTTAGTTTGTGGGTTAACTAGTCCTGCCTTTTTTTTCCCCTTAGCTTATGAGTTGATTATTTTGTACTGCAGTGATCTTTCAGAAGAGATCTGTAGTAATTACTTATTTTGGACTTGTATGAAAGAGAAATAGAAACAAACAAACAAAACCCTTGTTCATACTTCCTCTGTAGAGACAGAGGAACAGCTTCTCTGTATCTAAAACAGAGAGACTGGTACCTTTGAAGACATCATGACTCCCAAAAAAGAATTCCGTGGCTTCCACATGAAGGGTGCTAGGAACACAATAGCCTCTTTCAGATGAAAGAATGGAAAAGGAAAGAATGTTCAAACAACTCTGTTAACTTACTACTTTTGAAAGTTGCTTCTTGAGTCTCTGCCTTAGAGGTTTGCCTCTTATGGTCGTTGGTTTTCTTCTTCTTTCACCTAACTTCCAAAAGTCTTTAATAGACGTTATCACACACATAAAGGTTCATTCCACACTTAGTTTTATATCCGAATGGAACATTGTTTCCCATATCATCAAATGTCTACTTTTGGATAGGAAAGTACATTTTTAGTAGCACGGATCATGTCTGTTCCTGGCCCAGGACATTTACAAAACCATCCTAGTATCCTTTAGGCAAAAATTTGCCAAACATTACTATTTGTTTTGTCAGCCTTAAGAAATGATTTTTTCCCCCAGTGACTAAGTCCCAGTATCTTAGGATATTTGTCATCTGTTGCATATCCATTTCTGTTCACAAAAAATAAAAATAAGGAATTTTCCTTGCAAAATTTCCATATCCACCATCTAGCATCTTTGCTTTGAAAATAGTTGCCAGAGATCTCCCCCAGAGGCTTTGTTGCAAGCAGAGGTAACTGTATCCTTTGGCCCTCTATAACTTTCTTTCTTTTGTCAGAAGTCAGATGAGTGATATTCTTAGTCTCTGTGTGAGTCAAAGAAGAAAACAAATTGTACCCAGTTCTTACTCCTTGGCTAATGGAAGGAGGGTGTAAGAAGTCCATTCTCACTCTTAGACTCTCATCCAGCCTTTACCCACCATTTTTTAAATTCTTACTCCTCTTTTTGTTTTGTTTATTTGTTTGTTTTTGTCAAATTTTCAGTTACCTTCCCAATATATCCAAATAAATTTTACTCTCTCCCCCTATAGTTATAGTATGGATGTTCTAAGTCCCATGTTTCTGCCCAACTTCCCTCAAAATATTTTAGATTTACCAGTATTTTCCCCCTCAATTATGACATTGGAGCTGCATTAAAAAAACACTCATTTGCTTCCTACATGCTGAAAGTACCTTTTCAGCCAATCACCAGCATTTTTTGGTCCTTTATAAAATGTGTCCATTTATACCCAACTTCTTACCCCAAAGAATGGGTGTTTTTATATATCAGTGGGGTGGTAAGGATGGATGGCCAGAATTCAGTGGGACCAGGGAAAGGGCCTAGAACCAACCATCAGGCCACAGTTCTACCTCTGCCACTCCTCTCCGTTCCCATCCCCACAAGCCAAGGAGTGGAGAAGCTTTGTCTCCTGTGGCAGCTGTTCATCATCCCTCTCTTAAACAACTACAGGGACAGGAAACTCTCAAACATTCCATTCTACACTAATAATTACTTCCCACCTGTGTACAAGACGGAAAGTAAATATAAGCCATCTCTTACATGGCAGTGTTAAAAGAATCTGAAATCCTCCTTTTCATGGTAAATATGCTTAATTTTTTAAAAAAAATTTATATCACTGTTCTTTCTAGATATTTACAATCCTGTTTCTCTTCTCAGAAGGATCTACTTTTGTTTCTGTAGGAGACTCCCTTAGAAAGCCTAGACTTCAGTTGTACAGGTTGACTTTTTCTCTGTGCTTGCTGTGGTGGACACAGGCAGCCTAAAAATCGATCTGATTTTTAGTAATGTTCTTGTCCTCCAAACCAAAGTCTTGTTCATATGTGTAGATTTCAATATCTTTTTTCTGAATCTTTATATTGTGAGAACCGGGAAGAACAATCACAGGGATTTTTTTCAAGTTGAATCTTGAGTAAAGTACCTGAGATTTCATTCTTGGGTGCTGGACAACTTATTTGGCTACGTAGAAATCCTTTTCTCCTTTTGGTTCTTGGCTGGGTTCTTTATAGCTGGACTTGTTAGATAAATCATTAGCAGTGAAAGTAGAGGTATTACCATAATACTGATTCTCACAGATCTTAATTTTCTAACTTTATTGGCCCTTTGGGATCAGTCATGATAACATAATGTGAGTACCTACTGTGTATACTTCAGTGGCTGTTTAACAGTTTGTGTATAGTTAAAGAAGCCATAGTTCAAAACTGAACTGGGCAGGATTTGTTTCCAGACTATCAATACCATTAACAGAGAGACTAGGCCAGTGTGTGGGGTATCTTTCTTACCAGGCAGGTCTCAAGAATTCAGAAACTATTCTGAATATTGATCTTTGCTTATTATAAAGTAATCATAGATTTTAAGATGCATGGTTATGTTCATAGACCTCACTTGGAATGTTTGCATTTTTTTTAGCTTGAGTTTTTAATTTGTAATGGTAGGCAAAACCAGATTGAATGGATTCAGTATAAAGTGATCCATTATATACAGCATTTCCATATTATAACATGTTCCTGGTAAAACAATATAGGAGGAATGAGAATGGTGTGTAGGCATGTGCTATTCTCCTTTTTAAAAATCTGTTCTCCCGGGATGCCTCGGTAGCTCAGTCGGTTAAGCATCTGCCTTCAGCTCAGGTCATGATTCCAGGGTCCTGAAATTGAGTCCCACATCTGTCTCCTTGCTCAGCAGGGAGCCCACTTCTCCCTCTGTTTGCTGCTCCCTCTGCTTGTGCTCACTCGTTAATAATGTCTCTCTCTGACAAATAAAATAAATAAAATTAATTAATTAATTAATAATAAAAATCTGTTTTTCCTTTCACTGTTTTTTTATCTGAGCCATAAACACTGTAGTTTTAAATCTTACAGTCGTCTTCCTCTTGACAGTGTATTCATTTTAACTCCTCCCATAGAATGCCCCTGCAAGATTGTTTTAAAGGACTTTTGCCTTTTCTCAATATTTAGAGCAGTAAACCTGATTACAAACTAAAGAAAAAATTACCTTTTTTGTATTATTACCAAGACTCCTTCATTGGTATATATAATTCACAGTGAAATAAATCTCTTAAAAATGTAGTCCTACTTTGGAGGGGGTGTGCTATGATGAGTGCTGTGAAGTGTGTAAACCTGGCGATTCACAGGCCTGTACCCCTGGGGCTAAAAATACATTATATGTTTATTAAAAAATTTAAAAATTGAAAAAAAATGTAGTCCTAAGTTTTCCTGTGCTAAGCAGTTAAAAAAGAAATTCTCATAATGCGTAATGCTTGTGTTTTGAACTTCGATTTATTAAAAAACTTTTTTGGAAAGGTACATCTCAGTAAATTATGGTAAAATAATTTTAATGAAATTTCATGCTTCTAACTAGTATCATCTAATGTTTTAACCTCACACTATGAAATGAGTTGGTTATTTGTATAGTTCTTTTATGTGATGGCTTTCTCAGTATTCAGTTTAGCATTAGACACTATTTGAAGTGGCAGAATTGCTTGCAGGGTACCAAGAGAGGGCCTAATCTTTAGTTTCCACATCAGAAAAGTTATTTTTACTGACTCTTAGCATGTTAGAATCTATTGATATCCACTTATTTAGGTGGGATGGAGTAATGACCCATTTTGTGCACTTGATTAGGACATTAGGATTCATTCTTTTCTCTGGAAAGGCTTTCTCTGCATGCCTGCTGTGTGCCAGACCCAGTGCTAGGTGCTGGGGATGGGGGATATGGGAGGGAGGGAGTATATTGTGAGGGCCAGGAAGAACAAGAAGTTAGTGTGGAGTGTTAGAACAAGGTGGAACTTGAGTTGTCTTTGTGAATTCTGAGGGTTGGAAGGGCTTAGTAGTTAACTGGAAGATCAAAGCTCAGCATACAAACATGAATATTTTCCAGGTTAGTAGATTTTGAATGCAAAAATTGTGAAAACTGGATTTGTGTTTACTTAATTTACATACTTTTAAAAAAAATTTTATTTATTGGGGTGCCCAGGTGGCTCAGTTGTTAAGCATCTGCCTTCGGCTCAGGTTGTGATCCCAGAGACCTGGGATCGAGTCCCGCATCGGGCTCCCTGCTCAGTGGGAATCCTCCCTCTTCCACTCCCTCTGCTTGTATTCCCTCTCTCACTGTCTCCCTCTCTGTCAAATAAATAAATAAAATCTTTAAAAGAAAAAAAAAAAGATTTTATTTATCTGAGAGAGTAAGAGAAAAAGAAGGATTAGGGGGAGGGGCAGAAGCAGGACCCCTCCCCCCCACTGAACAGGGAACCTGATGTGGGACTGGATCCCAGGACCCTGAGATCATGACCTGAGCCGAAGGCAGACGCTTAACCTACTGAGCCACCCAGATGCCCCCCCCCATACTTATTTTTTCTCAAAAGTAGAAAAGTGAGTAAAAATGCAGAAGTATTTTTGGTAAGAACCGTCTCAATTTTAAACTCAGAGGCAATATGTATATCCTTCACCAGCCTTCTTAAAAACCAGAACATTAGTGCCACTAGTAAAAGAGAGAAATTAACTAATTTTGCATAATCTCTGAAGTCTCTTTTCACAAGTGGATATAAAGATGACTTCTACATCCTGTTGCCGTTTGACAAGCATTATATATCACATACAGAGGAAATTGATTAAGTGTGCAGAAAAAATTATATAAATTAAATTCAGAGCCATTTTCTGTTTTTCATAATAAAATGGTTGCTCAAAGAATTCCATCTGATGACTGTTGAAAGCTCACTGCAGTTTATGATATAACTGATAAAATCTGCATCCTTGGCCTTCCAACAACCTTTACACCAGCAGATGGTGGGCGTAAAGATGTCATTCATCATTTATTTACAATGGACTTTATTTATTCTAGTGTCAACAGCTGCCCCAGGGAGTGGGTTATTGAATTCAAATGTGAGGCTCTGGGTTATTTGCTTCCTTTCAAATTTGTCTTCAGAGCTTAGTTGCTAGGAGTCCATTCTGTGTTCTAATAATGACTCATGTATTGTGAAGCCATTCAGTAAATTGGGTTGTCAGGGATTGCCAAAAAAGGTTTAGAGGTCTTGTTGTTTGGGGGCGGGGGGGTGCGCATGTGTGTCTGGTTGACTTTGAGCAATAGTGGTATTTTGTGACTTTTTCCTAAGACTGGTGAAGTTAACTTTTCTTTTCTTTTACATGCTCATTCCCTACCTGCCCATATTCTGTATATGAATAAAAAGAAAATATAGATGACAGTTTATTAAAGAAAGCTCCCAACCTTTTCTTTCCTGACAGGCGGGGCAAGAGTCCTTTCGTTCCATCACAAGGTCATACTACAGAGGTGCCGCAGGGGCTTTGCTAGTGTATGATATTACAAGGTGAGAACTTGGAAATGTATCTGTTCATTTGGTCAGTGCAGAGACTTTCTCTAAATAAACATGATTGCCAGTTATAAAAGTATGGTTTTGCCTTTATTCCCTGGCTGTTTGACTTTAAAACTTGTGTCTTTAATTAAATTTAAATTTACTACAGAGATCTACAATGAAATTATTTTCTTATATAAATAAGCACCCCCAAGTTAATCAATTTGATAATATAGTTTATACATTGGAATTTTCCAAAGCGAAGTTACATTTAATTTCCAGATACTGTATTTGAGATCTGTTTCTCATTACATAAGTGGATATGGCTAAAAATAGTTACCTTTAATGGAATGTATACAGTTCATTGTACACTACTAGGGGAAACACTTTGAAAATAGTAATCAGATTTTCTTCTATATTTAGGAGAGATACATTCAACCACTTGACAACCTGGTTAGAGGATGCCCGCCAGCATTCCAATTCCAACATGGTCATTATGCTTATTGGAAATAAAAGGTAAAAAGACTAATTTAAATCTTCTTTGCATTAATGATGAAAACTGTGGATAGCTGTTTATGCAGTAACTGATTTTCTTACATGTTTGTCCAAATGTACATTATTGGTTTCTTAAATTACAAAATTTTGAAAATCCCAGGATGTTTCTTTTGGTTTTTAAAATACAGTTAATAAGCTTTGTTGGAAATCATTATCGTCATCATCATCATTATTATAAGAAATAGTTTGTGTTGGAAGGTAAACTTGAAAGAATAATTTGAAGGAAGTTCATCTGATTAGTAGTTGAAAGAAAACCCACTTATTTATTTGGGGGATGGGTCAGTGTTAAATATTATCCAAATTATTTTAAATACTTCACAGTAGAAATAGGTGTGCAGAACTCAAAGGAATATTTTTTCTCTTTTTTATGACTTAATGTGCATTACGAGTTTGTGCAGTACATCTCTTGGGTTTATTTACACTTAAAGTTCTGAAACACTTTTAATATTGTTCAGTAGATATCACATTAGTACTTTTAAGCTTATTTCTAAGGTGTTTTTTTTTTAAGATTTTTATTTATTTATCTGACAGAGAGAGATCACAAGTAGGCAGAGAGGCAGGTAGAGAGAGAGGGAAGCAGGCTCCTTGCAGAGCAGAGAGCCCTATGTGGGGCTCGATCCCAGGACCCTGAGATCATGACCTGAGCCGAAGGCAGAGGCTTTAACCCACTGAGCCACCCAGATGCCCCTATTTCTAAGGTTTTGTATTAGTGTCATCCTAATCTTATTTCATTTTATAACTCTAGGGAGCATTATTTGCAATGAATGCCCTTGTGCTCTACATTTAAAATAATAGTACATGGGAAAACAGTTTTTTGGCCATAGTTTCTCTAAAGTTTGAAGTAAGAAAGTTTTCACAATTCTATTTGAAAATTACAGTGGCAACAAATAAAATGTTCATACTTTTAAATGTTCATACTTACATCTTACCAGTGTCTTCTTTTTGTCTGAAAGATGGTGAGTAGGTTCTTGCTGATGACTTAAAATTGGTTGTTGCCCATGAGAAACTTCTAATCCCTATATGAAAAAGAAAAACATAGTATGTACAAAGGTGTTTCCTACTGCAGAATGAAATGATAATTACATGATGTGATGGAGGTGCTAGCCAAGGCCTGTGGTAGTAGTCATATTGTGTTATATAAATGTTTCATATCAACCCATTGTACACCTTAAACTTAAGTGTTATGTGTCAGTTATATCGCAATAAAAAATAATACCTGGGGCACTGGGTGGTTCATTCATTCGGTTAAGCTTCTACCTTCAGTTCAGGTCATGATCCCAGGGTCCTAGGATCGAGTGCTGCATTGGGTTCCCTGCTCCGTGGAGAACCCACTTCTCCCTCCCCTTCTCCTCCTCCCCCTAGCTCATGGTCGCTCACTTGTGCTCTCTCTCTCTTCCTCAAATACATAAATAAAATATTTAAAAATAAATAAATAATTCCTAAATAATTTTTAAGAAAGTATTTTTTTCACAGCTAGTTGATCCCCCAACTCTAAGCTGTAGTTACCATGGTCTTCCTAAACTTCCTATGTGAGATGACTCCTTTCTTAATTGTAGAGTCCTTTAGTGAAAAAAACAAAACCCTAAATAAATGGAGGGATATACTATATTCACTGATTGGAAAACTAAATATTTTTAAGATGGCATGTCTTCCCAAATTGACCTAAAGATTGATTGCGATCCCAGTCAAAATTCTTTAGGCTTTAAGAAGGTAAAAATTAACAAGCTATTTTAAAAATCTGTATTAAAATGCAAAGGTCATAGGATAGCCAAAGTTGGCAGATTTACTGGTTTCACTATACTGATTTCAAGATTTATTATAAGGTATTGTAATCAGTTTTGTCTGGTTTTGGCATAGATAGATGTAAATCACTGGAACAGAGTAAGATGCCCAGAAGTATATTCATACACACACACACACGTCAAGTTAATTTTTTGACAAAGGTGCCAGGGCAGTTCAGTTGGGAAAGGATATTTCATCAAATGGTGCTAGAACAATTGAGTAGCCATGTATCAAAAAATGAACCTTGACCCTTACCTCACACCATATACAAAAGTTAACTTGAAGTGTATCATAGACCTAAAAGTAAGAGATAAAAATGTTTTAAAATTCTAGAAGAAAACAGTTTTAGTGACTGTGGTTTTGTCAAACATTTTTTCTTTTTTTTCCTTCCTTTCAGATTTTATTTAAATTCAAGTTAGTTAACATACAGTGTAGTATTAGTTAAAGTGGTAGAATTTAGTGATTGCATATAACATGCAGTGCTCATTACAAGTGTTCTCCTTAATGCCCATCACCCATTTACCCCATCCCCCTTCCCACCTCCTGTCCCAACAACCCTCAGTTCCTTGTATTTAAGAGTCCCTTATGGCTTGCCTCCCTGTCTGTTTTTATCTTAACTTTATTTTTTCTTTCCTTCCTGTATGTTCATCTGTTTCGTTTTCTTAAATTCCACATGAGTGAAATCAGATGGTATTTGTCTTTGACTTATTTCACTTAGCATTATGCCCTCTAATTCCATCAAGGTTGTTGCAAATGGCAAGATTTCATTCTTTTTGATGGCTGAGAAATATTTTAATATATATTTTTATATATTTATAGAATTTTTATAGAATTTTAATATAATTTTTATTTTTCTATGATTTATATAGTTTTATATTATAAATTATAATATATAATTTTATATATATATATATCTTCTTTATCCATTCATCCATCAATGGACATCTGGGCTCTTTCCATATTTTGACTTATTGTGGACCTTGCTGCTATAAACATTTGGGTGCATGTGCCCCTTTGAATCACTGTTTGTATCCTTTGGATAAATATCTAGTAGTATAATTGCTGGGTCATAGGGTAGTTCTGTTTTTAACTTTTTGAGGAACCTCTGTACTATTTTCCAGAGTGACTGCACCACTTTGCATTCCCACCAACAGTGTGAGAGGGTTCCTCCTCCTCTGCATCCTCACCAATGTCCATTATTTCCTGAGTTGTTAATTTTAGCCATTCTGACCAGTGTGAAGTAGTATTTCATTGTGGGGTTTTGTTTTTCTTTTTTTTTTTTTTAGATTTTCTTTATTTATTTGAGATAGGACACGGGGAAGGGCAGAAGGAGAGGGAGAAGCAGACCCCCTGCTGAGCAGGGAGCTGGACTCAGGGCTTGATCCGAGGACCCTGAGACCATGACCTGAGCCAAAGGCAGACACTTAACTGACTGAGCCACTAGGCACCCCCTCGTTGTGATTTTAATTTGTATTTCCCTGACGATGAGTGATGTTGAGCATTATTTCATGTCTGTTAGCCATTTTTGTATGTCTTCCTTTCAGAAATGTCTGTTCATGTCTTTCCCCATTTTGTAACTGGATTATGTATTTTCTGAGTATTAAGTGGTTAAGTTCTTCATAGATTGTAGATACTAGCCCTTTATCTGATATGCCATTACAAATATCTCCTCTCATTCCATTGGTTGCCTTTTAGTTTTGTTGATTTGTCAAACATTTTTTAAATGGGACAGAAAAAAGGCATAAAAGGGAACAAACCAACTATATATTTGACTCTTAAATAACACACAGTCCAAAATTTGCATTTGATTACCAAAAATTTAACTGCTAATAGGCTACTGTTGACTAGAAGCCTAACTGAGAGCAAATAGTTGATTAACACATATTTTGTATTTATATGTCTTATATATTGTACTCTTACCATAAAGTAAGCTAGGGAAAAGAAAATGTTATTAAGAACATCATAAGGGAGAAAAATACATTTGCAGTACTATACAGTAATGGGGGCAAAGCAAAGTGAGAGAGTGAGTCTTAAGCAGGCTCTACACCCAGTAAGGAGCCTTATGCAGGGCTCAATCTCACAACCTGGAGATCATGACTTGAGCCGAAATCGAAGAGTCAGACACTTAACCAACTGAGCCATATAGGCACTCCCCTGTACAATACTGTATTTATTGAAAAAAATTCATATGTAAATGGACCCTTGCAGTTAAAATCCATGTTGTTTAAGGTTCAAATTCAACAAAATCAAAAACTTTTGCTTAAAAAAAAGTTTAAAAAATGAAAGGGAAGCTGCAGACTAGGAGAAAATATTACGACATAAAACCTATATCCAACAAAATATTTATTTCTAGAATATATGAAGAATTGTTACAATTCATTAATAAAAAGATAACCCAGTTTTTTTTAATGTGCAAAAGAACTGAACCAGCACTTTACTAAAGAAGATATGTATTGTTGGCAAGTAAACACATAAAAAATACTTAACACCACTAATCATGAAGGAAATGCAGATTAAAACCTCAATGATGGGGCTTCTGGGTGGCTCATTTGGTTACGCACCTGAGCCTTTGGCTCAGGTCATGATCCTGGAGTCCCTGGATGGAGCACCTCATCGGGCTCCCTGCTCAGCAGGGTGTCTGCTTCTCCCTCTCCTGCCCCTCCCTCGCTCATGTTTTTTCTCTCTCTCTTTCTCTCTCTCTCCCTCCCAAATAAATAAATAAAAATCTTCAAAAAAAAAAAAAATCCCTATGATGTACATACCATTATGTACTCCTTAAAATAGCTAAAATTAAAAAGATTAACATACTGAGTGTTGGCAAGGATGTAGAACTGAAACCCTTATACTGCTTTTGGGAATGTAAAATGATAACAACCACATTGCAAGATGTAAACATACATCTAACGTACTGCCTGCACATTCCGTTCCTAGATATTTATCCATAGGGCCACACAAAGAATTACACACACACACTCTACCAGCTTTATTTATAATAGCCCCAAAGTGGGAAACAACCCATATTTCAAATAATAAGCAAATGGGTAAGTTGTGATATAGTCATGCAGTGGAATACCACTCAGCAATAAAGAATGAGCTATTGGTATGTGCAACAAAGTGGATGAATCTCAAAATAATTATGGAGTGAAAAAACCCAGACAAAAATGAAGACATATCATGTGATTCCATTTATATAAAATCCTGGAAAATTCAGAAAGCAGATGGTTAGTTGCCTGGGGTAAAATAGGAAGAAAGGATGGATTATAGTGTGGGGTGTGAGGAAACCTATGGGAGGCAAATGGCTTCACAGGTAAACATGTCAAACTCATCATTTTATATTAAATGTGCAGTTTCTTTTATGTCAATTATACTACAGTAAAGCTGGAAAAATAGTAAGATAGCAAATAGCATTTTACTGTATAGATTTAATTTTAGAAAGTTATTTTAATAGAAATCAAGGTTTGCTGTTTAAGAGAAAATATTTACTTACATGATATTTCAATTGGAAAAGGCCAATTATTGATTACTTCTTTGTAACTGGAAATATCTATCATCTTGGCCTTTGCTCAAGGCTTTTCATGGTTATTCTTTCCTCATGTAAATTATTTCAACCTTTCAAGATTAAAGCTATTGTAGGGAAACTTTAGTCTTTGTGATATAGAAGTATTCAACTACCATTCAGTAGTGATGTGTGAAATAGTAAGAGGAGAATATTTGGAGAATAAAGAGAATTTTCATCCTTTTAATCTTAGCAGTGTTTTCTTTGAGTCTCAGACATGGTGTATGGCAACTTACTGATGGCTTAAAATTTTGCTCTTGCCCATGAGGAACTTACAGTCTAAATATAAAAGGGAAAGTCATATTATATACAAGAGGTGTTTCTAATGATTGTAGGTTGGTGACCCTTGTAATTAAGAGTATAGTAGCTATGGAAAGACATTTTAAGGAAAAACTAGGAGAAGGGAACAAAGAATGTATAACATGCTGAGAGTGAATGGGAATGAACAGAGATAAATGAGGTGATTATTATTAGATGAGGTGAATTGGGGTAGACATGGAAACAGGTAATAGGCGATTTTTGAATTAGAGGCATTAAGCAGTAGGGAGCCAGTGAAGGGATTTGAGGAGGGCAGTGACTAGTCAGAGTGACAGATGACACAGATTTTTCTTAACTATGGCATTTTAAATTGGTTATACAAGAAATAGGAAGCAGGGTCCACAAAGATGAAAAATTCTTAATAGTCAAGGGTTATACTACAAACCCTGAACAAAAAGGGTGTGAATTAAGAGAATGATTTAGGAAAGAAGGGTAATTAACTAATGAAAACAGTTTAAATGTTTTATGATTTTTATGCCTGGAAGACTGAGGAAACAACCAAAGTAAGGAAGGGTGTGATGAAAAAAAAAAGATCATGCATCCTAAATTGCCACTTTTTTTTTTTTTGAACAACCCCTCAAAAGTACATGTCTTTAACCCTCTTTGCTAAGATAACATTTGCAAATGCAAATGTAATCAGAAATAATGGTGTGGAAAACAGAGTAATTTTATCCCCAAATAAGGTATTGTTTAAATAAGATATGGCATACGCTTAAAATAGGATAAAAGGTCCTTAAGGGAAGAGGTGTTTTCTTGAAAATTTTGCACAGTTGAAAGCTAATTTTCCCTTAAGAATGACTGTCAGATAAGGGGGATGAATTCCAGGAGCCTGTTACCACATCACTCTTGCTAGGGTTTTCCCTCCATTTTTTATTCCTACTAGAATATAAGCTCCTTACGGCCTGTGGGCGTTTGGGATTTTTGTCTATTTTGCTGTAGTCTGTCCCCAGATATAGGAAAGTGCTTGGCACATAGGAGGCCCTCGGATTATAGTTGGGTGTATTACCCTGCCTGTGCTATAATATTTGTAAACTTAGTTTGCCCTCGTTTTTGTTCTCACCTTAAACCACTAAAATTTCATAGCATAGGCATCTAAACAGCATGTCACATTCTTGTGGTTCCCTTTGTAATATTTTATATCAAACTTTCTAACATTTCACATTGTTAGGAGTGTTTTTTGAGCACTTGCATCACTAAATGCTTAGATGACTTCTTATGAATTATAAATTATTTTTTAAATGTAACAACTGAAAGTTACAAAATCACTCAGAAGTTTCAATTACTTAAACAACAGTTACTGAAGGGTGCCTGGGTGGCTCAGTGGGTTAAAGCCTCTGCCTTCGGCTCAGGTCATGATCCCAGGGCCCTAGGATCGAGCGCTGCATCGGGCTCTCTGCTCAGCAGGGAGCTTGCTTCCCTTCCTCTCTCTTTGCCTGCCTCTCTGCCTACTTGTGATCTCTGTCTGTCAAATAAATAAAATCTTTAAAAAAAAAAAACAACAACAACTGTTACTGATAATGAGCTAAGTGACAACTTTGTAAACATAATTGACAGCTTATCTGGTCAGCCAGCTTTTTAAAAGATTGTATTTATGTATTTGACAGGCAGAGATCACAAGTAGGCAGAGAGAGAGAGAGAGAGGTGGAAGCAGGCTCCCCGCTGAGCGGGGAGCCTGATGCGGGGCTCGATCCCAGGACCCTGGGATCATGACCTGAGCCGAAAGCAGCGGCTTTAACCCACTGAGCCACCCAGGTGCCCCTGGTCAGCCAGCTTTTTAAAGGCATCCAATTCCTGGTGAATTTTTTAACATTGAAACAGTGATGTAACTTAATATTAGATGGATGAGACTTTAACATCTTTGTTTTGCTTTATCCCTAATTTGTGTGATATAAATTTGCATAAAATACCACCATTGTTTACCCTCAGTAAAAATAATACTGTAAAAGACTCCAAAGGGGAAAATGATAAAAAACACAAAATACAGTAGTGGGTATGAGCATCTTCCAGTAAGAAGAAAGAGACAAAGGAGCAGTATGGAATTGTGTTCAAGATGTTAATTACCTGTGGAAATTGAAATTATGGGACTTTTTTTTTTCTTTGTATTTTTCCATATTTGACAAAAACTTCTTTAATTTTTATCAGAAAAAGTAATCCCTATATGACACAGTCATCTGGGTGATGATTCCACCTCCTCCATCAGCTCTTCCTAGACTGTGAACTTGGTTGTTTTAACCTGCCTTCTTTGTTCCTCCATTTCCTCATCTGTCAGGTACATTAAATGAGATAATCCATGTAAAACAGTTCACAGTACTAGGTTTATACTGTGTTACTCATCATCCAAGGAAATGGTTAAATGAACTGTGATGGGATATTAATTAATCACTAAAAATTGTGTTTGTGAAAAAGATATAATGATATATAATGATTCTAATATTAAGTGAAGAAAATCAGGACATGGAGTTACAGATAGAACATGGTTATGCATATATGTGAAAAAGGTCACTTTTGGGTAGAAAAACAGGACCAAGAAGAATGATTAAGTCAATTTTAGAATGACTACACTATTTATAGAGTAACCTCCCTCCTCTCCCTGGTACTCCTGATTCTGCTTACTCTGCTTTTCCACATTTACCACTTTCTAACATACTATATTCTTTACTCAGTATTACGGTCTGTCCTCTACTGGAATGTACACTTTTTTGTGTGACTTCTTCATTAATACATCCCAAGGGCTTACCAAAATTCCTGGTTTATAAATATTTATAAGATATTTATAGATATTTATAGATATTTCTTGAATGAAGAAACAATTTCCTTTTCTTAGATTTTTCTGTATTTCTTATTTAATAATGATAATAATGGATATTTGTGAAACTAATAACCGAACTAAAGAAAAAGTAACATCAATGTGCAGAACCTTTCACAGTCATCAGAGTGACATATATTAACAAGTGTGATCTTACCACGTGTTGGTGAGGAGGTGATACAATGGGAACTTTCAAACATTGCTACTAAGAGTATAAATTATGCAGCTGTTTTGGAAGACACCTTTGTACCAAGTATATATTCAAGTGCAGTGGCTTTTGAGCTTTCTCATTTGTCTTAAATACATTTTCTATCATGTCTTAGTGCACAAATTATATGTATACCTACATAAAAAACAAAATTCCGTAAAACAGTGGGCGATACGGTCTGATACTTTCTCTTCTTTTCCATACTAATTCACTGAGTCATGGCACATGTATACCAAATACTGTACTTGGAAAATACAGTACTTTCTAACATTTTACTACCTTGGAAAAGTTTTGGCACATGTACACCAAAAAATGTATAACTTTTTATTGTAACACTGTTTATAATAATGAAAAATTATAAATAACTTTTTCAAATGGAAATTAAAAATAAATTGTGTTGCATTCATTCACTAGACTATATAATACGGCAATAAAACATTAAGAAACTAGATCTAAGTAGAGTATGTCAGTAATCCCAAAAAAATCATGTTGACCAAAACTAACAAGTTGGAGAATGATAGCTACATCTGAATTTTTCTTAATGTGCAAAAACCCTTTCTTGTATGGCTATAAACATGAGTATACATATAAAAAAAACATGCATGAGAGTGGAAACACTAAATACAGAGAAGTGGTTACCTTTGAGGTGAAAGGAAAGAATGAGATCAGGAGCAGACAGGTACAGAAGAGGTGAATCAATTATAACTTGATTTTGTTTCTCAGCAGTGAAGAAATCTGATATAAATGTGTTCGAATAATCAGGGCTAGATGGAAGTACATGGGTATTCTATTCTCCATCCTTTTCTGTGTGCTTTTTATAGTAATAAAAACTATAAGTTTTTACAATAAAACACACTTTTTTTTTTTTTAAAGATTTTATTTATTTATTTGACAGACAGATCACAAGTAGAGAGGCAGGTAGAGAGAGAGGAGGAAGCAGGCTCCCTGCTGAGCAGAGAGCCCGATCCGGGGCTCCATCCTAGGGCCCTGGGATCATGACCTGAGCTGAAGGCAGAGGCTTTAACCCACTGAGCCACCCAGGTGCCCCAATAAAACACACTTTAAAGAGACCACTGCTTCCCCCCACCTTGCTAATACAGTTCCTGTACAATAAAAATGAATACTGTTCTTTCCCCCCAAAACTTCTAGCTTAGACTTTTGTTTCTCTCTCCCTTTTTCTATTAACAGTTTTACTGGGAGTTAAACCAAGTAAGATTAATAATCTAATTAATGTGTCTTTAGTACTTTGGATTTTATTAAGCAATTTCCTAGAGCTTCTGGAAATTAAGTGATTTGTTTTTAAATCATGTTCATAGAAACTCAGTCTGGCTGAAAGTTGAGACTAGTGTTCTCTCTTGAATTGTTATTTTGAGTAAGAGATTTCTCTTCTTTGGGAACCCACTATACTCTAGAGCTGGGTGTTGATAGATGTTCCATTTAGGTTTCTCTTACTTACAGTGTTCTAGGACTCTAACTCCGGATCTTCTCCTATTGGATCATTTATTCCTTGAAACTAAGCACATTCTAGCCATATGACCTTCATAATACCCGGAATCAGTCAGTTGTATTATTATGTGTTAAAAATTAATCAAAAGAATAGTCAGCACAACTTTGAATCTTTTGTTACACTTTTCACAGACAGCTCTATTTATACTGTGCTGGTTAATAACATGGCCTTTTATTTCCTACATTTAGTGATTTAGAATCTAGAAGAGAAGTAAAAAAAGAAGAAGGTGAAGCTTTTGCACGAGAACATGGACTTATCTTCATGGAAACTTCTGCTAAGACTGCTTCCAATGTAGAAGAGGTAAATAAGAGACCCTTTTAAATGTTCATCATCTTTTCACTTAATTGAAATGTATTGTATACTTTAATATTACTTTATTGGTATATCTCCCATAAGCTTTTTAGTCTTTGAATATTGTAGAGTAGGAAAATTTCTTCTGTTTGAAATGCCTTACCTTGTACATTTATCTTAAACTCTTAAATCATATTCTGAGCCTTCTTTTGAAGCCGGAATGCTTTAACACATCTTTGCATGTATTTATCCTGAGAGAAAAAAGGAACACTAATGAAATTTGGAAATATATTGAGATACATTTATAGCTATTTGTATCTACTTTTGCTTCAATAGGGAAGGTATTATATTATTTCTCTGTAACATTATACAAAGCATAAAGTTTAAAGTATCTCAATTATTTCCATTGATCAGCCTGAACTGCTAGAAGCTTTCTGAACACATCGTGTTCTTTTTATGCTTTCTGTATTTGGATATGGTATTTATATACTATACGTAGATGAGTAGGTAGTTAATTCTCCCTAAGGATAAGAATCACCTCCCTAAGGTGAAAGTATTGCTACACTCTATTTTATAAAAGTCAGGAAAGAGGCTAAAAAAGTAAGTAGTTTGCCTAGAGTAATGCTGTACTTTCCTCCTCTGGGTAAGACTCTCAGCAGCAGTTACGACAACAGTTACGAAAGCGATTTGAGAAAATAAATGATTTTAAAATGTCATTTTTCTAAGGATAGCAGAGAATAAGATGCTAGGCAGCAGCTTAACACTCTGCCTTTAACATAATAAACAGTGAGTAAATATTTTTTAAGAATGTACTTGCGGCTCTTCTAATTAACTTCTGAACCCAGAAATTGACTATAGTAATTCAACAGCATTGGTATTTTCACTGAAAAATTCTTTCTAAAGTATGACATTATACCTATCTATACTTGATGAGGTGCTCTGTGACTGTTCTTTAATGCATTTCCTACAGCTACCAATTAATGCTTTACTTCTTGTTGCCAGTAATTACCATTTAATTACATACAAGAGTAATATTGCACTTTGCACAATGAACCCAGAGAGAAATTTGTTCTGCCCCTTTGTTCAGCTTAAAATAGACAGGTAAAGCTGCCCGTTTCAGAGAGGCACTCCTTTACTAGCGGTGTTGTATTTGGAAACAATAATAGCCAATGTATCGTGAGGGTTTCAGGACCTCTGAAACATATCCTATGGATTATTGTTGATTTTCTTACTGATTTTAAGAAACTCTAAGGCCAAAATTGAATATATTTTGGTTAAAAAAAACCTTATACTATGGGGCTCCTGGCCAGCTCAGTCAGAAGAGCATACAACTCTTGATCTCTGGGTTGTGAGTTTGAGGCCAAGGGTGTAGAGATTACTTAAATAAATGAAGTTTAAAAAGAAAAGAAAATACTATAAAGTCAGATGATAAAGCATCAAATACTAGAAAGTAATCCTAGATTTCTAGTTCTGTTTCTGATGCCTTTGTGTTCATTTTCTTTATTCTTAACTAGTAACAGTAGGTATATATTTGTAAGCAGCAAATTACTGTTGTCATTTGGCTGAACACTAAAGTAAATTCCATTAATGTTTTAGCAGCACTTATTACAGAAATTCTGTGTTAATAATAAAAATAATTGTTTAAATTTGATCTGGGCAGGAATTTCCTACACTCATGAGAGAACTTTACTTAGTCACGTAAATTAACTTGCTTCTCAGAAACCAAGGATATTAAGAAATAATCTTTTCTAATTCCATTTTTAAAAGATTTATAGACAAGCACTACTTAATATCATCATCCATCAGATTTTACCTGAAAGCTAAAAATATTTCATGATCAGGTATTTTGAGGAGGGTAGAGTACCATTCTGTGATCCACAAAGAGCAAAATCAAATCTGAATCTCTATAGGACTTAGGAACTAATTAAACATGAACGCAACAACCAAGGGGCTTCAGCATCTAGAAGAATGCTCTCCTGTCTGCCAAGTACATCTAAAACTTCGAATATTATATGTAAAACAATTACAAGAAGACTGAAAGTTAGAGTGAAGAAGGCTGACCAGCTTAGAAGCCTTGGGATCTGAGGAAAGTGACATATCAGTGATTTCCCTTGATTTTCTTCAGATTGGGTTCTAGAGAAACTGGCAATCCAGAAAGGCCAGCAGGTGCAGGGGGAAAAAAGAAGCCTACTTTCTAGCCAAAGGACCAGGAAAGCAAACCATTCTATTATACCCAAACATGGCAGAAGAATTATGGTTCTGCTTCTACCATTAGCTTACTTTAATGAGGTTTCCCATACTCATTTTTCTGTGGGATTGGTGTCAGGGGAAGCCAGCAAAAGTGTAGGTTTAAATTAGATCCAGAATCTCATAACACAGTGCCCCAAATGTCCAGATAGCATTAGAAAATCACTCTTCATACCCAGAACCAGGAAGATCTCAAACTGAATGGGGGAAAAAAAATCAATAGATACTAATAGCAAGATGACAGAGGTGTTAGAACTGATAAAAATTTTTTAAGCAACCGTCATAAAAATGCCTCAGCAAACAATTAGCATGCTTAAAACAAGTGAAAAAAAGTCTCAGCAAAGGTAGTATAAGTAAGAAGAACCTGATAGAAATTTTAGAATGAAAAATATAATTAACATAAAAAAGGCTCAGTGGATGGGGTCAACAGCAGAATGAAGGGACAGAGTAAAGAAATAGTGAACTGGATGATAGAAAAATAGAAATTACTCATTCTATACTAGAGAGAGAAAACAGACTGGAAAAAAAATGAGCAGTGCCTCCGGGACCTGTGAAACCGTAACACAAACTCTAACATTGTGTTATCAGATTCCTAGAAGGAAAGCAGAAGGAAGATGGCTCTGAAAGTACTCAAATAATGACCGAAAATTTGCCAAATGTGGCAGAAGACATAAACCTAGATTTAAGAGGCTGAGCTAACTCCAGACAGGATAAATCCAGACAAATCCACACCATGCCAAATTTCTGTGAACGGTCAAATCTCTGAAAGCCAAAGACAAAGAAAAATTACAACAGCAAGAAGCAATTTACTAATTCAAATGACAGCAGATTTCTCGTCAGAAACAGTGGAGGTCAAAGAAATACACAGTAGTTTCAGGAACTGAAAGAGAATAATTTTCAGGATGCTAGAACTAGCGAAAATACTTTCAGGAATGAAGAAAAATAAAAACATTATCAGGGTGAAAGAAAGCTAAGAACTTGTTAATAGCAGATCTACAAAACAGTGGCTAATGGAAGTTATCTAACAAATGAAATGATAAAAGAAAGAATCTTTGAAGGAACACTGGTAACAAAAAGTATGGATAATTACGATAGACTTCTCTTAAAACTTACAAGTCTCACAAATTATGTTTGACAAATGAAGCAGAACAATAATGTCTAGTGTGTTCTTGGTGTATATATAGGAAATACCATAAACCATGGTGAAGAAAGGGCCATCAGGGGAGGTAAGGGTACTATACTTCACCTGATTTGGTAAAATGACAACACTAGTAGACTGTGATAAGTTTATATATATATATATATATATATATATATATATATATATATGCAATACCTGGAATAACTACCAAAGAATATACAAAGAGATAGACTAATAAACAATAGGTAAATCAGTATGGGATTTTTTAAAAGGTTCAAATTAACCTGCAGAAAGGTAGGAAAAATAAAACCAAAATCAGCCACAGAAAACAAAATGGCAGACTTAAGCCCTCACATTGCAAAAATGACATGAAATGTACATGATCTAAATATATGAATAAAAAAAATGGCAGAGGGGCGCCTGGGTGGCTCAGTGGGTTAAAGCCTCTGCCTTCGGCTCAGGTCATGATCCCGGGGTCCTGGGATCGAGCCCCACATCTGGCTCTCTGCTCAGCAGGGAGCCTGCTTCCTACTCTCTCTCTCTCTCTGCCTGCCTCCCTGCCTACTTGTGGTCTCTGTCTGTCAAATAAATAAATAAAATCTTTAAAAAAAGAAAAAAGTAAGCTTTATGCCCAACACGGGGTTTGAACTCACAACCCTGAGTTCAAGAGTCACATGCTCTACCGACTGAGCACCATAAATATAAGAGATTTTTTATACATTTGTCTTGTATCCTGTAATTTTCTTGAACTCACTCATTAACTAGTTTGTGTGTGTATGTGTGTGTGGGTGTGTGTAAATTCCTTGGGTTTTCCTAGAGACAATCATGTCAGCCATGTCAGCCACAAATAAAAAGTTTTATTTCTTCCTTTCTGAGCTGTCTGCCTTTAATTCCCTTTCCTGCTTTATTGCACTAATTAGAACTTCCACCAATATCTTCAATAATAGTGAGAGCAGACATCCTTGCCTTGTTCCTGATCTAAGGGCTAAAAGATTTAGCCTTTCATCATATGTATAATGTTAGCTGTGGTTTTGTAGATGCTTTTTAACAAGCTGAGGAAGTATTCTTCAATTCCTTTTTTTTTTTAAGTTTTAAAACATATGGGTATTGAATTTTGTCAAATCCTTTTTCTGCACTGATCAATCTTGACAGAGGTCTGTCAGTCTTAATGACCTTGAAAAGTTGTTTTTCATTCATTTTCTCTATCATAATTTACCTGTTTTCAATTTCACTGATTTCTGCTCTTACCTTTATTATTTCCTTTCTTCTATTTGCTTTGGGTTCCTGAGGTGGAAGCTAAGATTCTTAACTTGAGACGAGACGACTTTTATTCTATTGTATGCCTTTAATGCTACACACTTCCCTATCTGTACTGAAGTACCCGTTACCTATAATTTCTGATATGTTATAGTTTCATTTTCATTCAGTTCAATGTATTTTTAAGTTTCCTTTATGATATCCACCAGACACAGATTATTTAGAAGTGTGTTGTTTAGTTTCCAAGTCTTTGTGGAGATTTTTTTCCAGTTATCACTTACTGATAACCAGATTAACAGAACTCAAAGGAGACATAGACAAATCCATTATCATGATTGGAGGCTATTACTGATTTCTAGTTTAATTCCATTGTTTAGTTTATTTCCAGTTTTCTACTGGTTTTTGCTTCACATATCTTGCATCTCTATTTTTTGATATATATGCATTTAGGATTGCCAGGTCTTCCCAGCAGACTCTTACATAATGTCCCACTCTGACTCTGGCAATTTTCTTTGCTTGTAGGTCTATTTTATTTTATATAATAAGTCACTCTTGCTTTCTTCTGATTGTTTATATGATGTATCTTTTCCAATAATTTTATTTTCAGCTTGCCTGTATCATTATATTTGAAGTGAATTTCTTACAGATACCCATATACTTGGGTCATGTTCTTTAATACTCTCTGCCATTTTTTTTTTTTAAAGATTTTATTTATTTAGTTGACAGAGAGAGATCACAAGCAGGCAGATCATGACCTGAGCCGAAGGCAGAGGCTTTAACCCACTGAGCCACCCAGGCGCCCCTACATAAAGCTTACTTTTTAAAAGAAAACTATTGTATTTCTATATATAGCAATGAACACCAAAATTTAAAATACAGTACCATCTATAATCACACAAAAAGAAAAATACCTAGGTTTAAATCTAAAAATAACATGTACAGAACAGGACATATATGCTAAAAACTGCAAAATGCTGATGAAAGAAAGAAAAATACAAATAAATGAGGAAACATACTATGTTCATTGTTTGGAGTACTTAGCCTAGTAAAGATGTCACTTCACAGATTGATCCAGAGGTTTAATCCAATACCTATCAAAGTTCCAGTAAGATTTTTTGATAGATATTTGACAATATTATTTTAAAATATAGAGGGACAAAGGACCTAGAACAACTAAAGCCATTTTGAAAAAGAATAAAGTAGGGGAATCGTTCTTTGATTTCAGGCTTTCACGTAGACTGCGTGATACTGGTAAAGGAATAGATACATACAGCAGTGGGACAGAATAAAGAAACAATAAATAGACCCATACAGATAAGCCCTAATGATTTAACAGAGGTACAGAAATAGCTCACAGAGGAAGATAGCCATTTCAGTAAATGCTCTAGCAATTGGATGTTCCTAGACAAGTAAATGAACCCGAGTCTCACACCTTATACAAAAACTAACCCAAAACAGATCCTGGAGTTAAAACTCAAACATTTAGCTATTTATATTTTAGTGGGGGAAAGGGAGAAAATCTTCAGGCTATCGTGATAAACATGCTTGTCAATAAAAGCATTTATGCTTATGGATCATGATTCATAAAAGGAAAAATTGTTTGCCTTTTAAAACTTGTGCTCTGTGAATGATCCTGGTAAAAAGATGAAAATGAAAGACTGCAGACTGGGAGAAAATACTTGTAAGCCAAATACCAACAAAGGACTAGTATCTAGAATAAAAAATTCTCAAAACTCAATAGTTTAAAGAAAAAATCAATCCATTTAGGAAATGGGCAAAAGACATGACCAGAGATTTCATCAAAAAGGATATATAAGCAAATAAGCACTTGAAAAGATACTCAACATCAACCAGCTGTTAGGGAAATACAACTTAAGACTTCCATGAATTATCACTATACATCCATCAGAGTGACCAGAATTTATTTTTTTTAATTTTTTTTTTAATTTTATTTTTTTAAACATATAATATATTTTTATCCCCAGGGGTACAGGTCTGTGAATCGCCAGGTTTACACACTTCACAGCACTCACCATAGCATATCCCTCCCCAATGTCCATAACCCCACCCCCCCCTCCCAACCCCCCTCCCCCCATCAACCCTCAGTTTGTTTTGTGAGATTAAGAGTCATTTATGGTTTGTCTCCCTCCCAATCCCATCTTGTTTCATTTACTCTTCTCCTACACCCTTAGCCCCCAATGTTGCATCTCCTCTCCCTCATATCAGGGAGATCATATGATAGTTGTCTTTCTCCGATTGACTTATTTCGCTAAGCATGATACCCTCTAGTTCCATCCACGTCATCGCAAATGGCAAGATTTCATTTCTTTTGATGGCTGCATAGTATTCCATTGTGTATATATACCACATCTTCTTTATCCATTCATCTGTTGATGGACATCTAGGTTCTTTCCATAGTTTGGCTATTGTAGACATTGCTGCTATAAACATTCGGGTGCACGTGTCCCTTCGGATCACTACGTTTGTATCTTTAGGGTAAATACCCAGCAGTGCAATTGCTGGGTCATAGGGTAGTTCTATTTTCAACATTTTGAGGAACCTCCATGCTGTTTTCCAGAGTGGTTGCACCAGCTTGCATTCCCACCAACAGTGTAGGAGGGTTCCTCTTTCTCCGCATCCTCGCCAGCATCTGTCATTTCCTGACTTGTTAATTTTAGCCATTCTGACTGGTGTGAGGTGATATCTCATTGTGGTTTTGATTTGTATTTCCCTGATGCCGAGTGATATGGAGCACTTTTTCATGTGTCTGTTGGCCATCTGGATGTCTTCTTTGCAGAAATGTCTGTTCATGTCCTCTGCCCATTTCTTGATTGGATTATTTGTTCTTTGGGTGTTGAGTTTGCTAAGTTCTTTATAGATTTTGGACACTAGCCCTTTATCCGATATGTCATTTGCAAATATCTTCTCCCATTCTGTCAGTTGTCTTTTGGTTTTGTTAACTGTTTCCTTTGCTGTGCAAAAGCTTTTGATCTTGATAAAATCCCAATAGTTCATTTTTGCCCTTGCTTCCCTTGCCTTTGGCGATGTTCCTAGGAAGATGTTGCTGCGGCTGAGGTCGAAGAGGTTGCTGCCTGTGTTCTCCTCAAGGATTTGGATGGATTCCTTTCTCACATTGAGATCCTTCATCCATTTTGAGTCTATTTTCGTGTGTGGTGTAAGGAAATGATCCAATTTCATTTTTCTGCATGTGGCTGTCCAATTTTCCCAACACCATTTATTGAAGAGGCTGTCTTTTTTCCATTGGACATTCTTTCCTGCTTTGTCAAAGATGAGTTGACCATAGAGTTGAGGGTCTATTTCTGGGCTCTCTATTCTGTTCCATTGATCTATGTGTCTGTTTTTGTGCCAGTACCATGCTGTCTTGATGATGACAGCTTTGTAATAGAGCTTGAAGTCCGGAATTGTGATGCCACCAACTTTGGCTTTCTTTTTCAATATTCCTTTGGCTATTCGAGGTCTTTTCTGGTTCCATATAAATTTTAGGATTATTTGTTCCATTTCTTTAAAAAAAATGGATGGTACTTTGATAGGAATTGCATTAAATGTGTAGATTGCTTTAGGTAGCATAGACATTTTCACAATATTTATTCTTCCAATCCAGGAGCATGGAACATTTTTCCATTTCTTTGTGTCTTCCTCAATTTCTTTCATGAGTACTTTATAGTTTTCTGTGTATAGATTCTTAGTCTCTTTGGTTAGGTTTATTCCTAGGTATCTTATAGTTTTGGGTGCAATTGTAAATGGGATTGACTCCTTAATTTCTCTTTCTTCTGTCTTGTTGTGAGACAACTGATTTCTGTTGCATTGATTTTATATCCTGACACTTTACTGAATTCCTGTACAAGTTCTAGCAGTTTTGGAGTGGAGTCTTTTGGGTTTTCCACATATAGTATCATATCATCTGCGAAGAGTGATAGTTTGACTTCTTCTTTGCCGATTTGGATGCCTTTAATTTCCTTTTGTTGTCTGATTGCTGAGGCTAGGACTTCTAGTACTATGTTGAATAGCAGTGGTGATAACGGACATCCCTGCCATGTTCCTGACCTTAGCGGAAAAGCTTTCAGTTTTTCTCCATTGAGAATGATATTTGCGGTGGGTTTTTCATAGATGGCTTTGATAATATTGAGGTATGTGCCCTCTATCCCTACACTTTGAAGAGTTTTGATCAGGAAGGGATGCTGTACTTTGTCAAATGCTTTTTCAGCATCTATGGAGAGTATCATATGGTTCTTGTTCTTTCTTTTATTAATGTGTTGTATCACATTGATTGATTTGCGGATGTTGAACCAACCTTGCAGCCCTGGAATAAATCCCACTTGGTCGTGGTGAATAATCCTTTTAATGTACTGTTGAATCCTATTGGCTAGTATTTTGGCGAGAATTTTTGCATCTGTGTTCATCAAGGATATTGGTCTGTAGTTCTCTTTTTTGATGGGATCCTTGTCTGGTTTTGGGATCAAGGTGATGCTGGCTCATAAAATGAGTTTGGAAGTTTTCCTTCTATTTCTATTTTTTGGAACAGTTTCAGGAGAATAGGAATTAGTTCTTCTTTAAATGTTTGGTAGAATTCCCCCGGGAGGCCATCTGGCCCTGGGCTTTTGTTTGTTTGGAGATTTTTGATGACTGTTTCAATCTCCTTACTGGTTATGGGTCTGTTCAGGCTTTCTCTTTCTTCCTGGTTCAGTTGTGGTAGTTTATATGTCTCTAGGAATGCATCCATTTCTTCCAGATTGTCAAATTTGTTGGCGTAGAGTTGCTCACAGTATGTTCTTATAATTGTCTGTATTTCTTTGGTGTTAGTTGTGATCTCTCCTCTTTCATTCATGATTTTATTTATTTGGGTCCTTTCTCTTTTCTTTTTGATAAGTCTGGCCAGGGGTTTATCAATCTTATTAATTCTTTCAAAGAACCAGCTCCTAGTTTCGTTGATTTGTTCTATTGTTTTTTTGGTTTCTATTTCACTGATTTCTGCTCTGATCTTTATGATTTCTCTTCTCCTGCTGGGTTTAGGGTTTCTTTCTTGTTCTTTCTCCAGCTCCTTTAGGTGTAGGGTTAGGTTGTGTACCTGAGACCTTTCTTGTTTCTTGAGAAAGGCTTGTACCGCTATATATTTTCCTCTCAGGACTGCCTTTGTTGTGTCCCACAGATTCTGAACCATTGTGTTTTCATTATCATTTGTTTCCACTAATTTTTTCAATTCTTCTTTAATTTCCTGGTTGACCCATTCATTCTTTAGAAGGATGCTGTTTAGTCTCCATGTATTTGGGTTCTTTCCAAATTTCCTCTTGTGATTGAGTTCTAGCTTCAGAGCATTGTGGTCTGAAAATATGCAGGGAATGATTCCAATCTTTTGATACTGGTTGAGACCTGATTTAGGACCAAGAATGTGATCTATTCTGGAGAATGTTCCATGTGCACTGGAGAAGAATGTGTATTCTGTTGCTTTGGGATGAAGTGTTCTGAATATATCTGTGATGTCCATCTGGTCCAGTGTGTCATTTAAGGCCTTTATTTCCTTGTTGATCTTTTGCTTGGATGATCTGTCCATTTCAGTGAGGGGAGTGTTAAAATCCCCTACTATTATTGTATTATTGTCAATGTGTTTCTTTGATTTTGTTATTAATTGGTTTAGAGTGACCAGAATTTAAAGTGACAACACCAAATGCTGACAAGGATATGGAGAAACTAGATCACTCACACATTGCTGGTGGGAATGTAAAATGAAAGGGCCACTCTAGAAAGTTTGACAGTTTCTTTAAAAACTGTACATTTCAGGGATGCCTGACTGGCTCAGTCAGTAGAGCATGCAACTCTTGACCTCAGGCCCATGAGTTCAAGCCCCACATTGGGAGTAGAGTTTACATAGTAAAAAATAAATAAAATGTGGAGGAGGAAAGCAAGGAAGTGAGGGAGGGAAAAGAAAGAGAAGAAAAGAAACTAGACATTCAACTACCATGCTATCTAGCAGTTGCTCCTCTGAGCATTTATCCCAAAAAAATGAAGATTTCCAGAAACCAGTACACAGATGTCCATTGCATCTTTATTCACAATATGGCCAAACACTGGAAACACCCTGGATGTCCTTCAACAGATGAATGATTAGACAAAGTAATAATAGTACATCCACATTACAGAATACTACTCAGCAGTAAAAAGGGATGAACTAGGGGACCCTGGGTGGCTCAGATGGTTAAGCATTTGCCATTGGCTCAGGTCATGATCCCAGGGTACTGGGATCAAGTCCCGCATTGGACACTCTGCTCAGCTGGGGGCCTGCTTCTGCCTCTCCCACTCCCCCTGCTTGTGCTTGCTCTGTCAGATAAATAAAATCTTAAAAAAAAAAAAGAAAAAAACAAAAAAAGATGAACTATTGATACATGCACAACCTAGATCAGTCTCCAGAAATCTATGCTTAGTGAATTAAGTTAATCCCAAAAGATTGCATACCGTATTGTTCTGTTTATATTACTTCCTTTAAATGACAAAATTAGAGAAATGGAGAACAGATTAGTCACGGCCAAGTTTAAGAGGGGGTGTCAGGGTGAAAGGAAAGAGGATATGTTTACAAAAAAGACCAACACGAAGGATTCTTATAATAATGGAAATGTTCTGTATCACTTATCAACATTTTGATTATATCAGTGTCCTAACAGTGTGCTATACGTTTCCAAGATTCTACCATTAGAGGAAACCAGGTAAAGGTTACACAAGATCTCTTTGTATTATCTCTTAAACATATGTTGCATGTAAATCTATGATTACTTCAGAAAGTTTTATCAAAACAATAATAACCACATACAAACAACTTTAATTAAAGTTAACCTGTTCTTAAAGATCACAGTGACAATTTTTTTTTTAAATAAAGATTAAGGGACACCTGGGTGGCTCAGTGGGTTAAAACCTCTGCCTTTGGCTCAGGTCATGATCCCAGGGTCCTGGGATCGAGCCCCGCATCAGGCTCTCTGCTCCACGGGGAGCCTGCTTCCTCCTCTCTCACTCTTTGCCTGCCTCTCTGCCTGCTTGCGATCTCTGTCTGTCAAATAAATAAATAAAAACTTTAAAAAAATAAAAAATAAAAAAAATAAAGATTAAGAAGCCTCATGATTGTATTACAAGAAAATACAAATGTGAGAATATGGAGGAGCGTAGTTACAAAAGCTTAAGTGATATTTTTTGAATTTATAAAGTACACAATTTCTTTTTCAAATTATTAAGTTATTAATTTCTTTTAAGGGGGCACCTGGGTGGTTCAGATGGTTAAGCATCTGCCTTGAGCTCAGGTCATGATCCCAGGGTCCTGAGATCGAGCCCTGCATTGGGCTCCCTGCCTGGTGGGAAGCATGCTATCCCTCTCCTACTCCCCCTGCTGTGTTCCTGCTCTCACTCTGTCTCTCACTCTGTCAAATAAATAAATAAAATCTTTATATATATATTTTTTAAGATTTTATTTATTTATTTGTCAGACAGAGTGATTACAGGCAGACAGAGTGGCAGGCAGAGGCAAAGGGAGAAGCAGGCTCCCTACTAAGCAAGGAGCCTGATGTGGGACTCATCCCAGGACGCTAGGATCATGACCTGAGCCGAAGGCAGCCGCTTAACTAACTGAGCCACCTAGGCGTCCCTAAATAAAATCTTTAAAAAAAAAAAAAAATCTTTTAAGTATGACTCTTTGGGAACTCTCTCACATTTTTGCACAGAGCAATTTTTTTTTACAAGTTCTTCTATGCTGTATATTATGTATTTTAGCTTATGCCTAACAATAAAGTTACTGTTCAGATTTTTATTCATACTGTTCAGATTTTTATTATGCATACATAGACTTTCTTCGTAAGATTGTTCAGAAGTAAGAAGAAATTATACTAGTATTCATGAAAGAGACCCCTGAGCTATATACAATAAGGAAGACCTGGTCAGAAGATAATAATGAGTTTTACATGGGGCGAAGTAACTGAGGGAAGAACTCCAAAATTGGGCTAAACATTAAGATGTCTTGCACTTTAATAAATAACCGAGTATTTTTAAAACAAAGTTCATTCATGACCCTTTGTGCATGTCAGACTTTAAAACCAATTAAGTACATCATTAAGTAATGAGTATTTCAATGACAGTATACATTTATCCATTAGTTTATTTTTCTACATCACCTGTATTAAAGCATTTTACTCAGCTCACAGTGAAGTTGATGGCACTATTTTAAATCAATTTAAACAGTTGTCACCACTTAAAAAAGGAAACCCATATACCCATCATCTGGCTTCAGAAGTTATCACCATTTTGACATTTTGATTTTTTTTTTATTATGTCCTCTGTTTTTTTAAGGAAATTCCAGAAATATTTTACCGATAAATATTTCAGTGACAATAATTTAAAAAACACATAACCATGATACCATTATATGTAGCAAACTTAGCAGTAATTCCTTTATAATATCTAATAATCAAGTATGAATGGCATCCTTTTTATTTCATTCAATTGATGTTGAAAAACAAGTACTTGTTTCTTTCTTTGAGGTCAGAAAAGACTATCAGGTGTTGTTTCTGCTTTGAGGAGAGGGAAGGAGGAGAGCTAAGCATTCATCAGGCATCTGTCTTGGGATAGGTACTCGGCACCAGTGCCTGTGGCAGGAGAGCCAATACCTCAGTGGGAAATTATACAGCTCATAAAATTGCAATATACGATCTCCAGGATTTCAGAAAGAATTAGCCTGCTAGAATTAAATCCAAAGAGGAATCATGATGAAACACGGGAGATAAATATGCTAGTTTTACAGGGTCTAGAGGTTCTTAGTGGCTTAGACTTGGCATTGGAGCACACAGGAATGAATTTCAGGGAAATTTGTTCTAAGTACTGTGTCTTATCATTGCCATCCTCTGTGGGAGAGGCAGTTCAGGACAGTGGATAGAACCTTAGGCTCTGAGCTCAGACAGGAAATTATTGTCAGCTTACCGCTTAACCTTGGAGGACCCATTTCTGGAAGAGTGGATCATATTAGGAGTTAAAAGAGTAAGATAGCTATCCTAATGACACATCCTACTCACCCAGTGAGAGTGGTAGTTGATTTTTGGGCAGCTCACAGAAGGTTATTATCTCCCCTCTTACTTTTTTAAAATTTATTTGAGAGAGAGAGTGCATGTGCGTATTTGCGCACACGCGTATGCTAGTAGGAGGAGCAGAAGGGGGAGGAGAGGGAATCTCAGGCGAACTCCACATGGAGCACAGAGCCCAGCATAGGGGTTGATCCCATGACCCTGAGATCATGACCTGAGCTGAAATGAAAACTTGGACACTCAACAGACTGAGCCACCCCCATTGTCCCCTTTTTGTAATCTATTGAGAGTTACTCAATTCCTAGCCAGTCTTGGACTGTAATACTAGAGAGGAACTTGGGAAACACCTGCATTGAAAGACCAGTCTCTTAAAGGCCATTTTTTAAAATATAAAATAAAAGAGAATTACAGTAGTTTCTCCTTACCTGTGGGGGGATATGTTCCAGGACCCACGGTGGATGTCTGAAACTGCAGGCGGCACCAAACCCTATGTGGAACTATATATAAAACACTATATATATATAACACATTTAACATATATGTGTTTCTACACACATATATAGGTGAAAGTTTAATTCCTAAATTAGGCACAGTAAGAGATTAATAACAATAACTTAATTGATAGAGCAATTATAACAATATACCACAATAAAAGTTTTGTGAATATGGTTTCTGAAAACGTCATCCTATACTATATTCACCTTGGTGATGATGCGAGCTGGTACATTGTCTGTGTTATAAGATGACTTGAGAGGCGTGACATAGGCATTGTGATGTAGCGTTAGGCTGCTCTTGACCTGATTGTACATCAAAAGGAGGATCATCTGTTTCTGGAACATGGTTGACTGAGGATAATAGAAACCATGGAAAGCAGAACCGCGGATAAGGGGGACTACTGTATGTTAAAAGATAGAAAGATTTATAGAGAGCCAGTGTCCTAATCATGGACCATTTGACTAAAAGTTCTTTTAGAAATTTAAACTTAGGGGTATCTGGGTGGCCAGATCAGTTAAGCGTTCGCATTCAGCTCAGGTCATGATCCCAGGATGCTGACATTGAGCCCCACATCAGGCTCCCTTTTCAGCGAGGAGCCTGCTTCTCCCTCTCCCACTCCCCCTGCTTATGTTCCCTGTCTCAACTGTGTGTGTCTGTCTCTCTGTCAAATAAATAAATAAAATCTTTTAGAAAAATTAAGAAGAAAAGTTTTTTTAAAAATTTAAAACTACATCGTTGTTTATTAAGGTTAAACGTGGTAGTATGATGATTCCTTTCTGTGTATAACCAGACCTGTTGCCTTTTGCTGTTATGCTGTAATCTATTTTTATATTTTAGTCAAGATCTAATTACTATCATGCAAGTAGAGACCATGACATTTTTAACTCTTGTACTTCCCTGGAAGAGATTGGTTGATTTGCAGCATAAGATGACAGCATTTTTCCAACCTTAGTTGAGTTGTTGCTGAAAGTAAGTTTACTATTAATCTGTGGATCTGTTGATTTACTATTCTGTTGAATGATTTCATCCGTGAGAGATCTTTTGAGGGGAAGAACAGCCAAACTGGTGTTAAAGAAAAATGCATAGGATGGCCCACAACAAAGAATTACATGGTATAAATATCAGTAGTATTGAGGCTGAAAAACACTGAGCCAGAGTAATAGGATACAGTTAAAATCAGTGAAGTGAAGCACCAACAGCTCTGTGTCATCCACGCGTCCTCTTTATTCATTTAGAAGTACGTGGGATGATGTATGATGATCTTAAAAATGCTTTATTTAGGGGCACCTGGGTGCCTCCGTCGGTTAAGCATCTGCCTTCAGCTCAGGTCATGATCCCAGGACCCTGGAATCAAGCCCCAAAGTGGGCTGCCGGCTTGGGGATTCTGCTTGTTCTTCTGCCCATCCCTCTCCCCAACACATGCTTTTTCTCCCTCGCTCGTGTTCTCTCTCTCTCTCTTTCTCTCTCAAATAAATAAAATTGTTTTTTAAAAATGCTTTATTTCAGAGCTGCCTGCATGGCTCAGTTGATTTGAGCATCTGACTCTTGATTTCAACTCAGGTCATGATCTCAGGGTGGTGAGATCAAGCCATCAGGCTTCAAGCTCAGTGCAGACTCTGCTTGAGATTCTCTCTCTCCCTTTCCTTCAACTCCCCATCCCCCCATGAACATGCTCACTCACTCTAAAATAAGTAAATAAATTCTTTTTTAAAAAGTGTTTTAGTCCAATGACAATCGGGGAGAAAGTGAGGACAGAGTGCTCTTAGGAAGTGACACCACTCCTGCTTCTGTTTGGTGGGCTGTCTCTGACCTGTGAGTTCTGCAGTGAGTATCCTCAGCTGTTTTCAGCATCTTCCTGATGATTTGATACCTGGATCCAGGTTCATTCTATCCCTAATCCCTCCTGACCTCCTTCCACGTCAGCCACTACTAATACCATCATTCAGCACTGCTCTACTTCAATACCTTGAACTTTTTATTTTCCTTAACTCTGCCCTCTCCTATTCCAGTTGTTTTGCTCTTGCCCAAATTTATGCTGCTGTTCTTCAACTGGGATCTTAAATCTAAAATGACACCAAGACTGTACTGTACTTTCCAATATTTTGGAGGGGGGTGCCTGGCTGACTCAGTCAGTTAAGCATCTGACTTGATTTCAGCTCTGGACATGATCTCAGGGTCGTGAGATTGAGTGTCACATCAGGCTCCATTCCGGGCATGAGCCTGCCTGGGGTTCTCTCTCCCTTTCTCTCTGCCCCTCCCCTGCTCAAAAAAAGATTATTTTTCAGATTATTTTTTAGAGAGCATAAAAATAAAATACCTTAGTCTGCCTAAACTAGAAATGACTTCAAAGGTAAGAATTCCTCAGACTAAGATCTACTGTTTATAAAGTCATATAAGATTAATACCACACACATATAAACATTAGCTATACACAAACATAGAATGCTTTTCTATGTAAAACCTCCTCTATTAGCAAACTGCTATAGTATACAAATATTATGTTTAAGTATATTGGTTTCTAAACTATAAGTTATAATTTCTGAGTTACAGATTATAATAAGGGAATTCACTCTTCCCGTGAAGTGGATTTTAGTCACTCTTACACAACTTGGAATAGTGCTAGATGTGCTATTATCATTTATCCTTTTTGTTATTCACTGAGGTAATACACCCCTATCTGTGATAGTAGAAATACACCCCAGAGTTCATCTCCTAAATGTCAATGAAATCAGAAAGCCAAATTCAACCAAAATAGTCTTGTCTATATGGTATTTTCCACAGTAATAGGAGACTAGAGCCTAACTCTGAATTTTCAGTTTCTAGTACTGATTTTTTTAAAATATGATATTTGGATACTAATACATTTGAGTTCCTAGCATTTGGAGGGGAAAACCCATTTAATTGCCTACCATTTATTCAAGTAATATTTATGCTGAGTATACAGAGCATTTATAGTGAAATGAGGAAAATGATATTTTTTAGGAAATTTTAGGAAATGGATTTTTAGGAAATCCATTGTAGGATTTTTTTTAGGAAAATGAGTTTAATCTCTATTTCTGACCAAAAAAAAAAAATCCCCTTGACTTCCATTTTACTAAAGATTTTGCTAATAAGAAAATAAGAATCAGCTATGTGACCAGCAGTAAATATTTTTGAATATTAGTTTTGGCTTCTCTTTTCAACCGAGACCTTGAAGGTCATTGAGGACACCCAAGATACCATGTGTACCTGGTAACTGTCTGGCTCCTCAGGGAAACACCTCGTCAGCTGCTACCGGCTGGCAGTTTATTCCAGAACCACAGCTTTGTTGAGTGTCCTACTCTGCAGTGTCCCAGGAAAATCTGGCCTCTGTCGTCTACCCTGTGACAAAACTGAGGAGTTGGTATGAAGATTATAGGAAATTCCTTCTGTCACTGGAATCCAGTGATGTTGGTTCCACACGTGTGGTGTCAGCATTTAGAAGAGTGTCTCATAAGTGGAAAATGTATTTCAGAAGAATTTTCAGGTGATTAAAACATGCCAAGTACCTGAAACAATGCAGTTGTATATTTGTATGGCATGTTGTCAGAGTTCTTTCACATACGTTATCCCCTTTCCGCTGCGCCACACAGTAGAGAGTAGCAGTAGTAAAGACTATTCGATCCTCTTTAAGGAGCATTAATTAAAATGATCACCTCTAGAGGTGCCTGGGTGGCTCAGTTGGTTAAGTGTCTGCCTTCAGCTGGGGTCTTGATCCCCAGGGTCCTGGGATCGGGTGCTTCGTTAGGCTCCCTGCTCAGCAGAGAGTCTGCTTCTCCTTCTCCCTCTGTCGCTCCCCCTGCTTGTGCTCTCTCTCTCTCTCAAATAAAATCTTTTTAAATCTTTTTAAAAAATTAAATAATAGAGGGGTTGCCTGGGTGGCTCAGTGGGTTGAGCCTCTGCCTTCAGCTCGGGTCATGATCCCAGGGTCCTGGGATCGAGCCCCGCATCAGGCTCTCTGCTCGGCAGGGAACCTGCTTCCCCCTCTCTCTCTGCCTGCCTCTCTGTCTACTTGTGATCTCTCTCTATCTGTCAAATAAATAAGTAAATCTTTAAAATAAAATAAAATAATAGAATAAAATTATCACCTCTGCATAAGGTTCCATGATCAAACGTGTTTAGGAGGAGCTGGTATGTATCCCCCTTGTAGAAAACCAAAATTCCCAGTAGTTTATTAGTTTCTGAGGAACCCCTGTTAAGAAGCTTGTTCACTTTTTATTTAACCCAGAGATTTCCCAGTGTGATTTAACCATTCTCCCCCCAAAAATGGAATTGGGGTAGGGGATATGTAATAGCTGAAAAATGAATGGACCTGGCTGGCTCTTTCAATGAAGAATATGACTTTTGATCTTGGGGTCATGAGTTCCAGCCCCACATTGGATGGAGAGCTTACTTTAAAAATAAATAGTATGAACAATTCCCCGCCCCCAAATCAGTTGTATTTAGAGCTGTGCTTCTCAAACATTAATGTTGCTCAGATCACCTAGGAATCCTGTTAAAAATGCAGATTCTGATTTCATAGGTCAGGGGTGTGGCCTGAAAGCCTGCACTTGGAACCTACTGTCTAGTGTTGTAGATGCTGCTGCTCCTAGGGCCAGGCTCTGAGGAGGGCAGAGACTGCTAGCTAACGGAAGAAACTGGAGGGCTACTCTCTTTTTCTGTTCCTTAGAAACATTCCTTCAAACGATTTCATCCTCTCCTTCTCTAGTGATTCTTGGCTCTCAGCATATAATTAAATAATCAGGTTTCAATCATTTTAAAAACAAAAAGCTGTCATTCCCAGTTCTGGATATGTTCTCTTCTATCTTCTTGTAAACTCCATCTCCATTTCCTCATTCTTTTTCACACCTCAGTTCACAGGTCGACTTCCTCTGCCATGGCCAAGGTTACCCTGCACCTCCTAATTGCCTGTTCTAACAAATACTTCTCTGTTCTTGCCTGAACCAGTTCCTTTGGGTATTTGAATCTTCAGTAGCCTATGTCTTAAAGTGTTTCTTTTTCCCTCACCCTACATATAGTCATTTATTCAGTGAATATATATTGCTTTCCACTTGTGTCTTGTTATTTCTATCTGTGAAATATCTTCCCAAGTTGCTCTCTTCTCTCATTGCTATTGGATTCCCTGTCTTAATTTTTCAATCCTCTACATTGTTGCCTCTGAGATGTTCAGAAAAATGAAAATTGAATGTCACTCCCCAGTTTTACTAAACCGATGTGTAGTGGGCTCCCCACAGCTTCAGAATCAAACTCATTAGCTTGGAAGACAAGTCCCTTTATTGGCCAGCTCCATACAGTGTGCTCTCTGTATTCTACTAAGAGCTCACCAGCTGGGTGGTACTCTCTCAGCCTGCTTCCACAGAAAGTGTTCTCTACCCTTGAGATGCCCTTCCTTCCTACCTGATCCTTCAAGGATATAACAAAGTCTCATACCTCCTCTTGGAATGCCGTGACACACAACACACCTTCCCTGCCCCCTCCGCCACCAGCCACCAGGCACATGCACACATAGTCAGCAATTATGTGCTCTTTTCTCTGTGTTCATTCCTGTATCTTCCTGAGCATGAATTTATCTTAGCACTCTATCATGATGGTTGTTTTTCATGTTGGTTCAACATAAGGGCAACATTCCTTGAAAACGCAGACTATCTTTTCATCTCTGCATTCCCAGCACCTAGCCCAGTTTCTCCCCTGTATAGTAGATAATAAATGTTTGGATGGTGAAGAATTTATTTAATTACTTCAATCTTGTCCTTTTTCCTTCAGTCTTAATCTTTTATGCTTTGGTCCCACTTGTTAATATGTAGATGGAATTCTGTCTTAAACCTTCTTTGCTCTAAGCATTCTAAAACCCATGAGATTTTTGAAATCCCAGAACAAATTGCCTTCTCCTTTGATAGGAACTTCTTTCAGTAGCTACCTGGGGTCTTGGTAGTTTGAAAAGATTTTTTTTTTAGACCCAGGAATAAATGTCAGAGAGATTACAGCAGGCTAGGAAAAATACCCCTTCCCAAAAGCCTCATGCTAACTTCATGAAGATTTCAAAATGCCTCAGAATTGATGTATTATTGTATTATAATTATATATGTAACTGTGTGTGTATAGTTTTATTTATATATATTTGTTTAATTTATATATAAATATATGTTTAATATATATTTACATATTTAATATATGTTTATATATAAATATATATATAAAGGAGGTGTGTGTGTGTGTGTCTGTGTCTTTCCCTGTCTTTCTTCCTGAGAAAATTTCGTTTTCTCAGAGTTGTATATTACCAAAACTCATAGTATTATATTCTCTCTAGGGACAAAAGATGATTGTGGTGTGAACCGCGATTAAACTTGCCATTTGTTTAACAGTTGTCTCCTTATCAGATATTCTCACTCTCTCAGCTATTTGATGGGTTATTTTTCTCTGTGTGCATCAATTTTACTTACGGGAAACCAGAAAAATATATAAACATCAAACAATGTTGAGGCAAAAGTCTAGTAATTTAAAATATCTTTTAAAAAGTCTTAAACTCTTGGGGTGCCTGGCTGGCTCAGTCAGTGGAGCACTCAACTCTTGAACTCGGGGTTGTGAATTTGAGCTCCACGCTGGGTGTAGAGATTGCTTAAAATCTTGAGGGGCACCTGGCTGGCTCAATTGGAAGAGCATGTGACTGAGTCTTCATCTTGGAGTCATGTGTTCGAGCCTCATGTTGGCTGTAGAGATGACTTGAATAAATAAAGAAACTTTAAAAAAATCTTTAAATAAAATATCTTTAACTATTGAAAAATCAAGTCTGACAGTTCCTGGCTTAGCTGCTAAAGTACTGAAAGATAGAACCAAGGGCGCCTGGTTGACTCAGTTAATCGTCTGCCTTCAGCTCAGCTCATGATTCTAGGGTCCTGGGATCACGTCCCGCATCGGGCTCCCTGCTTGGTGGGGAGTCTGTTTCTCCTTCCACCCGTCTCCCTTGTGTGCTCATGCGTGCACCTCTCTCTCATGCTCTCTCTGTCTCAAAATCTAAGCATAAATAAATAAATGATAGATACAGCCAAGATAATAGCTGAAAGCATAGTCAACTAGCTAGCCCTAAGACAGATTGCAGTAGCTTGCCAAGCCATCTGACAGGATAGGTGAATTTCTATGTCTAGGGAAAACACATGACTTGCGTAACCAAAAACACCCAATTTCAAGGCCCCTTGCTAATGTTTGTGTCCTGTCCCAGTACCTCCAAATTTAATTTGTGTTGAGAGGACATCTTACTTGCCTTGGGCTGTATTATAAGTGGTGGAACAGATATTTCTGTAAAGCCGGAATGTGGTATAAACTGAAGTGTTCTTGTCCCTTAACCCTGTTCTCAGTGTCAAGGGTACCACACGACTTTTTCACTGGAAATTTGACCTGTCTTTATCAGGTTTCCAGCATCTTTGGAGGAGTGTTTAATAAATACTTAGACCCTAATAGGAAGATTTTGCTGACCATCATCAGTTTCTCCACCCCTTACTTGGCCATCACCCAGCAGAACTTGGATCATCCAAGCCAAACTAACTTTGAAATTTGCATCCGCTTTCTCTACTGAACTAAGGGAGCTAAACATTCTTGGAGAAAGTCCTGCTGATATGTGCATATCACACACTGACGTACTCATGCACTTACAGTGCGTAGAAATGTAAGCACACAGTTATCTAGATCACCAGCTGCCAAGACTTTCCACCTGTATCTGACATAAGCATTAGAATTCCGTGTGTCTAAAATAAACTCTTCATTCTCTCCTTGAAACCTGATTTTTTTCCTTTTTATTTTTCTTATGGATTTATTGGTTTGTTTTAGAGAGCGAGTACTAGCAGAGGGAGGGGAAGAGGAAGAGAGAGAGTCATACTCCCCACTGACCATAGAACCCAACACAGGGCTCGATCTCACAACCCTGAGATCATGGCCTGAGCCGAAAGCAAAGAGTTGGACACTTAACTGACTGAGCCAACCAGGTGCCCCTCCTATTTTATTTATCTCAATTCATAGCATACCCTTCCATGTCAGGCATTTTAGCCAAAAGTGGAGTCACCCTTAAATACCTCACCATTCTTTCCCTGTTATTTACCAAGTCCTGTTAATTTCTCCAAAGTAGATATTAAGTTTGATCTTGCTTTCCATTCTTGTTGCCACAGTTAATTTGTCGGGCCTTCATTTCTTATCTGGATTATTGTTTTAGACTCTCTACTGGTCTCCGTGTTGCCAACCTTGCATCCTTATAAATTCATCATAAAATAAAATGAACACATAAAATAAAAGAAAATTCCTTTGAGTTGTGTTAAAGATAAGTGATCCTGATAAAGGGAAGGTAAATGTGGCAGAGTGTCAGTCCTGCTGCTCTTGCTTCTGCTGCAGTTGTGTGTGGTCTTGGACAGATCATTTCTCCTTCTGCAGCTCAGTCCTGTCTATAAAGTGAGAGTTACTATAGAAATCTGGTCCTCTTTCTTCTAATGAAACACAGGAAGCCGTATGAAAGAAAAGCAGAGTGGGATGCCATGAAGATGAGGGGGAAAGAGGAGTTTCATTCTCCTTTCACTGGGCTCTCCCTACTTCTCCCTCATCTCCTGCAAGATGTCCATGAAATACAATTTGAAAGCTATTTATTGTATTGGATGTTGTGTGTATCTTTAGTTTCTTACTGAAACTAAATCAGATAGACTCAGAACATTTTAAAGCCACAGAATTTGAAGGAGTTTGTGTTTAAACTGCCTAATCTTGAGTTCTAATCTGACTTTCCTTTCACATGACTTCCCTGTCTTTGCATAACATTTAAGCCTTATCTTACTGTATTTTATTTTCAGGGCTCACTGTACACGTTGTATGTTGTTAATTTATTTTTTTAATTTTCATTTTTTTTAATCAAGATGCTTTAATTCACTGAAGAATAGAGATAACCGTTTTTTTACCTTTTTTTTTTTTAAGATTTTATTTATTTGAGAGGGAGAGTGAGAGCACAAGCAGGATGAGGAGCAGAGGGAGAAATAGACTTCCCACTGAGCAGGGAGCCCAGTGTGGGGCTCTGTCCCGGGACTTAGGGATCATGACCTGAGCTGAAGGCAGACACTTAACCAGTTGAGCCACCCAGATGCCCCTTAATCCTGATCACCATTTCTCTCCTTTACTCTGCTGTGTTTCAGGACACATTCGCATTTCACATGTGTACCTTCTTCTCTGTTGCTCCCCACACATCATCGCACTCACACATTTATGATGCTGAAGGCTAACAAGCCATGAGTGCTTACTACTTGCCAAGCACCATTCTCAGTGCTCTACACGTTCATCCTCCCAACGATTCTGTGCAGTAGGCATTAATATCATCAGTATCCTCATGCTACAGAGACAGTAAGCAGTGCGTCCAAAGCAACACATCTAGTAAGAGGTGGTGCTAGAGTTAGAACCTAGACAGTCTGGTTCTAGAGCTCTACTCTTGGCCATTCTGCTAATATAGTATAGGGAGAATGTCATCCCACAGATCTTCTTGGAAGCAGATGAAAGTAAATTAAAGTTAATTTCCTTATTTTTACATGTATTTTGAATTTCTTTCAGAAATAATGAAAACCTGTGCAAATTACTTAGCATAGTGACCAACCCATTAGTGAGTACTTAGTAAATATTGGTTATTATTAGCATCATCACATGGACACCTGTAATGTTCATAGCATTGATTAGGGATTGAGAAGAAAATTAAACATTTTAGTTACCTCACATTCCCCAGTTCTAAGAAAAAAACTGAAGAATCAACTGATTGCACAGCATACTTGGCTGTCATCCAAGATGTTTATTTATTTAAAGACTTACTTTTATGCAGCCTCTGCACCCAGCATGGGGCTTGAACTCACAACCTTCTGATCAGGAGCCACGTGCTCTACCAACTGAGCCAGCAGGGCATACCCCTGTTCAAGATGTTTCAGTGAAACTAAGATACTTTGATTTGTTTTGAATTCTTACCTATCAGATGGTATAGTTTTTCTCTTGCCACCAGGTGGCAGCATGTGACATAAAGAAATAACTTAAATCTTTTACTTTATTGTAGACAGTCTTCAGTATTTTGCTTTAAAAACTGTTAAACCATAATAAAAACGAAACATTGTTCTGTGTTCGCCTCTGCCTCTGTTCTCTCTCATTGGCTGTGAAGGAAGGCCCTTTAAGCATATGATGTCCTTGGCCTACATCTAGACCTGCCGCAGTCCTGCCCTGCACACATTCTCCCTCTGTCAGTGCAGAAAGTGTCTTTTTCCTGCATCTTCAACAGAGATTTAAGCCCTTGTTCTTAGATTCTCCCAACTGAATTGTTTCAGTTCAGCAACGATAGGAACTCTATCCTCCTCTTCCCTGTATCTTCCATAGGACCTAGGGAAGTACTGAGTCTAAGGTAACAATTTAACAGATGCTGCTGGGTGAATGACACGTGGCAGGATATGCGTCAGCTAGTGTGTTGAATATTTCTTAGAATTATGATGCATTTTGTGGTTATGTTTATTTTAATTTTTGCTAGGGAAGTCACTGAAAATGGACTTAAATTTAGGTATTATTAGTGCCAGGGGCTGAAAGATTAGTGTCTGAGGTGGAAGGCAATTAATGGCTAATGAAGGTAAAGAACTGACCGTGACAGTTAATCAAAGTCGGGCAAAGGGGAGAGCTAATGGTAAAATGAAGAGGGAGTCAGGCCTCTCTGATCCTGGAGTGCAGTCCTGCATGGGGAAGCAAGAGGCTCGCAAATTAAGTTGGCTACACGGAAATCTATTTCTACTTCATAATTGTGGATCTGCCTAGATACTGATTGTTCCTCAGTGTGAATAATGAAATCTTCCGACATCGGTTTCTTAGCAAATGTTTTTTCCTATTCTGTAACCTATTAATATTCAGATTTGATTGTATTTGTGGAATATAGAAGTGTACAGTGTTCTTGCTTACAGTTCTGACTTATGTGGCAAAAAAGAGTGATCTTTAGGTTGTGCTTTGACAGTATTTAACTAATGCTAAACATTTTCTGTAGGTGTGCCATCAACTTGCTTCATTTTTCTGATAATAAATAAATGTTCCAGATAGATTAATTTACCGGGTTGCTGCCTCTCTCCTTAATGACGTGGACCATCGTCATTAGCACTTGTACTCTGCCATGAGCTGTGAGGTGTCCCCAAGTTTGTTGTCCCCACACCTGCCGCCGTATGCAGGCTCATTGCCTCTGCCCCTGATGCTTGGGTTCATCCCCGCCTACCACTCACAGACAACGCCCTCATGCATGCTTCCCTTTTCTTTTTTTTTTTTTCTGCTAAGATTTTATTTATTTATTTGTCAGAGAGAAAGAGCACCAGTGGGGGGATGGCAGGCAGAGGGAGAAGCAGGCTCCCCTGCTGAGCAGAGAGAGAGCTGGATGCAGGACTCAGTCTCAGGACTCTGGGATCATGACCTGAGCTGAAGGCAGATGCTTTAACCGTAAGAGCCACCCAGGTGTGCTTCCCCTTTTCTTTATCCTACCCCCTCCTCAAAAATTGTTTCTATGGCCTGGGAAATAGAAGAAGTGAAACTGGTTAAAATTACATTTAGAACTGGAAGGAATTTCAAGTTAAGACTGTCCTATGAAAACAGGAGAGCTTTAGTGTAAAGGCTTTATAGTATCTAGTTAAATTGTTGCTCATTTCTTCATTGTTGTCTGTGTTCTAGAGGTGTTTCAAATTGTTATATTGCAACCTTGAAAAATATATGTATGGATTGCTTTTTAGTGACTTGAGTGAAATGAGCAATTAAAATTCTAGCCAGTTGTTGTAAGAGGTATCTCTTATCCTTCTGAGTTCTTGAAATACTTGCAGCTCTGAGGGACAGATACTGTTTCTAACACCCAAGGCTCTTCTCTTAGAAGTTTCATTTTATCTCTAATAAGCCTTAACAGTATTTGTTTAATGTTCATTGTATTTGGGGATTCAGCAGTTTCAGTCGATAGCCACGGGCTTTTAAAACATGTGAACTAATGTCTGCATTTGTCACATTGGCCTTTAAACTAAGGCCTCATTAAGATTGATAATAAATCATTTAATAATACATTTTAAATATAATTTTGCCATCATGTAAACAAAACAACCTATTTATATGCTATTATCTTTTTAATACGCCCAGTGGAGTGGAAGATATTTTATTTCAGTATTTTCAGTATATAATCATGAGTTGGAAGGCAAGTAAATGTAGCATTGTCCAAAGACTATCTCATGGGGCGCCTGGGTGGCTCAATAGGTTGGGCCTCTGCCTTCAGCTCGGGTCATGATCTTGGGGTCCTGGGATCGAGCCCCATGTCAGGCTCCTTGCTCGGCGGGGAGCCTGCTTCTCCCTCTGCCTCTGCCTGCCTCTCTGCCTGCCTGTGTGCTCTCTCTCTCTCTCTGACAAATAAACAAATTAAAAAAAAGACTATTTCATTGAGATAATGAGAATTATGAAAGGAAATATAACTATTTGTATATATTTCAATTTGTAATGAAATTAATTGCATATCATCCTGATATAAAATACATCTTTTTTTTTTTTTTTTTGGTAAGATTTTTAAATTTATTTATATGACAGAGAGAGAGACAGCCAGAGAGGGAACACAAGCAGGGGGAGTGGGGAAAAGCAGGCTTCCCACGAAGCAGGGAGCCTGATATGGGCCTCGATCCCAGGACCCTGGGATCATGACCTGAGCCGAAGGCAGATGCTTAACGACTGAGCAACCCAGGCACCCCAGATATAAAATACATCTTAAGTCCTTTGAGTACAACTGTTCTTAAAGGTACTTAAATACTAAGTACTATTCAGTACTACAAAATTAGTAGTGACTTAAAAATCTTAATATCTCATAGCTTTCTTCAGCCAGTTTTTAAAATGATTCATCAACAGATTGGTAAAAATGTCCATTTTTGTACATAAATTGGCACATTTAGTGTCTTTTATAATATAAACTCTTATTTAGGGGCGCCTGGGTGGCTCAGTCATTAAGCGTCTGTCTTCAGCTCAGGTCATGATCCTGGAGTCCCTGGACTGAGCTCCACATCAGCTCCCTGCTCAGTGGGGAGCCTGCTTTTCCCTCTCTGCCTGCCTGCCGCTCCCCCTGCTTATGCTCTCTTTCTCACTGTCAAATAAATAAAATAAAAAAAAAAAAATGCTTGTTTATATGAAGTTGTAACTCCTTTATGGGATCTTGTAGTTTGTCTGATGTTCTAGGGAGATGTATACATGCAGGGGCCCCTTTAAGGATTTTGAGCCCTGTGAATTTATGAATCTGTTGGCTTCAATATTTAGTTAGCCCGGTTTCTGAGACCATCAACCGTAATTGACATATTATTGGACATAAAGTTAAGTTTTCCCTTATTTATAAGGGTAACTTCAATTTTGAGGAATGTGAATCAATTCAGAGTTGGCTGGAAGCCAGTAACTTCACTGTAACTCCAGTGCACACGAAAAGCGCACTCGCTTCCTGAGTGCCTTGTGAATCTGCAGTGATTAATTCTTCTCATTATTTTGCTGCAAATTCTCATGACCCTCTCTGATGATTCGATCAGCCACTTAGAGTTTATGCATATTCATATCTCCGCGCCCCTGCCGTAGTCACTCGCGTCTCCGCTGCCGACTGGTGTGTTCTTGGTGCAGTAATTGAGCTGCGGTAGATTGATTACTCTGGGGAGCTGTAAGGCCTTTAAAGGTGAAAACATATCAGTCCTGTTAATTAGGAAACAAAAGCTCCGGTGGCAAGTTCAGCCATGAAATGTTTCCAGTGTGGAAAAGATGAAAAGTAGGATTGGTTCCTTTCCATGAACCTGTTTACTTTTTAAATTTGGACTTAAATCTGTGGCCATGCTAGCGGAGAATCACCTTGTTTTATGAATTTTCAGAGAACGCTTGCTGAAGGGGACCTGACTTAGAAAATGAATGCTGTTATCTGTGCTCTCTCAGATGGGATAGTTTAGAGCGTGAATTTATGAACACCTTCGGTAACACTGGCACTATTCGTATAAAACATCTCAATATTTATTTGTATTTATTTGTGTTTTTAGTAATCTTTACCGTCACTGTGGGGCTAGACCTCACAAACCCAAGATCAAGAGTCACGTGTTCTCCTGACTGAGCCAGGTGCCCCCTAATAGCTTACTGTTTTACATAGAAAATCCTTGTGGATTCATTTGGTGTTTAGAGGCTTAATTTGGTTGGTGTTTTAACACTGATTTTTTTTTCGGGGGGGTCAATTTAGTAGTATGCTACATGGGAATAGGGTGAAACTTCATTCAGCACAGCATAAAAATTGAGCTGCTTTTTATCTCTTTATCTTAAGCATCCTTTGATTCTTTCCTTCTTAAACTGTATATTAAGTAATACATTGCCCTGGTGAAAAGGATCGTATATGGAACAGTGGTCTCTAGGAGTAACCTCGTTTCAGCATGGAAGTTCGTGCAGTGTATTGAACTGACATCTTTTTTCTTATCCAGTGATGAGTTTTTCTTTTGGGATATAGTTCATATGCCATAAAATTTACCCTTATTTTAAAGAATACACGTCAGTAGGTTTTAATATATTCACAGTGTTGTGCAACCATCACCAGTACCTGACTCGGGAACATTTTTATCACCCCAAAAGAAACCCCATACCGCATTATCAGTCACTCCCTGTTTCCCTAATCCTTGGCAACCAATAATCTCTTTCTTTCTATGGATTGACCTCTTCTGGACATTTCAATAAATGGAATCATGCTATGTGTGGTTTTTTTACATCTGGTTTCTTTTAGCATAATGTTTTCAAGATTCATCCACATTGTAGTATGAATGAGTACTTCATTTTTTTTTTTTTATGGCTGAGTAATATTGCATTGTAAGGTTATACCACCTTTTGCTTTTTACTCATCAGTAAATTAACATTTGTGTTGTTTCCACTTTTTGGCTATTGCTGCTGATAATGAACATTCGTATAGATCCTTGCCTTGTTCTTGATCTTTAAGAAAGCTTTCAGTCTTCACCAGTTGGTATGATGATAGCTGTAAGTTTTTCATAGATACTGTTGAGGAAGTCCCCTCCTAACCCAACTTGTTTATCATGAAAGGTTGTTGGATTTTGTTAAATGCTTCTTCTGCCTCTGTTGAAGTGATCATATGGTTTTTGTCCTTTATTAATTAACATGCTGTATTACATTGGTTGATTTTCTTACATGGAACATAATGAAATTCTACAGAGTTTTTACATAATGTTCTTTTACTGTTGTGATTTTAAATAATTTGAATCAATTTCTCTACTCTATATTTCAGGCATTTATTAATACAGCAAAAGAAATTTATGAGAAAATCCAAGAAGGAGTCTTTGACATTAATAACGAGGTATGTATACATATATATATGTATAAATAAATATTATTGGCTAATATTAATTTAGAGTTGAATTTTAATTACGACATGGATTTAGGAGTTTAGATTTTTTGAAATTCTTAAAAATGGGTCTGTGATGTCCGTTAACACATTGTTAGTTTATAATCCTCTAACTAAAGATTTGTTCTGTGTTCTATAGTATATAAATGTTTATGTTCTAGTAGGGCATCACTTTGTGAAAATGGAATAAAATAAGTGACCATTTATTTCACACACTGCAAAAAAAAGATAAACCCTCCAAAAAGAGAAGAAAATCCACTTTCATACATGCGTCCATATGGTGTCCTCTGCTTTGGGAAATAATTTTCTAGTGTGTAAATGCACGTACTATGTTACTAATGCACGAGGCTCTCTCTGTTGTCTAGCTTGAAAGAGGGAAGTACCCAATTTGGAAATGATTCCCAGTATAGCATAGCATGTTTTCAGGAGACTAATATATGTAATTGGCAGTTGGTATTGTTTTTGGTTTTGTCTTCTTTGTAAAATTATTTGATGAATATGATTAGGATGAAATGTAAAGTTTTGAAGCATATAATTCAGTGTTTACCAAAGTTATCCTTCTGACCTAACTCCCCACTGCACTTATTTATTTCAGGACGTTTATGTGGATATATGGTAGATTATTTACTTTGACATAAATATTTTTGCCATTCCATATTGAGACTTGGTGCTCCCAAGAGAAAAACCCTTATCCCTCCCACAGTTGCAATTAGGAAAGCACAGTGTTAGGAATCCTTTATTGCGTGTGTGGCTCCTGGCCTGTACATACATGAGGCTCTTCCCTATAGGTCTCAATATTCCTTGCTAAAACAGACAGCAGTCTACCTGAGGTTTCCAAAAAGTACTTGATTTTCTCGTTTCTTTTAATTTGGAGGTACTATATTTCCTAAATCCTATCTTCTAGGCTTCCGTGCGGCAGATTTGGAGTTACTTTAAAGACAGCAGTCAGAGACTAATGCCAGATAAGTGGAACAGTAATTGGGCCTCCGTTTAAAAGGGAACACTCACTGTTTCTGTCTGGTTTCATATAGTAGCTGACTGCTTTGCTGTGCGCGGGGCCTCTTCGAGTGTAATGTGCTGTCAGGAGCCAACAGGCCGTGCGATTTATTTGGCCCAGTGCCAAGTCTGACTCCTTGATTCCTCAAGAAGTTGCTACCAGCCCAGAGGGGGCAAAACCAATGAGCCATAGGGCATGCTTTTTATTAAAGAGGAGTCAAAAGAGCGAGAAGAAACCACATCAGCTGCTGTCAATACTGAGCAAGTGCCAGAAACCCCCAGGCTACTACCGGGGCAGAGCAACTGCCAAGCACTATAAAGCTGAGATTTACTGTGACGGAAAGTTTCCTTCAGAGCTTAATTTCTGAAGCTACTGTATTACTTTTCTCCAAGTGTTGTGTTTGTAGGTAAAAATCCACTTGAGGGAGTGAGGGCTGAGACAGAAGTGTGAGTTTGATGAATGAAAGAACTACTCTGTGTGTGGGTTCTTGGCGAGCTGCCATGTCTTTGGGGATCATAGAAATTATTGATGACACAGAACACTCATATGCCCTTAGCCCGCGCAGCTGATTCAACATGGGGCAGAAACGCCGTCTAGAGAAAAGCTTGGACGTCATTTTAGAGCAGTACAGGGCTGTGCGTATTTTTACCCTTTAAAGATGACTTGCAGTAATCGTTTTAAACGGCGTCTCCATTCTGGGAACACCCTGCCAAGCGGCACTTCGGGTTCTGTCTACTCACAAGTACCTGGGAGGATAAAGGATTCTTTTCAGAAGGATTTCCACAGTATTAGTTTCAAAAGGAAGGAACATCCCCCTCAGAGATACTGTTGTAATGGCGGCAAAAATCCGCTTAATGTCTTTTTTTCCCCCAGTCATTTGTGGAGAAATTATGTCATTAAGAATTCAATAGAGTTCTTTAAATTTAGTTAAACTCTACTATCTGGTTGGGGCCCGTTGACATTTTTATCCCTTTACCTTTCTCTTTCAGGCAAACGGCATTAAAATTGGCCCTCAGCACGCTGCTACTAACGCCACACACGCAGGCAATCAGGGAGGACAGCAGGCCGGGGGAGGCTGCTGTTGAGTCCGTTTTTACTGTCTCGCTGCCCAAATGCGGCTCCTCACTTCCTCTTTCACTCTCTCCTCCTGCTCAGCTGAGACATGAAGCTATTTGAAATGGCTTTATGTCACAGGAGACTTTAATCCTTCAAATTCTTGTATAACTTTGAATAAATTGTTAATGTTCACTTTAAAAAGACAGATTTTGGAGATTGTATTCATATCTATTTGCATTTGATTTCTAGGTCAATTGATGTGATTATTTTTGTTAAATGTTGTCTTGTGCCCTTACCTACGAACTGAACTGTATTAAACACTACAAAGTCATCTTGAGTATTTTAAATCAGTTTGTGTGGTTAGGTTTCACACCTGTGGTGACCTAATGTTTAATATTCTAGAACTGTCCTCAAAAAGTTTGTCAATTTTCAAGGCTGTAAAGAAAACCAGAAGGACTCTTTTAATTCTGTATTTATCATTTACTTTCTGTATATACAGTTTAACCTGCTTGGGTGTACTTTGCCAAGCTTGAATTCTTTAATGCATTTGCATAAATTCTATACCGTTTAGAGCTTAAAGCTACAGAAGCATTGTTAGGAATTGCTTGGACACTGAATTTTAAACTTTTTGACATTGTTAACAAGCATGTTCATCTTTTCTTGTCACTAGTCCAAGAAAATATGCTTAATGTACATTACTAAAGGCTATGTATATGTTAACCTGTTTTAATGCCAAAAGTTTGCTATATGTCCACAGTTTCTTTAAGACCTCTTCAGAAAAGGATTTGTTTGCCTTAATGAATACTGTTGGGTACAAACACAGTATAATGAGTGAAATGGGCAGAAGCAAGAACTCCCTACACCTAAGCGACTCCAAGAATGAATGTCCACATTTAGATGGCACATTATGAGGACTTTAATCTTTCCTTAAACACAATAATGTTTTCTTTTGCTTTTATTCACATGATTTCTAAGTATATTTTTCATGCAGGACAGTTTTTCAACCTTGATGTACAGTGACTGTGTAAAATTTTTCTTTCAGTGGCAACCTATAATCTTTAAAATATGGTAAGCATCTTGTCTGTTTTGAAGGGGATATGACAATAAATCTACCAGATGGAAAATCCTGTCAAAAGTAGAAAAGCTTTAGTAATTTACTCAGTGTGGTGGTTTTATCCTTTTTTTTTTTTTTTTTTCTCCCTTGGTCTATAATGAAATTGTTACAGCAGTGCAAAATAAAATCCTATGTATAAAAGTGTTCCTTTTTTTATTATGACCACATCATTTAAAAAAAAAATTTTTTTTAGTACATCCACATGTATTTATTTGAGCATATTTTTTAAGGGGTCAGCATGTTTTAACACCTTTTTAAAAAATTTTGCCTAAATGTGATCAGACTTAACAATATTGAAATCCTTTTTGTGACGGATGATGTAAGCAAGTATTCCCTACCTTTCAGCCAGCATAAAAGTGCATTCAGACTAGAAGAAGGGTTTATAAAGAAGTTCTAAGTATGAAACTACTTTCAGTTCACTCACTGACTTCAACCTTCTGTGGGTCTTCCTTGAAGATTCAGCAATACTCTCGTCAGAGCCCTGCCATTACTCTTGTGCGAAAACACCTAATGTCATCTTAGGTTTGTTTTAATGAACCCCCTGTGGCCAGAGGGAAAGGTGAGAGGAAACCAAGTTTCTTGAGGATTGTTATTATAAACTTGTCTCTCCTTAAAGTGGTCATATAAAATTCACTGTCATTAATGATGAGTAAAAAATGTTGAGACAACCAAGACTTGTTCTGCTCTGTACTGGGAAGAGGGTGCTTTTTTGGAAATTGTTATTTTGAAGCTGCTGTTAACTTTACCCAAAGTTCAGTGTGTTTCTTTTCCATCCATCTCCCTTAATTCTTCTCTAAATCAAGTATAGGAGGAGAAACAAATGGTAAACACAAACAGTAGCAGACTAGCACATGTATTTTAATACTCTAAGAAAAGACGGAGCCCTCCTACAGCCCTTACCACAGGACCCTTAATCTGCTTCCGACTTGGGCAGCAGGGTGAGTAGTAGACTTCTCTATAATTCATTACCACTTCCTCCACAAAGCTCATCTGCTATTAAAGAATATGTTGGATGAACCGTTTACATTGGTTGACAAAGAAAACAGTGTTGGCTTCTACTCTTTGCCCATTTTATTCCTATATTTCTGTCATAAATACTATAATATTGGCACCTGTAATTGAATCTTTAATACTATAATTGAGTCTTTAATTGAACCTTGATCAATTTCTGCAGCATCTGTGGACACACTTAAGAGCCAAAAAATCAGTCACTAAAAAACTAAATACAACTTATAATGTCTTAACATGTAACATTCCAAAGTTGTAATCTTCATAAAGACAGTGTTACTATTTGTCTTCTGAATTGAAGACAACTGAATCAGGAGCAAATTTTTGAAAGAATAGTATATAATTTGGTATGTAATTCAAACAACATGGGAGCTGAACCAAAACTTCATACACAGTTTGTTTTTAATTTTAAAATAGCCTGTTAACAGGAAAATAGCCCCTATTTGTCCTCATAGTCAAGAAGGTAGAAATGTAAATGATACCAAAATGTGTTTAATCACTCAAGCAGTGACTTATCTGGCTTTGGCACACATTAAATATTCTCTCATAGGCAGTCGAACCCTTTCAAAGCTCAGTACTAAGATTGACAGGATAGGGTTTGACTATATAAGCTAAAAAAATAATGAAAAGAAAATCTTGTTTCATAATAAACAAGAATTGACTACAAAGAGACTGAAATACCGACATGTATATCTTAGAAAAAAGAGTTTACGTGTGTTTTAGTGTTCAAATGAAAATGGAACCTAGCCCCATGGTAGAGTATTTGATAATTACATTGATGTTTACTAGATAATAGTACTTACTTGGTTGAAGTCATGATGGGAAGCTTTAAAGGGCCAGTATGTTTTCAGTATTCAAAAGCTTTCTAATACCATGAGGCCAACTCTTAAAACTGAAGGATGAAGGACCAAAGTCCTGATGGGGGAAAAAACAAAAACCAGTTCACCCTTAAGATTCTTAAGTATCCCTAAAATATAAAAATTCAAACATACAGAAATAAAACAGAAAACATTTCTCACCTGTGAGATTGGAAGAATTTTAAAGTATGACAGCACATTCTGTTGGTCAAACACTCTCAGACGTTGCCAGTGGAAGTGCAAATGTAATGTGTTGCTGGAGAGGAACTTGGTCATACCTAAGTTTTGTTTTTTTTTTTTTCTTTTTAAGATTTTTATTTATTCATTTGCCAGAGAGAGAGTGCTGTTGATCCAGCGATCTCACTTCTAGCAAAATACCCTGATGATAACCTTGCAACAATGCAAAAGCACATAGGCATGAAGTTGCTCACTGCAACATTGGTTGTAATTGCAAAATAATTGGAGATGACCTAAATGTGCATAGAATGATTGAATAAACCATGGGACATCTACCCCAGGGAGCCCTACACAGCTGTACAAAGCATGAAGAAGAGCTCTATGAACTGATGTCATTTCCAGGATATATGAAGGGAGAAAAGTGAAGTGCAAAGGTGTCTACAGGTTACCATAATGGAATCAAGAAGGTAATATAAGAAAGTATGCATGTATCTGCTCATTTGTGCAAAAGAAACAAGCAAGAATAAACTAAAAAGACTGGTTACCTACAGAGGGTGAGTAGGATTGGTATAGAAAGTAAGGAGGATTGGGAATGGGGTATTTGGGTTAAGTGACCTCTCTTTCAGTATACATTTTTCTTTAGTCTGACTCAGAACCATAGTAGTGTTTTCAGCACTCCAAAACTAATTAAAACCAACCATGATGTTCAGGGAACTTGGAATGAATGACCCTGCCTATATTACAAATGAGCAACATTACCACACTGAAGGGGACAGGAAAGAAAACTAGCATACAAGCAGCAACTTTGGGAAACAGGATATGACTCTATAAGGCTAAAGATATAGCAAACTATACACAATTATGTTGTAGGTAGTAGAGATGTATGGATTAGCAATTCTAAAAACACCTTTAGCATATTTAGATTGAGCAAATAAATATATTGCGGATAATGAAAGGTCCATATTGAATAAAGTCACAAATAAAAGTTGGGATAGACTAGAATGGACCCTGTGGTGTTGGATTGAAATTGGAGGTGTTAGGAACTCAACGGTTTTTCTGTGTATGGATGCACAGAGAAATACAGGTAGATGAGTGAGAAAATAGACCTTTCCTAGTTTTGTCTACTCTGAGAAGGGCCCGAAAGTGAAGACACCCCAGCAGCTGTGAGCACACCTAGTACGCAGATAGTGGTTTCTAAATACCTTCTATTAAGGGAACTAGGGCACCCTGGAGAAATGGTTGATTCCAGGGCTGGGGCAGGAAAATCATAAAATAAGTCCGGAGTATTTTGATGCCAGAAAAGTAAGGGAGTGCTCATAAAATGATGGGAATGGAAAGGGGGGCATTACTAGGGACTCAGGCACCAACTTAATGCTTCTGATGGCCAAATCGGGAATGCTTTGAAAAAAGTAACTCGTGTTAGTAATAAGATCGTAAACCATGGGACCAAACATCCATGGTACAAATGAATAATTGCATAAATAAATGAGGGAAAGAGGCAGCTTTTCCTTACAGTAGAATACCAGTCAGTAGAGCTAGAAAGCATGATGCAAACAAAATCCTCAAAAACACAGTAACTGTTAAAGATAGGCATCATTGATTAATGTTGAATGCAATGGGCAAAAGAATGACAAGAAATAAGATATGTACATAGGCTCAGTGTATCCCCACAAGATATTGTTACAGAAGGAAAAATACTAACTTGATGTTTAGCCAACTTGACACCACCTTCATCAAATGATCAAGATGTGAGGACATCATGTACCATTGATGGGATGCGCTGAGAAGGGCAGGGTTCTGTGGGATTCTTGCCAAAAAATGTATAACCTTAACAAAATCATTAGGAAACCTCAGAAAAACCCACACTGAGGAACATCCTTAAAATAAGTGACTAGTGGGGTGCCTGGGTCAGTTGAGCTTCTGACTCTTGATGTAGGCTCCAGGTCATGGGATTGAGCCCCATGTTGGGCTCTGCTCTGCTTGTCCCTCTCCCTCTGCTCCTTTCCCCACGCCTGTTCTTTCTCCAGTAAGATCTTAAAAAAAAAAAAAAAAAAAAATGACTAGTACCCTTCAAAAATATCAAGGTCATGGAAGATAAAGAATGAAAAACTGTCACAGATTCAAGGAGACGTGACAACTAAATTCAGTGTGGGATGCTGGGTGGACCCTGGAGGAGGGTTCTGATGAAGGAAGGGTGTGCAGGGGGCTTCTCTGGTACTAGCAAGATTCTGTTTCTTTTTTTTTTTATTTTTTTATTTTTTAAAAGATTTTATTTATGCATTTGCCAGAGAGAGGGAGAGAGAGCACACGCAGGGGGAGTGACAGAGGGAGAAGCAGTTTCCCTGCTGAGCAAGGAGCCTGATGTGGGACTCGATCCCAGGACCCTGGAATCCCAACCTGGCCAAAGGCAGACACTCAACCAACCGAGCCACTCAAGCACCCCAAGATTCTGTTTTTTGACCTGAGTTGGGAGTTACATAGATATTTGTCTTACGATTTTTAAACTATGCTTATGTGTTTTACGCACGTTCTGATAAATAAGATTTTGTCTCATTAAATGAAAATGCTGCCATATGAGCTATCCTCAAAACAAAAATGTGTGAAGTTTATCTTATCCCTTAGTAATGGGTTGAATTGCACCCTCCCACCCCCAAAAGAATATACTGAAGTCCTAACCCCCAATACGTTAGAATTTGTCTTTATTTGGAAATAGGATTATTACCTATGTTAATTAGAATGAAGTCAGTGTAACTGGGGTCCTGAGAAGAAGATAGCCATGTGAGGACACAGACCCAGGGAGAAGACCACCTGACGGTGAGGGCAGAGGCTGGAGTTCTGCAGCCTCAAACCAAGGAATGCCGGAGGTGACCAGCAAGCCAGCAGAACCCAGGATGAGGCAAGGAAGGGCTCCCTCCAGCATCAGAGGGAGTGCAGCCCTGCTGACATCCTGACCTGGAGCTTAGTCTAGCCTTCTGAACTGTAAAAGAGTGCGTTTCCATTTTCAGCCATGCCCTCTGTGGCCCTTTGTTACAGCCCCCCTAGGAAATTGACATATCCCTTATATCCTGTGAATGGGGACATATTTGGATGGGTTGTCTGTGTGCCTTCAGTAAAAGGTCACATTGCATCTGGCGGCTGATGGGAGGGTAAGAGCTGCTTCACCACCCAGCCCGTGGGGAGTTCACCCCTAGAGAAGCATTCGTCTCCAGGGGGTATTACATCTCCCTGCCTCACATTAACTTAATCTACACATCAAGATGCTATTCGGAACATGAAAGATTTGTACACATTAGACTTTCTTTTTTTTTTTTTTTAAAGATTTTTATTTATTTATTTGACAGAGAGATCACAAGCAGGCAGAGAGGCAGGCAGAGAGAGAGGAGGAAGCAGGCTCCCTGCCGAGCAGAGAGCCCGATGTGGGGCTCGATCCCAGGACTCTGAGATCATGACCTGAGCCGAAGGCAGCGGCCCAACCCACTGAGCCACCCAGGTGCCCCCACATTAGACTTTCTTGATAGGACATTGGAGATAGAATATTTATCATTCCTTTCCCCCGGAATTCAGCTCTAAATCCCACCAGGTGTCAGAGGTACACAACTGTGATCTTCGGATGGGGACTGAGGACAGAAGGCGAGCACCTAGCTAGAGGCTGAGCTGGCCACCAGAGAGCAGGCCCACTGCAGTCTTATACATGACAATTTTGCATTAAAATAGCCACATTCCAGTCCCCAGCAGCTGCAGCTTCACGGAATTCACATTTACAGGAACTTGGTAAGTGGCCACAAAGTCAACTCTCCACTAGTCTTTTAACATATGCCTGTGCATGACTTGGGAGCTGCTGGTGTACAAGTTAGCCAGACCCCACATCCTCTTTCTTTTTTTTTTTTTTTTTTTTAAGATTTTATTTATTTATTTGAGAGAGAGACAGTGAGAGAGAGCATGAGCGAGGAGAAGGTCAGAGGGAGAAGCAGACTCCCCATAGAGCTGGGAGCCCGATGCGGGACTCGATCCCGGGACTCCGGGATCATGACCTGAGCCGAAGGCAGTCGTCTAACCAACTGAGCCACCCAGGCGTCCCTCCACATCCTCTTTCCAACTAGTATAATAAAAGTACTTATTGAGGACTGTCATCATAGATCGGTCGGTCAGGGGCTGTGGTCCCAGAGTCACCTATTCCTAGGACCTGTCCAAAACTCACGACCTTTTTTTTAATGTTATGTTGTCCAAAACCTTTTTTAAATGTTATGTTGTCCAAAACTCATGACCTTTTTTTTCAATGTTATGTTGTCACCATACAGTACCTCATTAGTTTTTGATGCAGTGTTCCATGAGTCATTGGAAACTTAACAATCGTAAAAGACAGTGAGCTTATTCCATTGACCAGCCACGGCACAATGGGCAAAAGTATTTATGCAGAAAATGGGCATGTTAGGGATGAAAAGCAAGGATTATTATATAATTTATTAATAGTTGGCTAGGGCTGTCATAACAAAGTATTAAAGACTGTGTGCTTTAGGGGCACCTGGCTGGCTCAGTCAGTGGAGCGTGCAACCCTTGATCTCAGAGGTGGTGAGTTTATACCCCATGTTGGGTGTAGAGCCTACTATCAAAACAAAACAAAACAAACACCCAACAACAACTGTGTGGTGGTGGCTAGAAGTCTGAATTCAAGATGAGGAGGGCAGGGTTGGTCCCTTCTGAGGGCTGCAAGGGGGGATCTGCTCCCAGCCCTTCTCCTTGGCTTGGAGAAGCCCCTCTGTCCCTGTGCCTCTTCCCATCATCTTCCCTTTGTGTGTGTCTTTGTATCCGCATTGTCCCTTCTTATAAGGACACCAGTCATGTTGGATCAGGGCCCACCCCTATGACCTCAAATTAACTGGATTACTGCTGTAAAGATTCTATCTCCAGATAAGGTCACATTTTGCCATACTAGGATTTAGGATTTCAACCTACGAGTTTGGGAGGTAGGAGAATTTAAGTCAGAGCATAATAAAGGTTGGTTGTGGAGTATGGATTTAGAGAGTAAGAAAGAGAAGCACTTAGCTCTTTAATCAGCCCAGTATGTGCTGATGGTTAAGCTGGGATTTGGGGAACACCACACGGGACATGAACAAGCCTGCTATAAAGAGACTATAAAGAATGCTCCCTCAATGTTTCTTATGTTTGTCTGTGTCTACTAAATCTAGAGAAAAGCTCAGTGCGTGGAATTCTCTTCCTGATTCCAAATACCTCACTACATAATCAAGACCCACTGGGTTCCAGTGGGTCTTGGAGTCATGGAGTCCAGCCTGCATGACTCCATGGAGCTGGCATGTGTATGTCTCCGTTGGGGTCCGCTGCTCCGAGGGCCTCATGTCATCCTGTCAGGCAGCATGGCCCATCTGCGTAACAAAACTCTTCAGCACAAGACATGCAGTGGTGCTGTGCTTTCCAATTCTTGCTTCCCGCTCCTTTCTCAGCCTCAATATTGTTTCCCTCCTTCCTTCCATCCTCCCTCCCTTCCTTCCTCCCTCCCTTCCTTCCTTCCTTTCTCTTTCTTTTCTTTTTCTTCCTTCCTTCCTTCCTTCCTTCCTTCCTTCCTTCTTTCTCTCTTTCTTTCTTTCTTTCTCTTTCTTCTTCCTTCCTTTCTTTCTTTCTTTCTTTCTTTCTTTCTTTCTTTCTTCTTTCTTTCATTTCAGATTTATTTTAGGGATGCCTGTGTGACTCAGTTGGTTAAGCATCTGCCTTTGGCTCAGGTATGATCCCAGGGTCCTGGGATTGAGCCCCATAATGGGCTCCTTGCTCAGCGGGGAGTCTGCTTTTCCCTCTGCCTGCCTCTCCCCCTGCTTGTGCTCTCTCTCTCTCTCTCTCTCTATCTCTGACAAGTAGGTGAATAAAATTTTTTTAAAATTACTAAAATTATATATGTACATCGCTACCAAAAAGTTGAATAGTACTAGAAGACTTATAGTAAAAGGAACCATCTGTTGTCCCACCTGTCCCCAATTCATAAGCAACTCTCCAGAGTTCTCAGCCCTGACTTCAACCCCTCCTTGGTGCCCATATCCACGATCAACCTCCAGCTCCTGTGTGAGGAGCCATGGAGTTTGGACCCTTGGCTGTGCAGTGCTGAGAAGGGACATGGAGCCACCTTCCATGGTGACCATGGTTCGCTGTTCACGGACATTTCCCTCTGCCAAGTCCCTATGGTGTTGGCATCTCCTCTCCTCCTTGTCTTTGTGTATTTGTATATTATATTCCTGTAATGGCATTTACTGAGGTCTTGGGAGGGAAATAAAGTCATATGCTCAAACCACCTTGCTGAACTAGAAGTCCAGGAAGTTTCTTTAAAACAACAGCACTGTCTTCTTTTATAACTTGTTAAAACACAGAGTTTGCTGCAGAAAACATTAAGAAAACAAACAAAAAGCAGAAAATTAAAATTAGTCTCCACGTTCGGATTCCCCCCAAGCCGATTCTGAGACAAGATTGCGGTGCAAGGAATTTGGAGAGGTAGTGCTCCCAGTAGCACAGTGAAGGTGTGCAGAAATGAGATAGGGAGAGGAGGAGAGACAGCCAGCAGGGGCGCCTGGCTAAGCATCTGACTTCAGCTCCGGTCATGATCTCCAAAGGAGCCCCCCCACCAGTGTTGGGCCCCACGCTGAGCAGGGAATCTGCTTGTCTCTTTCCCTCTCCCTTTCCCTCTGCCTCTCACTCCGCTCATGCTCTCTTTCCCTCTCTCTCAAATCAATAAATAAAATCTTTAAAAAAAAAAAAAAAAGGAAAAGAAAAGAAAAAAAAATCTAACTAAGGTGCACTATTGGATGCATTACTTCTATGGACTGCTATGGGTACCTCAGGACTCATTCCAATTGAGGACCCTCTGGGAAACTGACAAGAACCCATCCCAGCAAAGGGTGACTGACAAGAACCCATCCCAGCAAAGGGTGACTTCCGTCATTGGTGGGAGTTGCTCTGGGGACATCAGCTCCCTGGTACTCTCTCCTGCCCTGCGCAATGCCAGACATGCCCTTAAGCAGCGAGACTAGGACACTTATGGCCCGAGATAAAGGACTGCAAATGAGGACTTGCGGCTGGAGACCAGAGCACCAACAGCCTTTGTTCAAATGACCTAGAACCCCAGCCCCCAGAGAAAACGACTTAACATCTTGCTGTGTTTCTCTCCAGTTTCTTTCTGTGAGTATACATACGTATGTTCATTTATGAAAATAGAATCATATAGCGCATACCACTCTTTTCACCTATTCTGTCGTATAAATTTTCCATTGTTACTAACTAAGCTCCTCAGTTGTAATGATTAGGAATGTGAGCTCAGGAGCCCCACCGTCTAGTTCCGATACAGGCTCTACCACTTACTAGCAAGGCTTCCGACGCCCTCATTCAGGTTCTTCATCTGTAAAATGGAAGCGGTAATCGCCTTACCTCATGGGGGTGGGGTGGGGAGGTGAAATGCTCTATTACCTGGAAAGTTCTTAGAAATCGACTTGGCACACGGTGAGTACTCAATACATGTTACCTCATTAATTTTATACATATTTTGATGACTGTATAGTACTTCATTGTGCAGGTGTGCTATAATTTATCTATCCTCTCCTTCTGCTGACTAGGTTATAAATAACTTAGACACAATAATCGTGATTCTGTTAACGTTCTTATAGCTAAATCTTTGGGCACATGAACAGTTATTTCTTTAAAGTACATTCTTAGGAGAGGTACAGGTTCATAAAGTATAGATATATTTTTTTAAGATTTTATTTGTTTATTTGTCAGAGAGAGAAGAGAGAGAGTGAACACAAGCAGAGGGAGTGGCAGGCAGAGGGAGAAGCAGGCTTCCCTCTGAGCAGGGAGCCCGATGTGGGACTCGATCCCAGGTCCCTGGGATCATGACCTAAGCTGAAGGCAGACGCTTAACCACCTGAGCCACCCAGGCATCCCAAAGTATAGATATTCTTAAAGATTCTATATATGTAATTTCTCTCCAGAAATGTATCAGTTTAGGGGTACCTGGTTGGCTCAGTCCACAGAGCATGGGACACTTGATCTCAGGGTTGTGAGTTCGAGCTCCAAGTTAGGTGTTGCCACTGCTTAAAAATAAAATCTTTTATTTATATAAATAACTACTTATTTATATAAATAAAAAAAATAAAATCTTTTATTTATATAAATTGATACATAGAAATATATCAATTTATATTCCACCTAGACCTCAAGAGTGTCCTGTTTTCTGTACTGTATTACCAGCAATGGAAATTTTTATTTAAAAAAATTTTTTTTGCAACTTGATGGGGCACCCCCAAATCTTTGGTTCGTGTCATTTATTGAGCAATTCATCTTTCCCCCATTACATCTAAATGCTTTAATTTCAGATGGCAAAAATTTTATATGCATGTTTGGACTTGTTTCTGACATTTTTATTGTGTCACAGACTTCTACCTTTCTGTTACCACTACCTCTCAAACCCCTCCAATTATTTTTTTTAAGATTTATTTTTTTATTTGAGAGAGAGAAAGAGAGAAAGTGCAAGAGGAGGGGCAAAGGGAGAAGACTCTTAAGCAGACTTTGCATAGAGTCCGGAGCTCATGAGGGGACTTAAACTCACCACCCTGAGATCATGACCTGGGCAGAAACAAAAGGCGGGTCGCTTAACCGACTGTACTATCCAGGCACCCCAAAACCCTCCAAACTCTATTGGAATTTTTTATAAATTACGCTTAATGTATAGTTTAATTTGGGGGAAAGTTGATATTGTTCTGATATTAAATGTTCCCATCCAGAAACAAGTTATGTCTATCTGTGCAACAAGGACTTTTAAGATACGATGTTCATTCTAAAAATAGAATTTTGAGGAGCTCAGTTTTTTTCAAGATCTAAAATTAATCTCACTTCCACATTTTCAAATTCAGTGCAACTTAAGGGAGGAAATTTCTGCCCATTTTGCTTTTTGGCCAATCTAAGACATTTCACAATTTCTACTAATTTTTACCATTTCTCATCTACTTTCCTTTTTCAACTGCTAGTTTTCTCTTCTATACATCTCCTAGTTCCGTATCCTAAAAAATAGCCTTTCTCTTCTTTTAGCTGTAAAATATCATCCAAAAAGAAACAGCAAATATTCACTCTGTATGCATTTCATTCAATTCTATATGAGTATTTGCCAAGTAAACAGAGTAAAACCATATTAATATGCTACTTGATAACATAATGTGATATTCTTTCATATTTAGCATCCAAATTATTGAAAAATAATGACTATCAGGTCTTCGCCTGTGGCTTAATAATCAAGTTTACCACATGGTAGCTTGCCCAGCAGCCTAGCTCTTGTTGAACTTGTCCTCAAGACAAATTGCACTTGATGGGCTCCATGGTCTACTCCTTCCTTAGAAAAGCTGTAAAGATGTGTTCTTTCTGTAGACTGCCCATGGACATACCAGGTACCCTTAGCCCTTCTTTCTCCTGCCTGTTTTGGCACCTCCTTCCAACCTTCTCGAACCTTCTGGACCTGACTTCCTGCTGCTCCCTTCCTCAAGCTTCTCACTGGGTCCCTGGTGTGTTTCTTGCAGCACTACACAAAAGAGCAAAAAGTTGGAAACAAGCCTATTAATATGGGAATTTTCAAGTCAAAAAAATTTTTAAAGATTTTATTTATTTATTTGACAGAGATCACAAGTAGGCAGAAAGGCAGGCGGCGGGGGGGGACGGGGGGAAGCAGGCTCTCTACTGAGCTGAGATCTCGTTGTGGGGCTCGATCCTAGCACCCTGAGATCATGACCTGAACTGAAGGCAGAGGCTTAACCCACTGAGCCACCCAGGTGCCCCTCAAGTCAAATTTTAATCTATTCTGCAAATGACCAGTAGTGTGATCTCGATAGAGCAAGTACTTAACCTTTTTGTAACTTAGTTTCCTTGATAAAAATGGGGATCCCAGTAATATCTACTCCACGGAATAGTTGTGATGATGAAATGGTCTAATTTTTATCAAGTACTGGAAGGATACCTCATGCACAGTAAGCAGGATATATTTGTTCATTAAATAGGAATGAAAAAAAGAAGAAAAATTATGGAATACAAAATAATGGTTAAAAAAATCAAGATTCTATATAGATGTATATGGCATATTATTAAGTAAAACCATTTATATAATATATAAATATATACAAAATATATTGTTGAGTTAAAAATGTGATGGAGAATAATATATGTATTGTGATCACGTACACATATATACCCACATATGTACATTGTATATGTATGTATCCCACACACAGAGGAAATTAGCTAGAGAAATACATCTCAACTTCTGACTATGGTAACTAATTTCTGGATGGAGAATTTTTTTTCTTTAATTCTTTACACTTCTACACTGTTTGAATTTTTAAATCCGAATATTACATTAATGTATGACTTATGCAAAAGAAAATTACATTAAGAGAAAATATAGGCAAATAGTCTGGACAGACATTTCACAGAAGAAGTACAAATAGCTTCCAAACTTATGAGAATACATTCAAGATCAGAAAACGTAAGTTGAAACAAAGAGATACCCATTTTTTGTCTTTCAAATTGGCAAAAAAAAAAGGCTTAATAACATCCAGGATTAAGGATTTACTTGTTCACGAAATGCTGATGGAATTTAAATAGGGGAAATTGTATATATGAGTGAGTGTGTGTGTGTGTGTGTGTGTAAAAAATGACCAGATGATAACAATATTATTCTTCTAACTCTAACTTACAGAAGTTTTAGCACAAATGCATAAAGATGATATATGAATATATAGAATGTTTATATAAACATAACTTCTAATGCAAAACTGTTTAAATTTCCACACTAGGAGAAGGGATCGACTAAGGAACACAATCCAGCCTTTAAAAAAGTAAGGTTTAGGGACACCTGGCTGGTTCAGTTGGTAGAGCATGCGACTCTTGATCTCAGGGTTGGGAGTTTGAGCCCACGCTGGGTGTGGAGATAGCTTAAAATTAAAATCTTTTTTAAAAATAGTTTTTGGGGGTGCCTGGGTGGCTCATTGGGTTAAAGCCTCTGCCTTTGGCTCAGGTCATGGTCTCAGGGTCCTGGGATCGAGACCCGCATCGAGCTCTCTGCTCAGCAGGGAGCCTGCTTCCCAGCCCCCTCCCCCCAACCTACTTGTGAACTCTGTCAAATGAATAAATAAAATCTTTTTAAAAAATAAATAAATAAAGTCTTTATGCACTAAGCTGAAAGTTCATAATAAAAAGAAAACGAATCATGCTAGCAGGACAATAATTATTATAGGATTCCCATTTCTGTGAAAATAATGACAAAAGAAAACCCTACTTCCGTGTAGATATGTTTGCAAAGCATGAACAAATGTTGTCAAGCTTACACACAGACTGAGTGATGGCCGAGGCAGGGAGTGGGAGCAGGAGAAATGCTGCTTATGTCACCCAGGGGCGCTTCGAGTGCTCTTGTTTCTGTGAGCTGCTATTGTTCTTGAATTTTAGAAGTTGTAGGGGTTTTTTTAATCAACATTTTCCTTATTCAATCTATGTGTAGCTATATTTTGATAAATGACAGTGTTAAAAGGGATGCCCGGATGGCTCAGTCAGTTAAGCGTCTGCCTTCAGGTCATGATCCTAGGGCCCTGGGATCAAGTCCCACATCGGGCTCCTTACTCATTGGGGAGCCTGTTTCTCCCTCTGCTGCTCCCCCTCCTTGTGCTTTCTCTCTCCCCTTCTCTCTCTCTGACAAGTAAATAAATAAAATCTTTTTTTAAATGACAGCATTAGAGGTGCCTGGGTGGCTCAGTCCTTAAGTGTCTGACTTTGGCTCAGGTTATGATCCCAGGGTCCTGGGATCGAGCCCCACATCAGGCTCCCTGCTTGGCAGGGAGCTGGATTCTCCCTTTCCCATTCCCTCTGCTTGTGTTCTCTCTCTCGCTGTGTTTCTCTCTGTCTAACAAATAAAATCTTTAAGAAAAAATTTTTTAAAAATGACAGCATTAAAAAGCAAATGTGGGGAGGAATATATGGGAATCTCAAATTTTTTGTGAACGTAAAAGTGTTCTAAAAAATAAAGTCTATTTTTAAAGCCAAATGCCCAAAAGTTGTGCTAAAAACATTTTTTAACTTTGTGTTGCGATGTGAAATGCAGTTTCCTAAACTGACGAGCTCATATCAAGAAAAAAATTACATGTAATGTAGTATTTTATGACAAAATGTTGTGCTGCATTTTTTTTTCTGGATTCAATTTTGACATAAAGGGAAGAGTTTCTTGAAGGAAAAGTATAAATGTTAAACATTTGCTTATCATGTGCTCCATAGCATTTACCCATATAAGTTGAAAATTTATGTTCACACAAAAACCTGCACAGAAAAGGTTATAACAGCTTTGTTCATGATTGACGAAACTTAGAAGCAACCAAAATGTCCTTTAATAGATGAATGGAAACACAAATGTGGTCCGTCCAGATGATGGAATAATATATAGTCCGAGAAACAAATTGAGCTTTTAAGCACAAAAAGACATTATATCCACATATACACATAGCATATACATTAAATGTATATCACTAAGTGAAAGAGAACAATCTGAAAAGGCCACATACTGTATGGTTCCAGCTATGTGACATCCTGAAAAAGGCAAACGCTATGGAGTTGGTAAAAAGATCAGTGGTTACCCGGGTTCAGCAGGAGGGAGGGACGAATAGGCAGAGCACAGGGGGTTTAGGGCAGTGAAATTATTCCATAGGGTACTACCATGGTGGATACACGTCATTCTACATTTGTCAAAACCCACATTCTTGATCTCGGTTGTGAGTGAGCCCCACGTTGGCTGTAGAGATTATTTAAAAATAAAATCTCAGGGTCCAGGGATAGATTCCCACATCGGGCTCCCTGCTTCTCCGTGGGGAGCCTGCCTCTCTCTCTACCACTCCCCCTGCCTGTGTTCCCTCTCTCGTTGTCTCTCTCTGTCAAATAAATAAAATCCAATCTTTTTTAAAAAATAAAAATAAATAAAATCTTGAAAAAAAAAACCTCACAGAAGGTACACCACAAAGAGGGAAGCCTAATGTAAATTATTGACTTTACTTAATAATTATGTATCAATATGCATTCATCGACTGTAAGAAATCATCACATTAACACAAGATGGTAATAACAGGAGAAATTGGGATGGATGAGGACATATACAAAAGCTTTTCTATAAACCTAGAACTAGGGACCCCTGGGTGGCTCAGTGGGTTAAGCCTCTGCCTTCAGCTCGGGTCATGATCTCAGGGTCCTGGGATCGAGCCCCGCATTGGGCTCCCTCTCAGTGGGGAGTCCGTTTCTCCCTCTGCCTCTGCCTCTCTCTCAGTCTCTCATGAATAAATACATAAAATCTTTTTTAAAAATACACCTAAAATGACTTTTTTTTTCTAAAACTGCTTTTTAAAAAATGTCTATTAATTTCAAAAAAGTGTAAAGATTGAGGTCAATGCTTCCCACCCCATGTCCTGGTTGGAGAGCCATCGACAGAGACCCAGTAATTTCTCACAGCTCAGCCACTACCTCGGTTGAGGGGCACGCCCAGATACTGGAAGCATGAGGAAGGAAGTATGCAAATGGCAAACAGATTGAGCTAGTTTCTTTGCATGAACAGAAGCCCTATCAAAGAATTAAAATCACTCTCCTCTCTGCTCCTTAAGATTGCTTCCATCTCACCAGTCATCTCTCGCACTTGTAGTCAAATCTGGACCAAATTCTATTGTCAGGCTCTGCTTCTCACCAGACATGAAGTCCTTCACCTGATCTGGCTGGCGTAGCCTCTGAACAGTCCTGGTGTGGCTGGTGGCAGTTTCTAATGGCATGCCCTCCTTTGTACCCCTTGTGCCTGGAGGACACCGGGGTCCTCTTGGTTGACTGGGACATCCTCTTCCTTTAGCTTCTGTTGGCTTCTCCCTGTTCAAACGGCTTGGACTTCTGTGTCCCAATTCCAGATTCAGTTCAGTTCCCACAGGAATGTAAGTCCAAGAAAGCAGGGAATGGTGTTTTCATTGTTTTGTTCTCTGATGTACTCCTCATATCTGGAACAATGCCTCATTCATGAAAGGAGTGTGGAAATACTTGGAAAAAAATAAGAGATGAATTTTAAAAAAAAAAAGGAAAAACACACACACGTTTTTTTTTTCTTAACTGTTCCCTTTTGGGAAAAGCTCTCTTTTTCCCGAAGATTATGTCCTTCTTACTTCTTTGGTGTTAAAAATGTTTTTTCTCAAGTAACAGTAGTCGCCTCTGTGGGAGAGACATTCACTTTGCACTGTCATCCTCCGTAACTTTTGGTTTTACCTATTCAGAAATAAATACTACAAATTAAAAATAAAATCACTCATGGCAATTTTTGCACATCCATAATTGGCAGAATAAAAATGTATTAATTGCAATCATATTAATTTCCTAAACTTATTTAATTTTTTAAAAATTAAGAGCAAACCACCCCAAATACCAAAGTATTGAGCACAACTTGGCACTGAGTATTTGATGAATGAATGAACCACCTCGGTTTTGAAATGGTCGAGGTTAGTGTGTAGTCTTCACAACAATAAAACTGTCTGTCATGACACTGTGAAGGGCTCTTGTCACCTATCGGTATACTCTAACAACCAGTTCCTGATTGCTTTCTCCACAACTAGGGTCTCCTGCTCAGATTCATTCTTACACACGCGTGCGCACACACACACTCGTGTGCTCACACACATACCATCGTCTGTCTGTAAACACACTTGGGGTCCACTCTGGGCAAGTTGGGCGGCACAGGGATCTCTGTTAGATCCTGAAGCCTCTGGAGGTAGGTTGCAAGAGAGGCTGTCTACCTCAAAATCGCTTGGGATTTGTTACACTTCAAAGTTCCAGGGCCACGGAATCAATGTGGGAGTTGGGGGTGGCCTGGAGTCTGGCTGGAAAGATACCCTAGGAGCCCCTCCTGCTGCTCTGCTGTCCCTGCCCCCCCAGACTTGGACTTCCTCCAAAGGCCACGTCTTCCTCATCACAGGATCCCCAGGTCTGGCGGAATATGGCATTACTTGGAAAGCACATCATTGCCGGTGATACTGGAGCTGGGGCTTAATCCATGATCACCGGTTTCCACAGAGGGGGAAGAGAGCCCCAGTAAGGAGCAAGGCAGCGGAGCACCATGTACCGAGGCAGGCATAGGGCTGAGTGGGGCGGCTGCAGGCCAAGGGTGGCCAGGAGCCTCAGAGCTAGGAGAGGAAGGGCTGTCCCCAGAGACTCAGAGGGAGCATGAGGGTCAGATTTCCAGCCTCCAGACCCAGGCAATGCTCTGTCACTGAAGTCAGCCAGCCTGTGGCACTTTGTCACAGTAACCCTAGGAAACCAACACAGATTCGAAATGTAACCCTTCTCCGTGGAATGACACCTGTACCCATTGCAGTGTTTCCTTTTGTTTACCATGAAGGTGGTCATTGAATTTGAACTACATGTATTGATCAGGCTTGGTGAGGAAAGTACTCTTTGTTTATCCCCCCACCTCCCCGAGTCTTTCCCTTCCCTAGAAACATAGGCTAAAATATGCAATGGTGTATAATACACCAGGGGATAAAATATATGATATATAAGAGGGTTCCCACCCCCCCAGGGGTGGCAGTCTCTGTTTATCTTCATTTGGGGGTGCTCTAAGCCAGGCTTCTCACATGGGGATTGCCCTGGGTCCTCCGAAGACCTTGTTAAGATGCTGATTCAGATTCCAAAGATCAGGTTCAACCTGGGCTTCTTCAGTTCCAAAGCAGTCGTTGGTCCTATGGATGCTGCTGGACCCCAGACGGACGTGAAACAGCAAGACCTTTTGTTCGAGGTCTGTCCAGGTCCTGTGGGAAAGAACAGTCTCCTTCAGAAGAAGGAAGTGGATTTGGGGAAAGGACAGAACGTGTTTCCCAAACACGAGTATGAGTCAGGGGATAGATCCCATCGGCTTTGGGATGCTCAGTCTAACAGTGACGCAGGGGGCAACATCCCCTCGCCAGGGTTATTTTTACTGCGCTGGGCTTATCTTTTGGGTTTTTTAAATTTTTTTAATTTAAATTCAATTAACTAACATATAATATATTACTGGTTTTGGAGGTAGAGGTCAGTGATTCATCAATCTTATATAATAGCCAGTGGTTAAGAGTCTCATGGTTTGTCTCCTTCTCTGATTTTGTCTTGTTTTCTTTTTTCCTCTCTTCTCCTATGCTCCTCCATTTTGTTTTTTAACAAAAACATGAGTGAGTGAGATCAGAAGATAATTGTCTTTCTCTGATTTATTTTGCTTTGAATAATACCCTCTAGTTCCCTCCACGCCATTATAAATGGCGGATCTTGTTTTTTGATAGCTGAGTAGTATTCCATTGTGTATATATATCACATCTTCTTTATCCATCCATCTGTCAGTGGACATCTGGGCTCTCTCCATAGTTTGGCTATTGTGGACATTGCTGTTATAAATATTCAGGTACCACTGCTTTTCTTTTTTTTTTTCGGATTCTGACTCACGAATGAAGAAAAGGTTAAAATGCCTTCACAGAACCATAAGGATTGTGTTGTCAACTCCCCGGCTACCTGCTTGCCAGTGCCTCTGATTTCTCTCTGGGATTTTAAACCTCTTCCAAAGTCCAGATGCCCTCAACGCTTAAAGGTATGTCATTCATAATGACAGTGGTGGTAATCATCATATTGACTACAACACCAGTAAATTAAGTAACAATTTTAAAGGAAATCTACATTTTTTCAATTGTCCAATATCTAATTATTGAAACAGAGAAAGTTACTTTGGGACACTTTAACCACCTCCTAGAAGTAATTGCAGGGGTGGATAAAATATAAGCTCGTGTTGCTTTTTTATATTAACATTTCACAACGTGAGAAATAAATTTCATCAGATTAAAAATAGCCTTCCCACTATATCAAAAGCATGTACCTCGAACACGCTTTTGTTCTTTCTGAGGATACAACGTTAAATTTAACCAGAATGTACCACTTCCAACACAGCATGAAGAGCTGGACACTGAGGGGCCACACTGTCCTGGGATGGCCTGGGCAGGTAACTCTTGCCCTATGCACAAGTCATTAATTCTAGATCTATAGTGGGTTTTATTACTGTGAAGAAAACCTTTTCATTTCTACCACATGATCTGACACTAAAAAATTATTAAAAAGAACTTAACAAACCAAAGCCATGACAAAAAAACAATGTGTTGTGTATGGATCATTTTTATGCTTGGGACCCACTTTATTATTTTTGGAACTATTACAAGACTTCTGTTAAACATGTTGAATGTTAAGAGGAAACAGACTCTTGGCAAATGTGGAAAACCAATTACAGAAAATGTCTCTGCTAGAGCTAGAGAAGCACGGGGAAGGGACAGGGGAGAAGCTGGTCCGCCCCCTGCTCTCACTGCCGAAAACACACAGACGGTGGTGTTGTCTTGAAAAGAACAGAACTGTTAAATTGTTCTTGTTATTTTTTCATTTACAGGCAAAAAAATAGCAAAAATGATACTTCTCAGTTAAATCTACTTATGTAGTAGAGTACAACACAGAATTCCTTTTCTTAAGGCAAATCTAATACAAAGAAAGCAGCATTTCCCAAATAAATAACCTAGAAAGTTACGTTTATGCAGAAGAAAAAGCTTGGGGCACCTGGGTGGCTCAGTCATTTAAGCGGCTGCCTTTGGCTCAGGTCATGATCCCAAGGTCTTGGGATCGAGCCCCACATCGGGCTTCCTGCTCAGAAGGAAGCCTGCTTCTCCCTCTCCCACTCCCCCTGCTTGTGTTCCCTCTCTCGCTGTCTCTCTCTCTGTCAAATAAATAAAATCTTAAAAAAAAGAAAGAAAGAAAAGAAAAAGCTTCACCACTAATAAAGAAATCAGATTACCTTAAATTGTAAACACTTGAATTAGAAATATTAATTTACTCACGTTTTGAGAGCATATCTGGTGTATCCAGCATAGTAGAAGCTCGCTATTGTGTAAATGTTAATTAAAGGGTATCATTTTATCTACGTCAATATTGACAAGATTGAAATAAATGTAACTTCAATTTTGAATTGATTAAATTTGGAAAAAGCCAGACGGCTGATCTGGAAAAAGAATCCATAGAGGAAATGAAACATTTTCGATTTGTCTTTAGCTCTTCCTTCATCATGTTCTTGCATATGTACGGTACAGTGCAAAGCATCAAGAGGTCAGATGAACGACATGAGCTCTGACCTCCAGGAACCTCCATTTCGGGAAGGGGCCAAGCAGCAATTCCAATACAATGTGGTCAAGGTTGTAAGAGATGCGGCCCATGTGGAAGGAGCCCAAGGAAGTCTTCACAGAGTTTTCCCCACAGAAAGAACAGCATCCTCGAGGGTCAGAGTGTGTGGGGGACAGGAGTAGTTTGCGGTGTGAAGGGGGGGGAAGGCCACAAAGGAAACTGGAGGTGTCGGTAAGGGGCCAGATCATGATGGATGTCTGAGGCAGACCCCATCCAAGGAGGAAAGGAAAGGCACATTCACTTGGACTTTTGGAAAAGACTAGTAAGAAGTGTGGGCTCAGCGAAAGGAATCAGCAAGGTGAGGCATCTGGGGTGGCGACCTTTGGAAGCCATCCCCACCCCAAGCTGAGGGGTTAAAGAAAGAAGATGGAGCACCAGAATCTGGTTGTGTGCGGGATCCCAGGAAGAGAGGGCGGCCACCTGTTCAGTGAGAAGTACTAGTACAAAGGTACACGAGTAGGTGTTTGCTATTAGATTTAAAATAGTTTTACACATTGATAAGATGTTTAAATATTTGGATTTGAAAAATATCATATGGTAAGAACTTAGTTATAGAACACTGTAGAACTATAATAAAATATAAAGACAGCCCCTGGCTAATGAGGTCAGTCTTCAGTTAGACCTGCCCCTCTAGGCGCCTCAGGATCAAGATACTGATTGTGGCTGTGCCTGTTACCCACTAATGGCAGGAGGACTTGTGGATCGGGTCGCCCAGTGCTGGCCTGTGCTCCATGTTGGGCTGTCTGCCCCCCGTCAGGGTTTTACAGGATATAGAGAAGCACTTTTGGCCAAGGACAAAGAGCACTGGGCGCAGAGCGGTGGGGGCGGAAGACAGCTGAGCACAATCCTTTCATCCTCTCTGTCCCCAGAACCTCAAATCCTAATGCTGATCTTTAATCACAAAAGTTAAACAGACTTGGGGCACCTGGATGGCTCAGTCGTTAAGCGTCTGCCTTTGGCTCGGGTCATGATCCCAGGATTCTGGGATCGAGCCCCGCATCGGGCTCCCGGCTTGGTGGGAGGCCTGCTTCTCCCTCTCTCACTCCCCCTGCTTGTGTTCCCTCTCTCGCTGTGTCTCTCTGTCAAATAAATAAATACAATATTAAAAAAAAAAAAAAAAAGTTAAACAGACTTAGGCAACTCAATTCTCAGTGATAATGAGCATCAGAAATCACATGGATTAATGAGTCGCAAGTGATCCCGTTCAGAATAATTTCATTTCTAATTTCTTAACCCTCCGGATGCAGGCCCGGTGAACAAGCACTGACAGGGAATGGTTTGAGCCTGACCGCGCCCTTTCCCCACTCGGTGGCAGAGCTACACTGTAGAACGAGGCCTAAGGAGGCCAAGGTCAATGCGAGGGGCAGCGGCCTTTACTCTTGTCATGAAGCACGTGCCACTTCTCTGCCGAATGTACAGACTGAGGAAGAAAGGGGGGAAACCGTCTGGAAGGTGCCACCCCTTTTCTCTCAGCTTTATGCTACTGAATCCCCAAATTCCTGTCATGCATTCTTGTTGCCTCCTCCCTTCTCTGTCTTCTGAGAACTGAGTGACTTGGCAGCCTTCGGCTGATACTGGCTAAGGACATCAGCACCTGTGCTGGGAAGGACACCAGCCCGAGGCACCCCAAACGGCCAGCTGGTCTTCTGTTCTCGGGGTCCCCTAAAGCCACAGGCCTGAAAGAAGAAAAAGAACGAAAAGAAAGAAAGGGGAGTGGACTTTCCCATGTGCTGCTGCCCATGTCCATGTCTGCTTAAAAGAGAACAGAGATGCAAATTTCAGGGGTGTTTCTCTTCAAAGGTGACAGGCCTGCTTGTCTTTCTCTAGCAAACTAAGCACAGATGACACTTCGGTAGCCACAGGCTCACCTGAAATATAAATGGATGAAAGCGCAAAATATTTAAATGTGTAACTGTTGAAACAATCTGATCAAAAGTGCATTAATGATCACATCCATAGAAATAACTAAGTCAGCTCAGTGAGGGATTGAGAACACTTAGCCACATGGCTTTGAGCAGAGTCAGGATTCTAGGCCTGATTCCCAGCTCTGTCCCCCCAGCTGTCTGACTTCAGGCAAGCTACTCAACTTTTCTGCATCTTTAAAGTGGGGAGAATACAGAGAGGGGACAGCCCTGTGGGGCAGACCTGCACCTGGAGGAGGAGGAGGTGTGGGAAACTGCGGGGACCTGTGAGCAGAGAAGATGATAGAAACCAGTGGAAAGAATAATATACTGGATATACAGTTGGAAAGAACTATTTGTTCTAAAAGTAATGCAAACAAAGGAGATCTCAATTAAAGAAGAATGTGCTGCTCTTCATAATATGATAAAAGGGCTACAACAGACCATTAAATCTCAACATGATTTGAAAGTGAAAATGAACAACTAAGAAGAAATGTTGATCTTATGAAAGAAAATTTAAAATCTCATGAACAGGAATATAAGAATACTATTGCCAAACTTATGAGTGAAATGAAAATCAAAGAGGAGGGACATAAGATAGAAATAAGGAAACTTCGTCAGGATATGCGGGAAAAAATTGAGTCAAATGAAGAAAAGCATAAAGACCTGATAGAGAAAAATGAGGTAGAAATTTCAGAGTTAAATGCAAAGTTAAGAACTCAAGAAAAGGAGAAACAAAGTGAAATTATCAAATTACAGTTAGAGTTTGATGCCAACCTAGCAAGACTTCAAACTAAATCAAACTCATACCCAGATTCTACTGTTTTGCCACAGAGCATCTACAGAAGGAAGCTTCAACATCTTCAAGAAGAAAAAAAAACAAGGAGATCACAGTTCTTCGTAATACCATTCATGATTCAGAGCAACATCTCTCCCTTGACAAAGATTCTCAACTTAAACCTACTGGCAAAGGTTCTTACCTTAGGCGTAGACGGTTTTGAGTAGGACAGTAAATTCATTAGTCGCTACCTAATTTCTTTAAAAGCAGTTGAAAATACACTTCTATCATTAATATAACATACTGCCTAAATAATAACAAAGAAAAGAGGAGAGCTTCAGACTTTTTAAATTGAGTTTATTTAAACAAATCCACATTTGGCCAATCATGTACTATGTTCTTGCTGAACAGTATTACCCATAAAGGAGTTCAGGTTTATAGGCCTTAGTTTACCTATTGAACCATCACTGACTATGGAAATACTTTCTAAACAATCAAGACATAGACAACATTCTTTTATCTTTTCCATTACTACTCTCAAGACAGACTATCTCAAATTTAAGAGTATGATACAATGCTAGATAAAGAAAATAAGATATAAAGCCTTCATTCATATGTGATAGTGAAAATTAAGATATAACTCTTAGATATACAAAGTATAAGTGGATATTTAAAATGTAGTCCTAGCAAAATAGTCATGTCAGTATTTCTGGAACTTAAAAGACAAATTCACTGAGTTCTTTAAAGATTTAAATACACACACACACACACACACACACACACACACATACATAAACACACAGATAATCCGTATTAACACAAGTCTGCTTTTAACTCTACAATTTTTCCTAACCAGCTTTTTCAAAAGAAATACAACTTAGTTTTATTCAAAACTCTCCAAACATTTTATTTGTGTATCTCTTATTTCATATGTGTCTTCTTTCTTTTGCCATCTTTCTACCCCTTTGATACTGGGAACAAAATAGGAAAGATGACTATTCTTTATTATAATACTCCATTACCTAGAAAACTTCTTTAGATTGAAAGAAAACCCTGCTCTTGATCTCCATACATTTCTCTACTGCTCTCACTTCCCTTTACTCCAAAATTACACAGGGAAAGATTACAACTCCACTTAAATAACTCCCACATATATTCAAAGATGATCTGAGAGCTGACATCTCGAGGGCTCTTTAAGAGATCTCATTTATTTCAAGACCTTGAGATGTGATCCAACACATAGGACGTATCATGATTTTAAGTCTAGAGTCAGAATCAGAGTTATTTTAACAATAGAAACAAACTTGGAAAGCTACCAGTCCAGTCTTTTTTACAATATGGAAACTAAGACCCAGAGAGGATGTACTGAACAAGGTTATCTCATACACGTATGACTGTATGCATGAATATACAGCTTAAAATTTTATGAAGGATATTCAGATGAATTATCATAGGTCTTAGAGAACTCTTGAAGACAAAACTAATCCGTTTTTATGGCGGCCCTTTTCAATTACCTTAGTATTTTTAATCTTAAAGGAAATCTTTCTATCAAAGACCATGATTTTATTTCCTTGTTGAGAATGATTTTGTATTTTGAAACAGCACCTTTTGCCATTTCCAGAACCCACGATCTCGTAAAAGTTACGTTTTCCCCACCGTGGTGTTCCCACCATTGAAGGCGCTCCCTGGCCGGGGGCACCTTGGCCACCAGAGCCCTCGTTCCGCACCCATCTTGGTCTGTGGAAGGGCGGCGGGCAGGGACGGAGACGGCCGCGACCAGACAATGTCCTGCATTCACGGAGGCCTCGGCCAATCACAGCCCGGCGCCTCCCGGCCCCGCGCGGCGCCACCGGCCACGGCTCGGGCCCGAGAAAACCCGGCCTCTGGGTGGCCATCTGCGGCCATCCCGGGGCAGGGCGCTCTGAGCTCCAACTGCGCCCCGCCCGAAGGAGGGGGCCCGTAGTGCGGGCGCCGCGGCGTCCCCTCGGGACACGGGTCGCGCACGGAGGACAGGATGCGCCGCCCATTCCGGACGAACACGGCGCGGTCCCTTTAAGACGAGCCTCCTCCCGGGGCCGAGAGGAGCGTCTGCGGCCCCGCCGCGGGGGGCAGCGACATCCGGGCTACCGGGCTGGCGACGACGACGGCCCCTCGGGCAGCTCCCAGTCCCTGCGGGACGCCCGACTGGCCGCGGCTAGGGAGCGCGGCCGGGGCAAGGTGGGGGGAGCTTCGGGGCCACGTGAGTCCCCAGCCCGGGTACGCCTACGCCGCCGCCGCCGCCGCCGCCGCCCGCCCCCACCTCGCGGACGCCGGGGCCCGGACGCGGAGGCCGGCACGCGGGTCACGGACGCTCCGCCCGCGGGACCGCGCCGCGCGCGCCCGCTTCGGGGCCCGCCCCACCTCCTGCGCGTGCACAAGGGCGGGGCGCCGGGGAGACAGCCAATCAGCGCCGGCCGGCCAGGGACCGCCTCTGAAGTCCTCGCGGGGGGCGGTGCGGGAGGGAGAACTCCGTGGGGGGCGCGGCGCCCGAGGGCGGGCGGGGAAAAGCAGGAGTGCGGGAGGGGCTGGGAAGCTAGGCTCGCAGCGGTCCTGCTCGGGTCCTGAGGCACCGAGGAGGTGAAAGGGGCGAGAGCGGCAGGGTGGGCCGCGGGCCGCGCGTGAGAACCCGCGCGGGCGGGCAAACGGGAGGAGAGGGGGAGGCGCCGGGAGCAGGTGGTGCGGCCGGAGGGAGGGCGGGGGAGAGAAGGAGAGGGACGGGGAGGGGTGAGCGATTAGGCAAGTCCTCGAGATAGGAGGACGGGGGATGGACGTGCCGAGTTAATAAGCGTAAAGCCAGAATCTGTCAAGGTTTATTTATGCAGCTCAGAGAACTTGAAGAAGTTGTGAACTTACTGGTGGAGATAGGTTCTAAAATTGCCCTCTATCCGAATTTTTTTTAACATATTTTGATGTCTGGTGATATTTATTAAAACTGAAAGTTGATCACAGTATTTCACGAGGATTGGGAGAAAAGGAACAAAAGGCATTTAAAAAGTAAAAAGCCCTATTTCTGTGATCCACTCTACCGAAATTTTGAGAAATGATATGTTTCAGCAATCGGATCCACTGAGTTAATTTTTAGGGTAGAGTAGGGGCTCTGTTGGCTGGGTGACGGAAAGTCGAGACTCTGTCAGGTGATCATGAACAAACCCTACCCTAAAGTCTCATTTTTCTCACCTGAAGAAATGAGAGCAATGAACTCCCCTACTGATCTCGCAGCGTGTTTTGCGATCCGGCGTATATTTGAAGAAGCGTAGTTTAGAAGCCTTGTCCAGTTGCATGGGTGGTGTTCCCTGGGGAGCCGTCCTGAGCCGTCTCCTCTTCTGTGCGCACTGTGGGTGGTGTCTGGTCCACTCGCAGAGGGTCGTCCTGCTTCCAGACCGCCCTGCTGAGAGCTGGGCTTATCTAACTTGGGTGTCACAGAAATCTGACAATCTGTGTGTCCTAAGCGGAGCTCCGCACCTTTCTTCCGAACTGCCCGAGTCTCCCATCTCAGCAACTGCTTCACTACAGTTGGGTCATCAGCCCCCAACCCCGTGCCGCAGCCATTAAGCCCCGGGATCCGTTTTACTTCCGTCCTTCTGGTCGTCTGGTTGTCGCTCCTGCCACGCTCTGACTTCCTCTACAGGCCACCAGCGTCCTCCACCTGGACTATCGTGGTTTTGTGCTCACTAGTCTTTCGGCCTCGGGCTTTGCCCCTTCCCCATCTCGACACTGCCACCGGAGAGGTATACTTTATTGCAAAGTAAATCCGGTCGTGTTCACGTTTAAAACCTTTTAGAAAATCTCCGTTGCCCTCAGGATAAGTCCTATCTCCTTAAATTCGCTTTATAAGGCCCTCCTAATCCCTTTTCCGTCCGCGTCTCCAGCGGGATCTTTGCCACCGGCCACTCCTCCCACCGTTCCCCGAGTTCCAGCCTACCTGAATTGCTTTCAGTTCTCCGAGGCAGGAGAATCCACCTAGCTTCTGCAACACTTCCCTGTCTCCTGCTTTCTGAAGACGTGGCTTCCTTCCCTCACCTAGCTCAAAGTGAAGGACCAGTTTGCATCCCTACGTCCACCGTGCACCCATCAACCTACGCTGCGGTTGCCTGTTGTGCCGCCGGAGTGTTACATCCCACCGCAGCTCTTCCTGCCTCCTGCTCACCATTGTTCCCAATTCCCAGGATAGTCCTGGGCAGTATTGGTCAGAGCCCAGTAACCCTTTAAGAATACACAGTGATCGGCTCAGGAAAACAAAAATCAGGGTAGCCTTAGGTATAAATTTATTTTATATTGCTGTGTTTTTCAGTTTTGAATGCCCCTCTCTTAGTAAGTTTCTCTATTAAGCATAACTTAAAAAAAATGATATAATAAATTTTACTTAAACCATCCGGATGTTTTTGTCACAATTAACTCTAAATCTCTTTTAGCAGCAATAGTGTGTGTGGTTTGTGAAGTGAAATTCTGGAACAGTGACTCCCTGTTTAAGGCTAATGGGCAGAAATACTCATTTTAAACCAGAGCTCTGTAACTTTAAAATTGAGCTGAAACTAATGCACCAGTAATGACAGTGGAAGAAAAGAGTATTATGGTGAGAGTTCTGATCCTTGATTATTAGTACTAGTTTTTAGAAGAGCAATTATCAATATATTAAGGAATTGTCCTGATACTGACATAAAAAGAAAAATCCTGTACTCTTCATATTTTTCTTTTGTTTAGGAGATGTCATGGTAACAAATTGAAATTCTCATTTTCCTTGTGCTCACTCTGAGCTAGAAATGCTACATATGTACATTTAGATCTGTAGTATTTCTAAACACCACCCTGCTACACACTTTCAATAAGGTTAAACAAGAATTCTTTGTTGAGAGTTGTAATATTTGGAGGGGAGGATAAGGGAATAAATCTTTACTACAAATTGTTTCCCTTCAGCCTTACTCTGAAGGAGATCCTTGTTGGTTTACTCATTACGGTACAAGTAGCCTGTTGACTTTGTTACACTTTGGTGGAAGGGAGTATAATTTAGTAAGAAATAAAATTTTTTAAAAGAAGAGAAAGTTTCTTTAGTAAAATAAGCAAAAAATAAATGATATAAAGGTATCATATAAAGGTATTATATAAAGGTAAAAGCAAGAAATGTATTTAAACTATTTGAAGCAGAAAAAAATGGGCATAATTATTTACCATTTCTGTAGGTAAGTATTCTCCTAGTATGTATCATATCTGTTTATAGGACAAACCAAGTGATTCTTGTAAACAAATGATAAGGGAAAAAATAAATCCCAAAGAGCTTCTCTTTGTGTATGTAGGCTTGGATAATTTCGAGTTTAGAAAACATTTTAGGCACTGATTTGGTAAAAGTCCTATAAGTACACTTTACTGACATTTTAGCTAGCTGCATTTTTCGGTTTTAAACCTTTTTAAAAATCTTATTTCCCAATATTGTGGGTTGATAAATGATATTTAAAAGAGTTTATAGTGAAACTTTTTTTTTTAAATAGCCCACTTTAAGAGTGTATCTACAATGAAATACATTTCAGCCTTTTTTGACCATGGCAAACCTGATTAGGCAACCACTTGAAAGAAACACACATTTGAGATGAGATAGAAGATTGCCATTTGCTATGTTTGTTGGTTCTGGCAGAGAGTTCAAGTTAATTGGGCATCTAGACTAAACTGCCAGTCTAGTAGAGATATGCAGATAGTGATGACTAGCTCATAATATAGTGAGAAAAGGTTGGGATTTGGAATGAAGACCCAGGTCCAAATCAGCTAGCATTATGCCTTCTCCAAGTTATGTATAAGAGTTAGTTTCCACATTATAAATTAGCAACTATTTACCATCTTGACGAGCTCACACTGCTGATGTGAGAATTAAATGAGGATAATGTATATTACAAACCTTAAAACACTGGCCAAATAGTAGTAACCTTACTGTTTCATACATTCTGCTTTGGACCTGGAGACATTTGGTTTTCACGGAAATCATACACACATACAGAAAGTCCGAAAAAAATCTAAGAAGGAAATAAAATTGCTTTCTCATAAACTATGATTCCCTAAGTAGGGATTGTGTACTTGCATTTATTCATGGGTAACCCTGATGTTAGAGGCAACTGGAGCACTCTATATAAAAAATAATCATTCGAGCAAGTTTAAGAGGATTCTGGTACAGTCTGGATTTTGTTATGCTCTACATATTATACAAGAGCAAGGTGATGTGTGTATGTATGTGTGACACTAATAAAAATGGATAAAGAAAAATAAAGCAAATACTTAAAGAAGCATATTCTATTCAAAGGTTAAAAGAGGAAGATGTTCTTCAATGACAATATTTTACATATTATTGACCCATGATAAATCTGAAGGATAAAGTAGCAACAAAAGCCCTTCTATTATCCCTGGCTCCTTCGTGCAAGTCTGAAATATTTGGCCAGTAGTTAATCGTCCTCCCAGGTTTGACCGAGAACTTACCATGCTCAGAAAGCGACAATGCATGCTGTATGGATGCCAAATAAACACAAGATGCATCCCCCCCCCTACATGCAAGGAAGCAAAAATCATGTTCTGAGAAAGAAAAAAACAAAGCCCTAGTGCATCTGTGAGTGAGCCTCCTTTTTTTCCAGGGAGGGGTATCTGGGCGGACACTTCCCTACCCACTTTCCTCTGCAACCTTCTCACCCCCCTCCTACCTGAATACGGCACTCTCACCCCCTCCGCTGTTCTACTGTTACAGTCCCATTCTCTGGGCTCCTAAAATTTTCAAATTCCTGAAGCTGCCCCTTAAAATGTAAATCTCCTGGGAGGGGCACAGATAGTGCTTTAAGCTAACCTCTAAATAATCTTTCACCTGGTCAGCAGAGATCGTTTCTATCCAGCTGAGATGAAGAAAGGGAACAAGATGGCTAAAGAAAGCGTGAACAGCGAAGGTAGAAAGGAAGAAAAGATCAATGACCCAGTGAGGTGGGACCCAAAAAAGCTTCCAGTTTTGCCTGGGAACAGTCTTTCCAGCTCCCTTTCTGTGCTGATGTGGCATCGTGCTGTGAGATTTCCAGCCCCTGGTCAGACTTCCAGGATCTGTTCATCTGCCCCACCCATAGTCCTCCTCAGGTCAGGGAATTCGGCTGAATTCAGACTAGCTTGGGGGTAAACACGGGACCAGAAGAAAAAGCAGTCTGAAGGTCAGAAGACTTGAATTCTTTATGACTTTGAGCCGTTCAGACCTTCCACAGACTACAGTTTCCACATTTCTATGTAAAAGGAGAGTGGATTACATTCCTCTCCTGCTCTGGGTTTCTCCCTTTCCCTGCTAACTTCTCCCGACTCTTTTTACTCCAAAGGTAAAACACCCTGGACAAATGCATGAATAAAATGTGGTATGTACCTACAATGAAATATTGCTCAGCCTTAAAAAGGAAGGAAAGCCTGACACAGGCTGCAGCATGGATGAGCCTTGAAGGCATGATGGGAAATGAAATAAGCCAGACACAAAAGGAGACATTGTATGATTCCCTTCCTATGAGGTACTTAGAGAAGGCAAATTTAGAACAGGAAGTAGAACAGAGGTTCCCAGGCACCGAAGTGGGGAGGTAATGGGGAGCTATTGTTGAATGGGTACAGATTTTTGGTTTGGGAAGATGAAAAATCTCTGGAGAGGGCTAGTGGTGACAGTCACGCAGCAATGGGAATATAAAGTCGCTGAACTGTACCTTTAAATGGTTAACATGGCACATTTCATACTATGTATATTTTACCACAAAAAATTTTATTTAATTTCATTTTTAAGGTTTGATTTATTTGAGAGAGAGAGCGCGTGCACAAGCAGAGGGAGGGGCAAAGGGAGAGAGAGAGGGAGAAGCAGACTCCCCACTGAGCAGGGAGCCCCAAGCAGGGCTCGATCTTAGGGCCTGGAATCATGCCCTGAGCCAAAGGCAGATGCTTAACTGACTAAGCCACCCAGGGGCACCACCACCACCACCACCACTAAATAAATAAACAAATAAATAAAATGTATTTATTTATTTAAACAAAGAGACTTGGAAGCCCAGAGTGGGATTGCTGCATGAAGACCTGTTTTGTGCCATCTGCCTCATACCTTGCCCCTGAATTTTCTTTGGGGCAGTTGGAGTTTTGACCCATCCTCAATCTCTCCATAGTCCTCTGCAGGATCTGCTCCTCATTCTTTCTCCCTCAGACACACTCCTGGACTCCTCTGGTTCTTCTCAAGCTCTCTCTCTCTCTCTCACTTTTTTATTTTTTTAAAGATTTTATTTATTTATTTGACAGAGAGAGACACAGCGAGAGGGAACACAAGCAGGGGGAGTGGAAGAGGGAGAAGCAGGCTTCCCGCTGAGCAGGGAGCCCAATATAGGGCTCGATCTTAGGACCCTGGGATCATGACCTGAGCCGTAGGCAGTTGCTTAACAACTAAGCCACCCAGGCGCCCCAAGCAAACTCTCTTCTTCTTCTTCTTCTTCTTCTCCTTCTTCTTCTTCTTCTTCTTCTTCTTCTTCTTCTTCTTCTTCTTCTTCTTCTTCTTCTTCTTTCTTTTTTCTTCTTCTTCTTCTTCCTCTTCCTCTTCCTCTTCCTCTTCCTCTTCCTCCTCCTCTTCTTCTTCTTCTTCTTCTTCTTCTTCTTCTTCTTCTTCTTCTTCTTCTTCTTCTTCTTCTTTTCCTGTTCATTTTAATTTATTCTGTGCAGTTTAAGGGAAACTCTCTTCTTAAAGTGCTCTGCCTCCAGGCCAGAGCTGCCAGCCCAACCCCAAGCCTTGTTCTCCCATGTACACCAGGGACATTGCCTGGAACCACCGCACTTTGGAAGTGCACCCACGTGTAGCCTATACCCACAGCCTTCATCATTCCCCCATGGCTTTGCTTTAATTATACTTGCTCTTCAACCTCATGGAGACCCCATCCCCTTAGCCTCTCCCCCAGCACTGCTCTGTACTTTGGGGATTGTACTCTGGCACCCCAACACACTGGATTACTGGCTGCAACCCCAACTGAGCCCAGAGTGAAGTGTATCAGTGCTTTTCTCCAACGCCCTTAATGACTTCCTCTTATACTCTAAAACTGCACACTCCGAAGCCTCGTTCTAGGTCACTTTCGGCCTCTCCTAATGCCGGGCGATAGAGCACTGCTTTGTCATGTCCCCATGTCACTCTGCACGAATGGACCTCATTTGGCATTGCCCTTCCTGCAGGCCTCCAAAATGCCACACTCCTTCTTGTTCCAAGTTTCTGCACCAGCAGATCCCACTGCCTGGCAAGCTGATTCTTTCCTCTTTTTCCACCGGATCCTGTTTGTTCTTCAGGTCTCTCCTAGGACCTCATCTCTGAAAGAGCATTCACTGGGCCCTACTTCAGTCTGCAGGAAGAGGGTACATGTGCCCCTAGCACCTGCTGCTTGACCCCATTGTTGTAGTCAGATTTCAATTTCTCCAGATGTGGGGTTCATTAGGCAGGGACAGTGGCTTATTCATTATGGCCTCCCCAGAGTCTGACACAGGACCCAAAACAAGAAAACTGGTTGAAAATTGGTCACGGAATATACTTTTAAGAACACATGGGGTAAAAAAGAACACACGGTTATAGGTTTGATCTAATAGATGATCATCTGGCTTACAATGTTACTTCTGTGATTTTAATATATTCTTATAAATAGCAAATCATTACCTTTGACATTAGTTTTTTTTTTTTAACCAAGAACTAGTTAATTTTAATACTTTTTATATCAGTTAGAATTAGGCTTGGCTGCCTATAACAGAATCCTCAAATCACATTAGCATAAACAACACAGAAATTTTATCCCAGTTCTGTACAAGTTCAAGGACAGATGGTGTTGGGCTGATGTGTGTTTCACTTCAAATTTTCAGGCATCAATTTTCTTTGACTTTGCCATCCAGAGGCTTTGCTCCTATCTGTGCAGTCCAAGATAGAGGTTAGACTCATATTCTGGACAGCAGGGTAGAGGGAGGACTAAAGAAAGGGTGAAGGGTGTGCACCAACTGTCTTTCTGGAAAATTCTTCTGAAGCTCACATCCAACATGTTTGTTTACACACTGTTGGGCTGATTTAACCACTGTTAGCTGCAAGGGAGGTTGAGATACTCTGCCTTTGTTTTGAGCAGTCACATGCCCAGCTAAAAATTCTATTGGTATAGAAGAAGAGGACCAATGAGTACTGGGGGCCAAAAGAAGGGTGGGCCACCCCTGAGTTTGAAAATAAATGTAGATATGTCAAAATCAGCATCCAGATGAATCTAGATTTGAAATGTATTCTTCATGGGGCGCCTGGGTGGCTCAGTGGGTTAAGCCTCTGCCTTTGGCTCAGGTCATGATCTCAGGGTCCTGGGATCGAGCCCCGCATCGGGCTCTCTGCTCATCGGGGAATCCGCTTCCCCCTCTCTTCTCTGCCTGCCTCTGCCTACTTGTGAGCTCCCTCTGTCAAATAAATAAAATCTAAAAAAAAAAAAAAAAAGAAAGAAATGTATTCTTCCCAAATCTTAATCTCCTTTGTTGAAAGGTCATGACATTTAGACTCAGGAGTTTTTACAACAAGCAGGTCATTAAATTTCCAGGGTCTTTCCTATTAGCAGGCAATGTAAGAAACAAGCGCTACCGATTCAATTTGTCTTTAGGATGAGGCTCGGAGGTGAGGTGATGTGGGGGGGAGGGTTGGAAGTGAAGGGTGTGTGTACAGTGGAGGGCTCAGAAATAATAGAGAAAGGATGGCACATTTTAACCTTCCTAATATGACCCTAAGTCTCCCTGGCTGGATTGGTTTTGTGCTGTGTTTTCCACTTGGCTCTCTGGGGAGTGTTCTAGCCCTTCCTTCCTCAAGCCCCTGCAGTTCCTCCCTGGGGAAGCTGGAGGTCTCTGTTCCACCACTGGCTGCCAGGGATGCCACTTTAGTCTGGGTGCCAGTGACCGCCTTTTTCCCATGGCCCCCCACCTTCTCCCATTGTTCCAGTTGAGGAGTCTAACAGAGCAACAGGACAGGTTGTACATGCCGCCTGCTTGATCCTCTGATAGTGCTTGGGACCCCAGTCTGCCCTCCATAAACCTGCCCTCGCTCAGCCCCAGCCTGGTCATCCTTGTCATTCTCGGCCCCTCACCCAGAGGCCAAGCCCCGTTCTCAGCTAGTCTCTCTTTCGTTCTCCGTTCCATGCTTCTCTGTGCTTCTCCCTTGCCTGGCCTTTTCTTTCCCTCCCTCACAGTCCTTCCAGTGCTCTTGGAAACCCCGATTCCTCTTGAGGCTTCATCCTGTTTTTATTCTCTACACCTCACTCACTGTGAATCAGCTTTCCTGAATAACCTCACCCAAAGGTCAGCCCTCCATCTCTCTTCCTGAGCTGAGGATACTGGTCCTGCCTCTGGGCTGGGCTACTTGCCCTCCATGGGCTGCTTCCTCTCTTCCCATGGACTTGCCAGAGCTCCCTCACTTTGAGAAAGGGCTCCCTTGTCTTTGCTGCTCTATCCCTTTCCTTTCTTTCGTGGCCAAATGGGGAGATACACAGACTCCATCACCCCTCCCCGCCTTGCTTCCCCAGTGCTCCAGCTGAAGTCCCAGTCATCTGGTTGTACTGGCCTCATCTTCATGAAACTAAGATGTTGACATCATCCATGACCTCCAAACCACCTAATCAGATGAAGGCATCAGATTCTTTGATTGTAACCTGGCACCATTGTTATTGCCCTGTCTTTAATTAGTTAATTAATTAATTTATTGAGAGAGAGAGAGAGCGAGCAAGAGATCACATGTGTGGGGGTGGGGAGGGGAAGAAGGAAAGAGAGAATCTTAAGCAGGCTTCGCACCCAGCACAGAGCCTGACAAGGGGCACAATCTCGTGACCCTGAGATCGTGACCAGAGCCAAATCAAGAGTCAGATACTTAACTCATTGAGTCACCCAGGCACCCCTATTATGGAACATTTTAAATGTATGCAAAGGTGGGGAAACTTATGTGATGATGCTCCCCTCCCCCGCCAAGGTATTACCAGCCACACCCAACAATCATCCATTTATGGGTACTCCCATTTCCTCTGTACCCCACCATTCCCTATGTCCTCCTCCCACTGGATTCTTTTGAAGCAAATCTCAGAAATTTGATCAGTTCATTTGCAAATATTCCACTATATATTTTTAGATTTTAAGGACTCTTTTTTTAAGTCTTAACTACAAAAATATTAATATGTTTAAAAACATCCAAATATCTAATCAGATCAAATTTCCTCAGTTGTCTCATAAATTTTTTGAAGAGTCAGTTTGTTCAGAGCAGGATCCAAAGAAACTCCACAAATTGCACTTGGTTGATGTGGTTTTTTTTTTTAATCTTTTTTAATCTTTAGATTCTCTTTCCCTCTCTCTTTCTTTCCCCTTGCAATGTATTTGTAGCAAACACTAGCTCATTTGTCCTGTGCCATGTCCCACATTCTGGAGTTTGCTGATCACATCCCCACCGTGTTGTTTAACACATATCATCCCTCCACCCACCCGAGTTTCCAGTAAACTGTAGAGGTGTGATCTGATTCAAGTTGATTTTTTGGCAAGAAGATTTCATAGGTGAAATGATGCACTTCCATCAGGAATCTCATTCATTTGGATAGCTTCATTCTTTTATCATCAGCTAACTGCTGGATCATTTCCCTGGGATGATCTGCCATCACCTCAACATCAGCATGTCTAAAAACAAATGTATCTTCTCCCACACAAACGATCCCTCTTGACACCATGTCTGTTTCTGCAGTTTCTATGGTCCTCTTAAATCACGTGGCTCCTGGTCTCAGAGCCAGCCTCCACATTCCCTCCGCTCTCGTGTTCTTCCGACGTGAAGACCTGCCAGTTCTCTCTCTACAGAATGTGAACAGATTTTTCCCTTCAATTCTCATACCTATTGCCCTACTACAAGGCTTCAGAAATATTTCGATACCTTCTCCCTTCTGTCCTCTTTTTCCTCAATTTCACTTGAAACTGCCCCTGGCTTAACCACCCACACATCACATGCTCCTTCCCATGTACTTCCTACTTGCAAATCTTTGATGGCTACCCATTACCTTTGAAGTAAAGTGAACTATTGAGAGTACTCTATACTCTATATAGGTTTGGTCCCAACCTATATTCCCAAGCTCCCTCCCCCTCCCCCTCAGTTTATCTTGCTTAGCATTAGATGTTTTTCTTTTCTTTTCTTTTTTCTTTTCTTTTCTTTTCTTTTCTTTTCTTCTCTTTTCTTGTCTTTCCTTTCCTTTTCTTTTCTTTTTTTTAAAGATTGTATTTATTTATTTGACAGAGAGAGAGAGAGAGGAAGAGAGCAAACACAAGCAGGTAGAGCGGCAGGCAGGGGGAAACAGACTCCACACTGAGTAAGGAGCCTCATGTGGGGCTCCATCCCAGGACCCCAGGATCATGACCTGAGCTGAAGGCAGCCACTTAACTGACTGAGCCACCCAGGTGCCCCAGTATTAGATGTTTTTCTAGAGCCATGAAAATGAAGTGACTTGAAAACGTGTAGACCAATGTCCTATCCGACATCCTCTTTCAGTGCTGAACATCAGAGAGTCAAGTGGACAATGATCCAAGGACTGTAATAAGGCAAAACTTCTCTCTGAGGATAATTCTGGATTTTTCTCAAGTGACACCTGTGGTCCCATGCTGGGGAAGGAGAAATTGCCTGTCACTCTGGCAAAACACCACTTGCTAGCTTTCTCAGCTTTCCTAATAAGATGTTCACACTTCTACCTATTGTCTGGTCTTAAAACATGTGACTGACCATTGACAAGTAATACAGAATGCCAGCCACTTAGGCTCTGTCCTGTTACCTGTTCTCTGGCTCTGATTGTAAGTCAAACACACAACCCACCCTCCTTCCCCCTCACCCAACACAAAGAACTCCTAGCTGAGAGAAGGATATTCAGGCAAAATTCTCTAGGAGACATGATATTCACCCAGTCCTTAAAGAACTTTCTTTTTTTTTTTTTTTTAAAGATTTTATTTATTCATTTGATAGAGATTACAAGTAGGCAGAGAGGCAGGCAGGGAGAGAGGAGGAAGCAGGCTCCCTGCTGAGCAGAGAGACAGATGCTGGGCTCGATCCCAGGACCCTGAGATCATGACCTGAGCCAAAGGCAGATGCTTTAACCCACTGAGCCACCCAGGCACCCCTTCTAGAACTGTCTTGAGACAGACCACTGAACATCTGCATCCTGGGTGACCTTCAACCAAAACGCTCCTGATCATGATGCTGGCTTACACAGATCCTGCCCTGGGTCATGACTCACTGTCTCCTGTGTGAATTCTCATGTGACACTTTGTTACAGTTTTTTAAAAAAGATTTTACTTATTTGTTTGAGACAGAGAGAGAGTGTGGGTGTGTTCGAGCAGAGAAAGACAGAGAAGGAGAAACAGACTCCTTGTGGAGTGCTGAGCTCGATGCAGGGCTGGATCCCAGGACCCTGAGTTCAAGACCTGAGCCGAAGGTAGATGCTAAACTGACGAAGCCACCCAGGCACCCCACTTTCTTATAAAATTCGACTGAAAGAACTAGTACTCAGAAAGCGGCCCTGCATCCTTCCTTACATAGCAAAAGCCATGTGTTTATGGTTTTCTTTCTTTACTCTGGCCATCAAGAGGCACAGCCCCAAGTGCAAAGCTTAATAACTGGTTACTTCAAAAGTTTGCTATTTCCCCCTAGGTCCTGATTTAAGTTTCTATTTTTACTTTAACAATTTTGTGTTGCTTTTTATTTTAAAGATTTTATTTATTTATTTGACAGAGAGAGAGATCACAAGTAGGCAGAGAGGCAGGCAGAGAAAGAGAGGGGAAGCGGGCTCCACGATGAGCAGAGAGCCTGATGCAGGGCTCGATCCCAGGACCCTGAGATCATGACATGAGCAGAAGGCAGAGGCTTAACTCACTGAACCACCCAGGCACCCCTGTTTTTCACCTTGTAAGTGTCTTCAAATGCATGTTGGAATGAGCCAGTATATACATTAAGTAAATAAAATATTGCTACATTCCTCCACCCAGGCAAAGGTCAACTGATTTACTTCCTAGACTCTAAGTTTGCTTATTGTGTGCCTTCTCTTTGGACGGCTGTCCCACCCTCTCCCAACACTCCTCCCCCTGCCCAAAGCCTGCCTGTCTGCTCTTCTCCCTTGAAGGACCACTCCACTTCCAAGAACCTTCCTGACGCCCCCCCCCCCAGAACCAGCCTCCCTTCCTTTGATTGCCTTTCATGTTGTTTATACATGATTCGTTTACCACTTCCCATACTCTGTCTTCTGTTGTTAGTTTTAGAAACATTTTCTTTTAATTGGAAGTGATGTGTGCACACAGTCAAAAATTTAAGCTGTACAAGAAAGGCTGCCTGGGTAAAAGGTATTCCGTCATCCACAACTGCCTGAGAGGCAACCAAGAGTGTTAGTTCTTTGTTCGTCGTTACAGAAATATCTGTGCATTTACAAACGCACACACAAATGCACATATTTTATGTGCATACATAAAATACATATGCATACACTTCTGTGTGTGTGTGTGTGTGTGTGTGTGTGTGTGTGTGCATTTATAAATTTGTTGGTCCTTTCCCCCCCAACTATGAACGTACCATATGCATTCTTCTGCATCTAGACCTTTTTATCCCCCTTATAACAGTATAGCTTGGAGATTATAGCACAACAGCCCAAAAATGTATACCTTATTCTAATGCCTATGTAGCTTCTATTGTAAAGATAAACCATAATTTATTTGATTAGTTAGACCATCATGATCCATATCTCAGACTAAACGTACTCTCTCTGAGGGCAGTGGAGGGAATATGTCTACATTTAGTCTATTCCTCCAGAAATCCCATAGGAAATGCTTAATAGGGGTGCCTGGGTGGGTCAGTTGGTTAAGCGTCTGCCTTTGGCTCAGATCATGATTCTGGAGTCGCAGGATTGAGCCCCATGTTGGGCTTCCTGATGAGTGGGGAGCCAGCTTTTGCTTCTTCTTCTGCCCCTCTCCCTGCTCCTTCTCTCTCTTTTCCCCTCACTCTTTCTCTCAAATAAATAAATAAAATGTTTTAAAAAGGGAACAGCTTAATAAATGATTGTCAATTTTTATCAGTAAGTCAAGTAGCAAGCAATCCTATTTTATAAAAAATATTTAACTTGAAAAAGTCTTACTGCATTATCCAATCAACCACATCTGCCTTTCACTAAAATTTTCCATGTTGTGGTATATTTTTGCTATTATCTACAGCATGTTTTGGAAAGGTCTGATCTTGAGGCATACTAAGCTTTAGCTCATGAAGAGAAGGGCTGGGTATGCCTGATGTTGTGGCAATGGCTTCCAGGGAAGGCAAGGAATAAGTCGAGGAGCCGAGCCCACATCCAGAGACAGGGAGCAGGGAATCTGCAAGGCCAAGTGCAAGAGAAGCACTCCAAGGAGAGAGCGTAGCAGTACACGAGGAAGCTAGCCTCAGTTTTGCTCACAGGAGGTGAGGCCTTCACCGTGGAGTAGGCAGAGGGACAGGGGAGCTGGCGTGAACCAGTCTGAGAAGGAGGAGTTACAGAGTGGCAGGACCTTGGCTCAGTGGGGCCTGGTCTTAAAAAAGATGAGGCTTGGGGCGCATGGGTGGCTCAGTGGGTTAAGCCTTTGCCTTCGGCTCAGGTCGTGATCTCAGGGTCCTGGGATCAAGCCCCGCATTGGGTTCTCTGCTCAGCAGGGAGCTTGCTTCCCCTCTTTCTCTGCCTGCCTCTCTGCCTACTTGTGATCTCTCTCTCTCTCTGTCAAATAACTAAATAAAATCTTTAAAAAAATTTTTAAAAAGATGAGGCTATGCCCATGTTGATAGTGGTGCTATTCACAGCAGCTACAAGGTGGAAATAGTCCTGTTTCCATTAACAGATGAAGGGTTAAGAAAATGTGGCACATACTATAATGGAATATTATTCAGTCTTAAAAAGGAAGGAAATTTGGACACATGCTATGACATGGATGAACTTTGAAAACATGTGCTAAGTAAAATAAGCCACACACACAAGGATGAGTATTATATGATTCCCTTTATGTGGGATACCTAGATTTGGTAAATTGACAGGAGAGTAGGAAGGGCTAGGGGCTGTCGGGAGGGCAGAATGGGGAGTTAATATTTAATGGATACAGAATTCCCATTTGGGATGACAATAAAAGGCCTACAGATGGATTAAAGTAATAATTGCACAACTTTGTGAATGAACTTAATGCCACTGGCTTGGACATTTAAAACTAGTTTCTTCTTATTCATTTATTTATTTTGGGGGGGGAGGGGCAGAGGGAGAGAGAGAATCTTAAGCAGGCTCCACGCCCAGTTCGGAGCCCAACAATGGGCTGGATCTCACAACCCTGAGATCATGACCTGAGTGGAAGGCAGGCACAACCCACTGAGCCACCCAGACCCCCCCAAATTCAGTTGTTCCTGTGCCACGGCCTCAATCTGTGCCATCTCTGAGCCCACATGTACTATTTTATCCTTGATGATTCAGGTCTGGTAATGATACAGTTTCTTTCCCTGAGAGGGGTAATAAACAAACAGGTTGTTGGTGAAACATGTGAAATTGTACTTAATCGACTTTAGACACAGGTGACTTTGGAGTGACTCAAGGGCTGTGGCTTGTGAGGGCCCCACGATGGAACCAGGAGAACTGAGGACAGGAACAAGAATGGGCTGGTGGGTGCCTCTGTGGCCAGTTGGCTTCTGTCTTGTTGATCCCATGAAGCTCTACCCTGTGAACTGAAGTTACAATGGCTTACACCACGGAGGAACTCCAGGAAGGAGCTTAGGAGCTGGGTTAATACAAATTCTTGCTAGCTATCTAAATGAAAAGGCCCAGCCTAGCAGCTCAATCATATTATAAACACATTAGAAACATATTAAAAAGTAATTACTTCAGAGGAACTTTACTGTGTTAAAATACAAATGAAGATAGAATTAGGAATGTTTCCTCCTTTCAGATTCAAGCACACAGAATCTTTTAAAAATTAGTTTTGCCTTTCTGTACCCAGTCATCCCAGCTCCTTAAATGTAACTCTCTTTGCACGAGCATTAGTCGCTGGCCTCCTCCGAGCCAGACACTGTCCTAGGAGCTGGTACTGAGCCGACTGCTCCCCTATCCAAGTGGTGGACTGGAGATGTGTGTCCCTGTGACCGCCATATTTGAATGTGGAGCAGTTAGGCTGAGAGTAGTGATTCCACCCTGGAGAAGGGATTGTTTGTCCAATTCTCGAGTCCATCCTATCTGGAGATGAAGCCTAAGGCAAGATGTTGTGACAGGGTACAGACCTGTCTGTCAAATGTGACTTTTCCCCCTTTAAATAAAACAGAGGAAATGGCAAAAAACTAGGCGTAAAGGAGTTCAGCCCGAAGTGGCTCATGGGAAAGGCAAGTAGTCCTTTGGCAGGTATTAGATTTCTGTTTGGGAGAAAACACTGAGCAGGGGTTTAGGAGGCGTGGGTTTGGTCCCACCTTTGCCTTTCACAGCAGGGCAATCTCTCAAGCCTCTGATTCTTCATCTCTAAAAGAGGGTTATTGTGTACACGATTTGCAAAACCCAGATCTTACATTCTATCTACTGTGACCAATGAGGAAAATCCTGGAAAATCCTGGAGCATCGTGTAATAGCAATAATTATTGGCAAATATTTAAACCAGAGTTGAATGTAAGAGTATCATGAGATCTGACCCATGAGATACAGAATTAGGCAACCTTAAAGTATGACCTGTTCTCATTTTACATCTCAAAGTACATCTTTGAGTTTGACATAGTTAGCCTAGAACCATCCAGGCACTTGCAGCCATAATGTTATATCCCACTGTCTGACGTTGACACTCCTGAGGTCACCAGAACAAAAACAACATTCAAGCCTTTGTTTGGTCTGGTTAATGTTGGAATCCAACCTAATGGGCCAACCAGCCACCCAGAGTCTTAATGAAACAGAAGGAAGATGAGACATATTTAGTTATTTACTTGTTGTTACGAACATATCTATTCCCCAAAAAGGGATTTGAGATGGCCAGAAATCTCCATCTATCACATTATTTCATATACAACTCATGTCCTACATTTAAATAAAGGACCCATGATTGTGGCTCCTTCATGGCTCCAGGCAACAATGCTAGCTGATCTGGCATGGCTCCAGGGGACCCTACCTTGGCTATGCAGCCAGTGATCCTTCTGGATCTCTGTGGAAGAGACTAACTGCCCCGCTCCGGAGTGAACCTGAGAATTCACCATTTGTATTCCTTTTCTCCAGGGGTGAAAGTTACTTAAGAAAGTTGCGTAACAATTTAGTGCTACTACAATCTCAGCTCAGGACTCAATGAGTCTTTTTACTTTCTTTTTGTACCTTCTTTCTTCCCTGTAGGGACTGTTCCAAAACTTGAACTCTTTTCTCAGATCTCATGACCATCCATGAATGTTTTGATCTCAGTAAATGATTAGCCATTGAAGTAATAAGAAAACCAGAAGCAACTATAAATAAATTTGCTTAACTTTCTGTCATCTCTCCCTGCCCCAACCTATAAACTTACTGCCATTTTCACCCACCTTTCTTGGGTTCTAGAAAGACAGGTGTCTTCCCTGTCCTCCACCCACAGCTTGATGACCTCCTGTTCCCCATGAGTCTCATTTCCTGACATGGTTGCCCACTCCCCTCCTGCTCCTGTCTCCTACTCTTCGGGGAATGCTTGTCATCCTGATGGTTGTTTTTGTTCTGTTTTGTTTGTTTCTTAAAGGCTGCTATCCTCTCTTTGATGTGAGGTCTCCTCCAGCTACTATCCCATCTCTTTTCATTTCACGACTACACTTCTACAGTCTGAAGTCTACACCAACCGCCTACACTTCCGCAGCTCCCATTAACTTTCTCAGCCCTCTGCAATGTAGCTTTTGCCCTCAACACTCACAGCTGAAAAGGTTAGCAAAGACCAAATCCAGTGAACGCTTTTCATTCCTTTCCTTCATGCTCTCTCTGTGATATTTGACATGTTGCTCCTTTCCTTCTCGAAACTCTCCTCTCTTGAGGTCTTATTTTCCCCTTCAGATTTGTGAGTTGTCCTCAGTGGCTCCTTTTCTGACGTCTCCCTTTATTATTTTTTTCTGCCCATCTCCTAACATGTGTTTCACGTGGATAAGTCATGCTCCCCAGTGAATTATTCCTCAAGGTGGCCATGCAATTTCCCACTTTCCTTCTCGAGTCACATTGACTCTGGGCTTGACCTTGCGACTCACTTTGGCTGGTGGAACATCAGTAAATGCAGTGCCAGCAGAGGCTCGATAGGTGCTTGTGTTTTGGGGGCTTGCCTTCTTAGAACACTCCTCAGAGACGGCCATGTCATCTGGATGATGAAGATAAAGACCAAGTGGAGAGAAAGGGGAGAGGAGGGAGAGAGAGACAGCAAGGTTTTCCAATTGAGCACAACCCCCAGTCAATCCACCGATGAATAATAAATTTTTATTTTAAGCCACAACCTTTCGGGGTGGTTTGATACATAGTAATAAATAACTGAGAAAACACAGTGTTTTAAAGATTCCTGTTAGCCTGCTTTGGTCTCATGTTGCATGTCTTTCCAAACGATGCCATCCATGCTAATGGATTTTTTTTATTTGTTTTTTTTTTTTTAAGATTTTATTTATTTATTTGACAGAGAGAGATCACAAGTAGATGGAGAGGCAGGCAGAGAGAGAGAGAGAGAGAGGGAAGCAGGCTTCCCGCCGAGCAGAGAGCCCAATGCGGGACTTGATCCCAGGACCCTGAGATCATGACCCGAGCCGAAGGCAGCAGCTTAACCCACTGAGCCACCCAGGTGCCCTGGATTTTTTTAAAAAGATTTTATTTATTTGTTTGACAGAGAAAGAGAGACAGCGAGAGAGGGAATACAAGCAGGGGGAGTGGGAGATGGAGAAGCAGGCTTCCCACTGAGCAGGGAGCCTGATGCGGGGCTCGATCCCGGGACCCGGGCATCATGACCTGAGCCAAAGGCCCCACTTAAACAACTGAACCACTCAGACCCACCAGCTAATAGATTTAAGTACCATTCATACTTCATGATTCTTACACCTACATTTCTAGACCAGATCAGTCTTCTACATTCTCATATCTGACTTAATGGGCAACCCCACTTGAATATTCCACAGATCACCTTGAGTTCCCACACCAAAGCACTGTATTCTACAAACTGCTCCTGCCCCTTCTTTTGTCTTGGTTAATGGTGCAACTGGTTACCAGTCACTCAAGGAGGACACTTTTCTTTTTTTTTAAGATTTTATTTATTTATTTGACAGACAGAGATCACGAGTAGGCAGAGATGCAGGCAGAGGGAAGAGAGGGAAGCAGGTTCCCCGCTGAGCAGAGAGCCCGACATGGGGCTCAATCTCAGGACCCTGAGATCATGACCTGAGCTGAAGGCAGAGAGGCTTAACCCACTGAGCCAACCAGGCACCCCTCAAGGAGGACACTTAGAAGTGAATTTTCACCCTTACTTTTCACTCACTTACCGATAATCAGTCATTCACCAAATCTTATCATATCTGTCACCTAAATATCTCTTGCATTTATTCCTGTATCTCCATCACCTCTAATGCTGCCTTGAAAGGGCTTTGTCAAGTCGTACTTTGACCATCAGCGATATCTCTTCATTGTCTCCTTGCTCTGAGGATTGGCTCATCTGGCCAATTCATCCATGTCTGTCCTGATCATTTTCCCAGTGACAATTCTTTAGTGGCTCCCTTACCACATATGGAATAAAGATTTCTGAAGTGGTTACAAAACCCTCCCCGACCTGGCTCTACCTATATTTCCAACCTCATTTCCTGTCCTATCCCTGTTTATGCTGTCCTTGTGCCAAATCACTTGCAGTGCTGACACCAGCCATCTGCCCAGTAGATGTCCTGGACAGTTTTCCTGCCTGGTGTACCTCCCCAGCCCTGCCATCTGCAGAGTCCTTGAAGACCCAGTTTAAATGTCACATCCTCTGTAAAGCCTCCCCTGCCTCTCTGCGCAGAAGCAAAATTAGTTGTCCCTTCTTCTGCGCGATCACCCTGCCTAGTAATCATTTGAATGCATTTGAATTGTAATGACATGTTTCAATGTGTGTCATGTCTGGTACATTCGGAGAACTCCTCTAGGGCCGGGGTTTGCTTTATTTCTGCTTTTCCAGCACCCACACAAGTGCTCGACTGTTGAATAGATCGCTATATTTTGCCACTTTAATGTCTTTTAAAAGAATCTGATTATCATTGGCTAAGTTAGCACAAAGGATTTTCATCTGTTAGTCTAGAAATGGAGACAATGAGAGACTTGGGTTTGGCCCCATATTATTGAGGGTAAGTTCAGTGACGACAAGTCACCTCAGCTGGTACCTGAGGGAACAAGAGACGAAGTGGCTTTCTCCAGATTGGGCCAGGCTGGAACCACAGTCTTCACCCTCCCCATCAGTGCTCCTTCCAGAAAGAACACTGCCTTCCTCCACCACAGGGCGGAGCGGTTCTTCAGTTCTGCTTTGTCTTCCCTATGGGATGACAGCCCAGGTGACCAGCATCTAGTAACTTCTTGAGTCTGAAGATGTCAAAGAAGTAGTTGTTAATTGTTTCTATATCTTCCCTGTTCTTGTCTTATGGGGGCCACCTGACTTTTCTCCCTGCTTCGGGTCTAATCTCCTACATTCTACACCTTATCACAGAAATATGGGTCTGACTTGTTACTCTCTTGCTGGATTCATCAGTGATACCAAAACCTTTGGGGGTGAAATCTAGAGCTCTCCTTGGAACTATCTACTTCTCCAGTCTAATCTACTACCTCGCCACCCGCCCAAGTATATAAGTATGTGAGCATTTACTGAGGACCCTCTATACGGAAGGTTCTAGGCCAACGAGGGATGCTAAAAGACAAGGCGAGGTCCTTGTTCCCAACTGGCCCACAACCTAATGACAGAATAGGATAGCAATTGGTTATAATCCATTGTAAACCAATGTTGATACAGATAGGCACTTTTTTTCTTTTTTAAGAAAAAAAAATCTTCTTTAGAAGAAGAAAAATATATCTTTATTAATTTTTTTTAATTTTAAATTAACATATAATGTATTATTAGCCACAGGGGTACAGGTCTGTGAACCACCAGGTTTACACACTTCACAGCACTCACCATAGCACATACCCTCCTCAATGTCCATAACCCCACCACCCTCTCCCTACCCCCCCACCGCAACCCTCAGCTTGTTTTGTGAGATTAAGAGTCTCTTATGGTTTGTCTCCCTCCCGAACCCATCTTGTTTCATTTATCCTTTTCCTACTTCCAAACCCCCCACATTGCATCTCCCCTTCCTCATATCAGGGAGATCATATGATAGTTGTCTTTCTCTGATTGACTTATTTCGCTAAGCATGATACCCTCTAGTTCCATCCACGTCATTGCAAATGGCAAGATTTCATTTCTTTTGATGGCTGCATAGTATTCCACTGTGTGTGTGTGTGTGTGTGTGTGTGTGTGTGTGTGTGTGTGTATCACTTCTTCTTTATCCATTCATCTGTTGATGGACATCTAGGTTCTTTCCATAGTTTGGCTATTGTGGACATTGCTGCTATAAACATGCGGGTGCACGTGCCCCTTCGGATCACTACATTTGTATCTTTAGGGTAAATACCCAGTAGTGCAATTGCTGGGTCATAGGGTAGTTCTATTTTCAACTTTTTGAGGAACCTCCATGCTGTTTTCCAGAGTGGTTGCACCAGCTTGCATTCCCACCAACCAGATAGGCACTTTTGAGAGAACAAACGAAGGACAGCCAGCCCATTCCGGGAGGATCAGAAAAGACTGAAAAAGATTGGCTCACCCTCCATGTTCCTTCCACTCAGTATGGAATCACTTGCAGTAACAAGTGCTCAAGAGGCTTTAAAACCACTGGACCACTTTGTTGTCTGTCGGGAATGCCTCCCACCCTCCTTGTTCATATTAATTCCTGTGCTTACTTGAGACCCAGGTCGAGTATCCCTTCTTCTAGGAAACCTGCTTTGCTGTCTCAGGCAGCAAAAATCACTTCTTTCTTTATGTTGCTGTAAACCATGAGCTCCTTGAGGACAGGGAGCTAGCCATGATCTCCAAGGCTAATAGATTGGCACATGTTAGGTACTCAACAAATATTTGTTGGAAGAAAGTAGGCATTCAAAACAATGTTTGCTAAACCTTAGTTAAACATGCTATCTTCGGGAGACAACAGTGGCTGACTGTAGCCCTAGTAGCTTTCTTTTCACCTAATATCTTGACCTTAATAATCTTGGCAGTGGCTAGCAAATGCTCATAGCAAGTGATTCCATTATGAGTAGAACATGGGGGGTGAGCTTACATATCCAACTGGATTCTTTCCCTTATGAAAAAATTACAGAGGAACATCAATGTTGTTTTTCCAGTAATGCAAGCAATGCTTTTTAGAGTTTTCTTTTTGGAGCTTCCTTCAGCATTTTTGACCATTTAAATATCTGTACCTTTATCTTTCTATTTTCAATGGTAGTAAATCTTCATCATTCAAAGGCAAAATATATTGTTTGGAGCTTGCCAAAATCATTTGGATGTGAATTTGGTGACTGATGAAGTAGAATAAGACATTTTTAGTGCAGAAAAAGAGAAGTTGTCCTAAAGAGAGTTGTTTCTTATGACTTGCAAATTGGTTGCAAACACATTTTCAAAAGATGAGTTGCAAAAATACATTGAAGTATGTCCTCAACACTGGATCTAGTGTAATATCTGTAATTTTTTAAAGTTCATAACATTTGGAAAAACAGATAGGGCTCCAGTTTTAAATAGGAGGTGTTCCTAAATTTGGAGTAATTTTCAGTTGTTTGTTTGTAAGTGGTCTCTACATCCAATGTGGGGCTTGAACTCATGACCCCAAGATCAAGAGCGGTATGCTCAGGGGGTCCAGATGACTTAGTCTGTACAGCATACAAGTCTTGATCTCTGGGATTTGAGTTGGAGCCCCACCTTGGGTGTAGAGATTACTTAAAAAAAAAAAAAAAAAGACAAAAAACAAAAAACACCAAACAAAACAAAACAAAACAAAAACCAAAATCTTTCAGGGCACCTGAGTGGCTCAATTGGTTGAGCATCTGCCTTTGGGTCAGGGTCCTGTCCTGATCTTGAGGTCCAAGGATGGAGCCCCATGTCCAGCTCCTTGCTTGGTGGGGAGCCTGTTTCTCCCTCTCCTCCCCACCTGTGCTCTCTGTCACTCTCTTTCTCTCTCTCAAATAATTAATCAAAATCTTTAAAGAAAAAATTAGGGGTGCCTGGGTGGCTCAGTGGGTTAAGCCTCTGCCTTCGGCTCAGGTCATGATCTCAAGGTCCTGGGATCAAGCCCCACATCAGGCTCTCTGCTCAGCAGGGAGCCTGCTTCCCCTGGCTCTCTCTGCCTGCCTCTCTGCCTACTTGTGATCTCTCTCTCTGTCAAATAAATTAAAAAAAAAAAAAAAAAAACCCATCACATGTATCTCTTTAAAAAAAAAAAAAAAAAAAGATTATTCTCTCTCCCTTTGTCCCTCCTCCACCTCTCTCCCTCTCTTAAAAAAAAATTTTTTTTTCTTTTCAGGAAAAAAAGAAGAGTAGCATGCTCTATCCATTGAGCCAGCCAGGCATCCCTCAGTTACTTCGGATACGCACATTATTCCCCCCTTCTCCCCCTGCCTCCATGAAGTATTATATATTGATACATTATGGCTATGTTTTCAAACAGAGACAACTATTCATTCCTCTAAACAGTGATGCCACTGAACTATTGGTCACTTAGTAACAGTTCTGGTTCTTGGAAGTCTTTTCATCCAATTTCTCCTGGGTGAGAAAACCTTTTTGTAGCAGGTTGTCTTAGGTATTTTTCTCAACTGCTTTCTACCGGCACCCAATTCATACCTTTTCCATCTGACAGTCCTTAGCAACTTTCCAAAGCCTTCTGGCTGTGAGGAACAGAGGCCTGCCCTGTCCCCCAAGGGCTCAGACTCCAAAACTACCATATTTTCTAACCACTGCATGAAAACCAACAATCCATTAAACTGTAAACTTCAGGAAGGCAGGAATTTGGAGTTATTTTGTTCCCTACTGCATCTTTAGTCCTAGAACAATGCCTGGAATCGCATAGGCACTGTGTTGAATGAATAAATGAATCTCTAAATTTGTTAGTTTCAGCTAGGTGTTGGGAGGAAAATGACCCATTGACCTAATTTACAATCGTCTGTGAATGACCACAAGTTCCTTACCGCTAAGGTATTTGCACATTTAAAGGGAACGCTTGTGAATTCAAATGATTCTCATTGGGAGAACTTCAACAGTGCAGCAAATGGAGAGAAGACAGTGGAAGCTAAAGGGTAGTGGGGACGGGGGTTGTGGTGGTGGTAGGGGTTAACAACTTCAGTGGGCCAGAGCTGCCTAGAGTTTGCCCCAGAAGCTCCCTGTTTTTCAAGGCCCGTGAAACTCTGCAGTCATGCAACTTCTGAAAGCTTAGAGTCTTCTTCATCATGGCTGTCAGGACGGGGGTTGGGGTAAGGAGAGAGAATAAATCAGGAAAGGGCCATACAGCTGTTTTTTCCACTTTGAGCTTTGGCTGTACTACCTTGCCATTTATTGTGTTTCAAGAAAAATGTCCTACCTTTCTAGTTAAATTACAAGGGCACAAGGGCACTGCTTCATAGTCATTTAGTACTATTTGCTGATTAAAGATGAACTAATACACTTTCATTATATGCAGATACCATTTTTGTTTTGTTTGGTTTTTGCTCAGAATTAGCCTTGAAACATATTTACATCTGACAGTGAGCTGGGGTATACTGCAAAAGATAAGAAATAGTTCCTTTTATGTCACTTTTATGTCCTCTGATACAGCAAGGCACTAGTGATTTCTTTGTAGACATTGTATCCTGTCTTTAACCTCTCTCTCAAACACATACACCAAAGCATCCCCCAGATGCTTTCATTGAGAGATATAAGGGAAATGTAATGGAAATGTAAACCTAACTTCAGAATTCTGATTCTTGGTTTATGATATGGGGCTCTAAAACAGGGAGAAGTTGATTTTAGTGTTCTCCAATATTTTCATGTCAGAATTTTCTGTAGTGTCAATCTTATTTCTGCTCTTTATCTGTAAATCCCTTGAATGAAACATTTATCTCTTTTAAAACACCACTCAGATGACAAAAGAAAGCCAAAACCAATGCGTCTTAATAAATGGAACTAATCTTTAGAAAATTATTACTGATAACAGAAAAATAAATGTTTGAGTGGTTAAATCCCTATAATCAAAATTATTGAGTAGTTCTAGTTGTTATGCAGCAAGCTGGTTTTGATTAATCTTTTGTGCAAGTAGAAATATTGTGATTAGTCTTAGCACTACAGGTGGTGAATGAGAATGTGTGTTTTGCAGAGTTTTGCAATTTTCTCAGTTTATTTTGGAGTCTAATAATAGCAAGTTGCTTTACTCTATATCTATTTCAGGACTATCTTTGGTTGATAAAAGTCCCTTCCTTGAGACAACAATAAATGTCATCTTCAACCTAATAACATCACCTTAAAGTGTACAATTGTTGACCGTTTAAAAGAATAATAATTGCTCAGTAACTTGCACACAGAAAGTGCTTCGTAAATGTTTGTAGATTTATCTCCTGAAAGGAAAATTAATAAAGGAAAATTTTCTTCAGGTTTACTCTTCCTTTTGTACCGGGAGGAGAAAGAGAAGAAGAGGTGTGGACATTAAAGTTAGGAGATCATATAAAAGTGCCAATTTTTGCCAAAGAATGATGAAAACATTCTAGTCCTGACACGTTTAATAATGGGCACACAACCCATTTCTTTGTTTCATAACGATTGCCCTCTCTCTCCCTTTTTTGGCATGGTAACAAATTCAACAAAATCAACGCCATCTAGTTTAACTTTTTTGATTTAGTAGTGGATCCGGCTGTCCTGTCAACGAGGAGGTAGGAAAAGCAGTGTGGAGAGGCAGGATAAATCTAGTTGACATGGTACGTGTCCATTCTGAATAATTTCATGTGGGAAAATAATTTCAAGTTGAAGGATAATTACAGAAAAGACATCCAAACCCCTCGGGCCGCTGCCGTCCGCGTACCGTTGGAAACCCCTCGCTGTGGCCAGGAGGACCGCTGCCGGCTCCCAGCTGCCGCTTCCTGCCCCCGGGCGGCGCACCCTGACTCCAGGAAGGTGCCGCACGGGGAAACGTGGCACCCTCTCCAGCCCGCGCCCGGGGCGCTGCCGCGCGGCGGCCAAGCGCTCGGAAGAGCCCTTGCCAGAGGGGCTGCGCGGCGGCCGCGCACCGGCCAGCGGGGAGAACCGCCCGCAGCGACGGCGCCCGCCCGGGGAAGGGAAGTGGCGCCCCGCTCGCCCTCCGCAGCCCGCCGCCCTGCAGCCCCGCGCCGCCCCTTTTCTCTCGGCCTCTCCCTCGGCCTCCGCCACCCCGGCCGAATTCTTGCATAAATTATGCCAGGCGCGCCTGACGTCAGGTGGCGGCGCGCGGGCGCGACGCGGAGGGAGCTGCCGGCGGGCGCGCGCGGCCCCGCGGCCTCGGGCGCGCGCGGCGTGCCGGGCGCGCGCAGGCGCTGGCGTGCTGGGGCCGCGGCGGCGGCGGCGGCGGCGGCGGCGGCGGCAACGGCGGCGGCGACGGCGGCGGCGGCGGCGGCGGCGCGGGGGTTGAGCCGTGGTAGTGCGGACGCGCTCGTGCTCGGGAACTATCGGATTAAACTTGAATCGAGTGAAATTACACAAAGGAGCGCCGCTGAGGAGGCGGCCCGGGGACCCGGAGACCCTGAAACTCGCCAGAGCCCCGTTCGCCCCCGGCCAACTCCGCGCCCGTGGATTAGACCCCTGGCCGCGGCCGCCGAGCCAACTCCGGAGCCCGTTTTGCGTTTTGTTTTCCCCTCGGCACAGGACAGCGGAGGAGCCCTACCGACCGACCCGGTGAGTGCGAGAGTTCGCCGGGCGCCTCCGGGAGGGGCGGCGGCAGGAAATCGCTTCGGGCCGGGGCCGGGGCCGCGCGAGGAGTTGGGAGCGAGGAGTTGGGCGTGTGCGGGGCGAGGGGCGAGGGCGGGCGGGGGCCGGGGCCGGCACAGGAGCGCAGCGCCGCCGGTGCCGTGTCGCCGGCGTCGCCGCCCGCGGGGCCCGAACCCGCGCCCCGAGCGCCGCCCGGCGCCCCAACTTTTGCCTGCGTCCGCGGGGCCGGCGGCGGCGGGGGCGCGCGGTCCGGCCGAGGGTCACTTCCTCGCATGTAAATGGCTTTTTGTTGTGCTGCCGGCGTTGGGGGGGGGACGGGGGACAGGAGGGAGCGTGTCTGCGCGCGGGGGAGCGCGAGCGCGTTTCCTCCCGCCGGCGCCGAGCACGAGTTGCCGGCTCCATTCGAAAGAAAAAGGAAGGAGGAAAAGTTGGGCTCCAACTCAAGTGCGAGTGGGCGATGGGCGCGCGGGCGCGGGGCGGCTGAGCGGCGGCGGCGGCGGCTCGGGGACGGCGGCGACCCCCGCCTCCCGCCCCCGCCCCCCGCTCCGGACCGACCACGCCGCGCTCGCCGGGAGCGGCGGCCGCACCGGCGCGAACAAAGTGCGTCCCTCCTGGCGCGGCGGCGCCGGCCCGCGCGGGGACGGCCACCGGGCGAGGTGGGTCGGCGGCGGGGAAAGTGCGCGGGGCGCCGCGTGGGGCGGGGGCGGCGCGAACACGCGGCGCTGGGGGCGTCCGGACCCCAACCCGTGCCGGCCGCGGGCGCGGAGTTGCGAGCCCGGAGCGGGGGGTTCTCGGGGCTCCCCGGCAGCTCCCAAATGCGCGAGGAGGAGAAGAAAGGGAGCGGGGCCGGGGCGAGCGCGGGGAGGCGCGGCGAGGAGGGGACCCCACCTTGCCGAGCTGGCCGGGCCGGAGGCGGCGACTGCATAATAGCGACTTTAACCCCCCGAGGCAATTCGGCTCCCCCACCCCCGACCCCGCCGGGGGTCAGCGCCGGGCGGGGGGGGGTCACCAGGTGGCCCCCGAGGTGGCTCGGGTGCGCTCTGCCCCCGCAGAGATCCGCGGTTCGGAGCGTGAACGGCCGAGGTGGCTGGAGGCCAAGCGGTCAGCGGGGAGAGGAAGGAGGGCGGCGGGGGACGCGTTGTTTGTTTGGCTCGCACCGGGGACTGGGCTCACCGGGGGTGCGGGGGCTCGGGCACCCGGTGGGCTGCGGTGCGGCTGCGTCCGCGCGGGGCGAGCGCGGCCCGGGGGGGTGGGGAGGGCGGCGGATCCCGGGCGGGGGGGGGGGGGGGGGGTCGAGAGGCTCCGGGGAAGGAGCCGCCGGCCCCGAGCAGCCATCATTACCGAGCCGCCTTTCTCCGGATGGCTCTGCCTCGAGGAGCCCCGCGCCGTGGGAGCGCACCCCAAACTCCCGGCCGGCCGCCCGCTTTGTGAGCGCCCCCGTAGAGCGGGCGGCGCGGGGAGTGCTCCTGCTATGGGTCGGACGGTTTTCCCGGAGGTCACTTTTAGAGACTGTTCACGCCTCGATTTTAAACTAGTTTTTTCCCCCTCTTCTGAACAGACAATGGACAAAAGAAAAGTAGCAACCCACATGGAGAGTTTCCTTTTGAATTGCTAGAATTAGATACACTATCCAGCTCTCTACTCGCTAAGTATACTTTTTAGTTTCCCATTGTATATTATCTAGCAATCGATTTAAATAACTTATCTTGAAATATGTCCATCCTCTGGGCTCGATTGCTGGAGTATGTTGAATATTTTAATTTATTTTAAAAGGACTTATGTGAAGGCCCTGATTTTTATTTTCTAAAAATATTAATTTAAGCCGTCTTTGCAGTGGGCATTACCTTTCGAAGAGGTTGAGTGTATTTTCCCCCCAATTCTCTCCCAATAACGAGAGGGGGGAGTACTCACTATACGTAATAATCCAATAGGAAAAAAAAATAGTTCTCTTTATTTCCTCACAGATCCATTCTAACGATGACAAACAAATCTTAGTGACTGCGACCTTAACAGCATGGGAACCTGATTTATCCCAGTTATAATTCTATTTAGATTGTAGTAATGTGTGAGTACTAGGTAATTCTTATTTCAGAAATAACTTGAGCAGTGATTTTATGAAGTTGAATCCGTCTCCCAGCCCCCAGAGTACATCTGTCGCGGAGTGTTTTTGTCTTGCTGTTGCACAACAGAAGCCCTCCAGTCTTTACCCTAAAATGGCAGCTTTCATTTGACTGGGGCCCATTCATTGACAATGATAATAAAGAGGCTGAAAGCTAGATGCTAGGGGCACGGAGCAGTACTCGGTTTGCCTTTCAAGGTGATAATAAGTAGGAGACATTTTATGTCTTCCAGATTTGCTCACGAAAACTTTATTTTCCCTGGAAAAATCTGTACTGTAGAAAAAAAGTTACAAAGTAAACAGAATTTGAAAATGTATAGGGACTTGCAGTAAATTTTAGGAACCAAATTTTCTTATTTTGCCACTAGTGAAAATATGGCATTCTCCCCTCTTGGGTGACCTGATAAAGGGAATAATAGATTTTTGTGAGGCTTGTAACAGGTGAATTTCCTAACCATGACACTTAAGAATTATTTTCCAGCACTGTGTATTTTATAATTTATATTCTCTTGATATGTTCTATTTTTTTTTCTTCCTCTGTGCAAGCCAGTAAATTGAAGCCTGAGGAATTCTAGGTTTTTCAAGATTCAAATGAATTTTTAGGTAAGAAATGAATAATAATAATATAGACTGGAATGGGAATTCCAAACTCTAGTTATATTGGCTTAATCAATAGGTGTATTTTTAAGTTAATTAAACAAATTACTCCCTTTTCTATGTCTTGACATGGAAGTCAGGACAGAAAAATGATACAGGTTGTGTATCATACATGATGGTGATGGTTTAAAAACTCAAACGTTATTTTCTTCTTTGAGGAAAAGATAACTCCTTTTCCCCAAGTTTAAAATACAGAAGTCAAGTTTAAAATGCATCTACTAACTTAGTTTTAAAATAGAACTTCCATAGATTCATCTGTACTTGGTTTAGTTTTTAACCAGTGGGACTTAGAGGACTAGTTCCCAAACTAGTTCCCAAACTCTGTGAGAGTCTTTCTTTTATTGAATTAAAATGAATATTGGGAGGATTACCTTTATAATAATGTATCAAAGAAACGTTACAACTTTTTTTTTCATACAAATACAGTCAATGTAATATTTATAGTATGGTTTTTAAGCAATTAGGTCAAAAGAAAAAGTGTTCTTCATCTGTGGCAGAATACAATTGAGTGCTTCAGTGTATGAGTTGTGTGACCCATAAGAGCAATCTAAGTGCCAAGTTAGAGTAGTTATTTCGGACCTAGGCTTGCAACATTTTATTCCCTGTGCTTAAGAAAGTTTGCTTGTGATAAAGTCACCGTCCATTTATTTACTCTTGTTTCAGTGATCCTCAGTAAGCCTTTTGGTGTATAACTGACAAAAAAGAGGCAGGACTTTCCCTCAGAGAGTTTACTGTCTAGTGGGAGAGAGAGTTCTTCAGGTAACCAGATACTCACATTTAGCTTTTAAGGTTAACTTTGGAGGTAGTTATCTTTCATCCTTTATAATCCATATATGGCTTTTCGGATTTGATAGCAGACACCATGGCCATCCTATAAACATCTATAAATAAGGCATTGCAAGAATAAAAATGCTTAGTCAGGGCTGAGTAAAGTGTGTGACTACAAAAAAAATGGCCCTTAAAGCTTCAGCTTTGTAATAAACTGATTTACTTTCAGTATTCAGATGGTTTCTAGATATAAACATGCACTGAAATAGATATAGGTCACATAGCTAAATTCACTAAAAAAAAAAAAAAAAGATGGCGAAGGAACATTTTGGATGATGTCGAGATGATGTCAGGAACACATTGGCCCTGTGTGACTCTTTTGTTATCTTGTCCATTCTTAATGGACATGTTTATGTATCTTTTAAAAAAAGCTATACTTTTTTATGTCACTAGAAATTTTGAGTTTAGTATAATATCTTATCAGGGTTCTAAAGCCATTAACGCTTTATTTGGGTGATAAAATTTTCCTTTTTTTCCTAGGAAACTTTATTATTTTGCATTGTTTCTTAAAAAAAGCCCTTTGATATTCAAAGATGATGGATGATGTTAAAGTATAAAAGAAATTGGGAGTAAGTGATCACTTCATTTTTCTACAAGAAATAAAAAGATGTCTTGTATTTCAGGTTGGTTTGCAATTATGGCAGGCAGAAGTCCATAGCTGATTATGGTGGGAGTTAGGAGCTAGGAAGGTAATTAAAAATGCTACTGCTGCTCTTTTATATTTTACTTTTATCAATATATTAAAATTCTTAAATGAAACCACACCTCTCTGATAAAAATAATGAATAGAAGTAGGAAATCATCATGATACTGTCAAATAGGAATTTATCTTGTGATCATTAGTGAATCTTTGGATATTTAGAGAGTTGAGGACCTTAGAGAGCTAGCCTAACTTTCTCATTTTACAGATTAAGAAACTAAAGCCCAGAGAGATTAATTAAATGAGTTGCCTCTGGCTGGTCACCCAGTGGTGCAGGGCTGTCTTGGTCATGGTTGTCTTCTTGGTGCCCAGCTTGGTGCCGGTGTAGGGGAGGTACTAGGTTTATTTGTTTGTTTATTTGTTTGTTTTTGGATGACTGAGCTGGGTCTGGAAGAATCTAGCTCTACCTCTTAGGTTTTGATCAAAATCACCTTTGGCTTCAGAATTTAGCACCCCTCTTAAAGGTGTTCTGAAGCCTGTAAAAATTTATTTGTCTCTACTGTGTAACAGTTTGGAGGTTTTTTGTTTTGTAAAACTACGATTATCTGTCTAGAAAAATGCAGAGATAATTATTCCAAGATTTGATTACTGTTTTCATTTAAGAAGCTTGTGTCCATTATCATAACTAGATTTCTGTACCTTTTAACTAATGTTAGGTGACTGGAAACATGATTGTTTTCCCAGTGAAGTATTTTTAGAGGGTTCTGTTAAAAGTAATGTAGAATAGTAATACAGAAGCATAACTTGGTAGTAAAAGGCTGATTGGTCCTTGGGTTTATTCAGTTATGTGAGGTGACTCTTTAGTGGTCCTTTTAGCCCCTAAAGTGGGGTCAGCCTTGGCTCTAGTGGCAAGTGACTCTGGACCACGATCAGTTTTCCTGGTTTGTCTGTTTTCTTGTTCATCCATTCAGGTACTTACTTATTGGTTACCTTTCAGGTGAAGGGTGCTGTATTGGGAATACAGTGGTGCCATAAGAAGACATGGTAGACCCAGACAAAACATGAATAGAGCAACTGCACTGTCCTAGGTGCTGTGCAGTGGGTACTGGGAGGAGTGAGAGCTAGATGGGGGCCCTGGGTTTTCAGCCCTTAGGAAGTGGTTGTAGCACTGCCATCTAAATGATGCTAGAAAAGGAGGGTAGCGTTAGCTAACCTAGAGGGAGGTAGTGTGTTTGAGGTCTACCGAGAGCCACTACATGCGACTCAAGAGACAGGCGGAGGCCAGCTTGGGTAGGGCCCATGGAATACTGAATTTGGGATTTGAAAAAAAGTTACAGAGCTACTGATGAGTGTTAAGCAGTGGTTGACAGGGACGGATTTATTTTCTGAAGAAGATTGGATTAATGGGTAAGGCAGCAGAGGGAGAATAGGTTAGGGGCAGCATCCGGCCTGCCGTTGCTGTGCTCCATTTGATGGGGAAATAATAAGGGTTTGGACGAATTTGGTGGCTGTGAGGATGGAGAAAAATGGACTTGCGTGAAAAGTACTTAGGAGGTTTGATGGCTAGGACTTGGAGGAGAGATTTGCTTTCAGGGAGCAGAAGGTGTCAGGGAAAACATACATATACAAGTATACATACATACACACAATGTTCGGCCAGCCGGCTGGCTGGTGATGCTGTTCACTGCGGCAGGGAGCACCCCATGAGGACCAGATCTGAGGACGGTGCTGGTCTGCTCTTACAGCCTATGACTGAGGTAGCAGGTAACGGACCATGATGCCCTTGCTCAGCTTTCTTTCCATTGCTAGTGGCATTCCAAAACTTCCCCGAAATGATCTGCGAGCTTCCTCAAAAAATGGTGCGTGGTGAGTCGGCCAAGGAGTGCTGGTAAAGGTCTGTGAGATGCAGCGGGGAGAGAAGAGAAGAAACCATTGTTATTTGCCTAAAACATGGCACTTTGTTTGTTACTTGGCTGAGATGTAGCACTTGGAATGAATTTGCTCATCACAGATCGATAACAAGCCTATGGTAAGCAGACTTGGCCACATTTTGTTCTTCTGCATCTCCACGTTATGGTGGTGGCTTTCTCTGGCTAGTTATCTACTGACCAAGGTGCTCAGATTCCCAGCAGATAGCCCGTGGGTCACACTGTGCTCAGTGAGGGGAGTTGGTTGTGTTTTAGGAGCTGCTTGCAGTCGCACATGGGTGTGGTGGAAATGATACAGTACTTATGTAGTTGTGGAGAAAATACCATCCTGCATTAGGATCCTTACCTGTCTTTTAGTGGATGATGTATAACTTTGCTGTGTAAATTATCTTAAAAGCCACTTTGTTCAATTATTATAAAAAGTGGATTATATAGCATGGTTAGTAGCAAATGAGAGATGCTAACTGATAAATCTGGAAAAGCTTCTAATGAGATAAATTATGAAAATCCTGAATGTTTGTCTCAAAACAGTTTTTGAGGGAAGTGTTCAGATTTTTGTGTTTGTTAGTTTATGTAGGAAATGATATTACCCACTTATTTTTGTTATAAATCAGACTTTGATCTTGGTGTGCATGAAGATATCCTTCTTGGGACTCCTTGCCTTTTGGAAGGGGTCTGTTTCAAAGGTACTTTCATTGACATTGTTCTTCATAGGCTTTTCTGGTGGCCACTGTGACATGGGCAAGTCTCCTCAAATTCTTCCGGGCTCCTTTGGGATAGGCAGGATTGTGTGGCTCTAGGGACATAGGCTGATTGTAAGGAAATGCTTCATGTGACAGTTTTACCTCTCGTTCTGAACAATTGTTTGAATAAGTTTAGAACTCAGGAATAGTATGTTTCCTGTGGTGGAAGAGTACACCAGCTGGGCTCGCTTGCTCTACCTCCTGATAAACTGTTGTCACCTACTCCATGCCAGCTTCCTTATTGCACTGTTTCTTCAGCATGGTAGTTTTCAGTTTTTCAAAAATGTTATAAGATGCATTTTTTTTTTGTTTGTTTGCTTGCTCTCATCAACAGTATCTTCTCATAATTTAAGAAATCATTGCCTTCTCAGAGGTGTAGACACTAAATGGAAAGCTGCATGCAGGTTCCTGTGATGTGGGTTTTAGTGGAAGAATATAGAGGATGTTTATTTGTCCTGCCCCCTCCCACCTCCACTCTGCAACGCCAGTGAGCTAGCAGGTTTGAGTTTTCCACTGTGTATCTCATATATGGGGTTGGGGCGGGGCAGGTCAGGCAAAGAGCCACTGTCAGCATGGGGACAGTTGGGACCTGGATTGCCACAGTGAGACTTTGTGGAGGGAAAGGCAGGGAATTAGACACCTGTGTCTCTCTCCCTGGTATCTACCACTTAAAATAGTCAGAGATTTTTACACTGTAGTTGCAGTAGGTCTAATAAAGGATACGGGATACCTTAGTAATCAGTTTTTTCCCCTAGTCCTGTGTCAAGTTGGGGGACTCCTTCAGTTTTTTTAAAGGGCCCACTTTTTTCTCTTTTTATTCTTCTGTAAGATACCCATAACAGAATCTGTTGATAATTAGCAAGTGTGCTATGATTTAAACACACATAAAAACTATCATCTTTGATGTGATACTAAGAGGCGAATGGTGAGAAGGTCCCCTGTAGAATTATAAGCATGCTTTAGTTTCCAAGATAGTTCCTGCCATTGCACTAAGTGAATAATAAAATCAGTTTGAGCATAGGTGTACAATCAAAAATATGCCTTGCTTGGTGATGTATTTTAAGGTGTATGGGTCTAGAAATTACTTCATTTATGGATGGGACTAATATATTGAAACAGTGAAGCCTACATCCTCAAGGTGAACATTCTTGAAACCTCTCTGTTGCAGTATTTCATATTCTTGTATACTTGACCTTGTTTGTGCTTGGAATTTTGCTTTGGCCAATTGCAGGTGTATTGATCTTGTCAGAAAAATCATGCAGACTCATCTTGAGAATTTAAAAATCTTGATTAAATTAAGGAGCTTTATTTTTCTATTAGGTGTGTGTTGGGGGCAGTCAGCTAAAAAGGTGTAGAAATAACAAAACAGCATTACAAATAACAGTAATAACCTTAGCTACTAACCAACAGTTAGTTATGGAGCATTTCCAGTCAAGTAGGCATTATGCTAAGTATTTTAATGGATTGTTTCATTTACCTATCAAAACCTAGGAGATAAGTAGAATTACTTTCTGCATTTATAGATGAGGAGACCTCAGTTGAGAGGTTAAATTGCCCAGGACCTTACAATTCTAGCAAGTGATGAGGAGGAATTTGAATCCAGATTGGCCAGTGTCCAGAATCTGCATGTGTAACTGTCTTGCTCCATTTTGTCCTCAGTAAGCTCTGAGACCATCATTTCTGTCTTAATAGACAAAGGTCTGTTAAAAATACTGGTAGCACCCTGTCATCCTCTGTCATACTCTGTTACTGTGTCCACTCAGTGCAGGTTATTTCTGTCCACACTCCGTTTGGCCTTACTGTATTTGTGGGGCCATATGTCTTGATGTCTGCAGTGACTAGGTCCCATGTCTTTCACTCTTTCTGTCCCTCCTTTGCCATGGAGGTGAGAACAATTGTTCTTATGGTGGTTTTATTCTGTGGTGGCTGAGAACTTGAGTTCTGACATCAGATCAGAGTGAACTGTAAAAGTGGAAATAATACTCCTACCAACTGGGGCACCTGGGTGGCTCAGTGGGTTAAGCCTCTGCCTTCAGCTCAGGTCATGATCTCAGGGTCCTGGCATTGAGCTCTGCATCAGGCTCTGTGCTCGGCATGGAGCCTGCTTCTCCCTCTCTCTGCCTGCCTCTCTGCCTACTTGTGATCTGTCAAATAAATAAATAAAATCATAAAAAAAAATTACTCCTACCAAGTATCCAGGGTTGTGGTGGAAGATTAATGAGATACTTTAGCTAAAGCACTTGGTATAGCAAATGGCATATGTATTGAGTAGTTATTATTATTTTGAATAGTTATTATTATTTGCTTACTCTTAATCATTGAGCTTATCAAACCATGTATCTTGATTTTATTTTTATTTTCATTTTTTTTAAAGATTTTATTTATTTATTTGACAGAGATCACAAGTAGGCAGAGAGGCAAGCAGAGAGAGGAGAAACAGGCTCCCTGCTGAGCAGAGAGCCAGATGTGGGGTTCGATCCCAGGACCCTGGGATCATGACCTGAGCTGAAGGCAGAGGCTTTAACCCACTGAGCCACCCAGGGGCCCCTTGATTTTATTTTTAATTTAAAAAGTCCCCATAACCCTAAATTATGACTGGAAAGATTAAGTGGCCTGCAGTAGTGATCGGCTATACCATTTTCAGTTTTCCCCAGGAACAGACATAAAATTATTTGTCCCTTGTCCTGGTGTATAACTAGACGTTGTTTAGCTAAGGTCTTGTTACTGAGAGGCGGTTGCGAGATATCCCAACTACTAAAAATGACAAATTTGAGGAACTAGTTCTTCCTTTTGAGCTGTAAAATACCCATCTGCAGCCTGAATGGTGGCTGCCTCACTGGCAAACCAGTCATTCCTTCTTTTCCCCAAACCTGCACTTCACCCCAAACGCTAGAGGATGTAATCTTAGGCCATCAGTGGTGTGGGCATGTTCGATCAGTTCTGGAGTATTAGAACTTCCCAGTTCAGACTGGAGGGTTACCGAATGTAAGAATACTCTGGAGCTTTTGGTCTTCAAGTCGCGGAACATTTGTTTCGGCCCTGTCCTCTCCAAATTCTCTTTATTGCTTAAGGAAGAAACAAGGTGGGATCTAAAATGAAGGTAGATTTGGGGCCAGGATTTGGAGTAGCTACAAGTGAATGAGATGGTTCCTTTCCTCTGGAAGGGTAAGGCTCTGGGATAGTTCTCTTGGAATTCCACTGCTATCCAGACTGGCATGACAATGGAAGAGGTGGAGTATAGACAACTATCATTTTTTAAAATTCCATTTTCTTTTCACTTAAAAGCAACTTTACGGGCACAATAAAATGGTCGGGCAAAATGTAAACACTTGATCAGTATGGACGCAGGGAGTTCCTTGTACTGTTCCTGCATCTTTATTGCAAACTTGGGAAGTTGTCCCAAAATCAAAGTTTTTTAAGTAACAGTGACTGACTCTAAGGGCTTGATCTTAGTAGCTAGCCCTTGGCGTGGACTTCTTGTGAGTTCACATTTTGCGAAATTTCTTATTTATATGAACTGTTTTCACTGAATCCTGAAGTAGGATTAATCAAAATGCTGACGTAGAGGGGCATCTGTGTGGCTCAGTCGGTTAAGCATCTGCTTTCAGTTTGGGTCAGGGTCCTGGGGCCCTGGGATAGGGGCCCCACGTGCCCTGCTTCACAGGGAGTCTGCTCCCTCTGCCCCTCTCCCGCTTGTGCGCACTCTCTTCATGTCAACTAAAAAAATAAAATCTTAAAACAACCAAAAAATGCTGAGGTAGGTGAGGGAATGGAGTTTTAGAGATTGTTTAATAAACTTAATAAATTTAATAAATTTGCCCCAAATCACAGCTGTTAAAGGTGGAGTTGGGCGCATTCATTTAGTAGCTCATTCATTTAGTAGCCTATGGCATTAGCCTCTCTGCAGAAGTTGCTTTGGATGGGCCCATCAAACAAACAGGATGTAGGCCTTGGAAGGGTAGGATGAACTTAACCAAGATCTTACATTCCTGTGCTTTGGAGGGCTGCCTCCTGGAAAGAAATTGAGAGACAGAAAGGTGTCTCTTAATGGCTTATAATCAGTGAAGTTTCTTTTCCTCAGATGTTTTATCTTATTGTGAATGCTTTCAACCTAGAAGACACATGTTCGTTGCAAGACTTCCTGGTATCCCAGCCCTGTTTTTGTTTACCAGTCCAAGACCTAGCCAGCATCAGAGTATTCAGCTTGCAACAGAAAGGTGTTCCCGAATGTTCCTTCCCAGTGTTTATCCTAGATGTGATTCACTTAGTTTCTTTTCCTCCTTACTCAGGCCTTGAGTTGCCCAGGCAGGAACCCAGGATGCTGCGTAGGCTCACTTGTTCCTCATAGATGCATTATTTGGGGGAATATGCATCCTCCTTGTAGACTGCTTCTGCTAACACATAAGATGGCAGGCCATCTTCTCCAACCATACATTGCACGGTTTCAATTGGTATAAAATTCAAATGCATTAATCAGTAGACTTGTATGCTTTGGGGTAGATGTGGGTTCCTTTTCCAGAAGATTAAAAAAAAGAAAAGAAAAAAAAATCCTAAATGCTAATACTACTTTGCCTCATAGAAATATTCTATGGTGATATGTTTCTACTTTTTCTTCGTGTTTATAGATTTTTCTTTCCCCTTTCACAACTGAAGAAACTGTTGCCTAGTTTGAGTACAGTGAGCTTCTAGTTGAAACTTAAGTTTTGCCATTTTTTGGTACGATTAAAATTAAAATGTTTGTCTGGATTGTGTTAAGTTTCAGAGCTGGGTTTATCACCAGAATTAGCATTTTAAGTTTTCCGTTTCCCCCCTCATTAAAAACCAAAAATAAACATCTGGGCTGGTGTCATAAAGAACTTTGTGGCCAGTATGGGCTGCTGAGAGCCATGGTGTTTTTAGCTGCTTGGGTGCCGCAGGAGAAGGAAGCATCTGTCTTATGTGCTGTCAGATCCAGTTGTAAGGACACAGTGCAGTAGCACAGTCGGGTGCTTTCCCCACGTGGCTGAGCCCACCGGCGTGGACACTGCTGTAACCGGGTTGTGGGCTGGCAAGTGTGTGTTACAGTGCTGTTGGACTGTCTCTGTGCGGGAGCAAAGGTCATGTGCTATCCAGGGAGCTGCACAGGAACCAGGCTTTTGCGAGCAGAATGGCTGATGTTGGGACCCCCTGTCATAGTCTACAGCTCAGGCTTTTCAGAACCTCGGGAGATGGCCATGTTGTTGGGATTTTCCTTTATGAGTCACTGCTGCAATAGCAACAATAATGTCTTTCCTTAGCAGATCTAAAAAATGACCATTTCTTACCTTTGCGTTCTCTAAAAATGACTGCTTGGGCCAGCTGTTGGCTCCAGTAAGAGATTTGGCTCTTGTTTCACCTGCCAGGGTAGGGGTGAGAAAATGGGTCAGTGATTCAGATGATTAAGGCACGACAGCATTAATTCATATCCCTGTGAAATTTACTTAGGTATTTCTTACTCCCAACGTTGTCCTTCGTGAGAGCAACTCCACCTTGCCCTTTTCTCACTGTTTTGAAACAGTTGTATGGGAAACGATCATCCATTATTCTTGGGGCAGAAAGGCAGCTTTTTAACAATGTTTTTATCTTCTTCTCCTTTTTGTCTTCCCCCTTCCACCTCACCAGGATTCAGAAGGTGTACGAGATTGCTTTGCAGAAATAATGCAGTCATTGGTCTTTAGGAAGAGTGGAGTTTGAGCTGGGCTGAGGTACCTTTTTCATCTCTTTTCTTCAAGGGATTCATAAAATGAGTCCATGTAGGTGATTTTTCAGATTTTATATAGTTATTTTAAAAGTGCACTTGGTAAGATTAGGATAACTAATAAAATAGGTATTTGTCATGCTTTAGAATTGACACAGTCCTCTGGCGTACTTGCTAGAAATGCAGATTCCTCCAGGTCCATCCTAGTGAATTGGAATCTCTGTGGGCAATCTAAAATCTGACTTTTTATCTTGGTGTTTCAGTGTACTCTAAAAAGCCTACATTCAGGCAAATGTGGTAGTTACACAGTGGGCATACCCGGGAAGTAGAAAACAATTCAGAAAAAAGGAAACCCCACTCATATGTACTCACAATATTTTTTGCGACGTTGCAAGTACTGTTACTCTCTTACATGCAGATGAGTGAGGTGTGGCTGCTGTTTGGTGGTCAGTTGATAGAAAAGGCGAAGATGGACGTATGGATCAAGAGTTTAAAAGCATAGTCCGCTTTAAAGGTGGTGTCAGAAAGGAGTGGAGAATAGCTTGTTTGTATTTATTTGTTACATTTGATTTTCCTTCCTGCCATGGAATAATTAAAACTTTGTTTAGTGTGTACTTCTGGTTTACATGGCGCGGGTGTGAACAGGGAACGGGCTGACGTGCAGCCGTGCTATTTTTGGAAAGCCCACTTCAAGCGAGTATCACTTCCAAGGACATGTAATAACTTTAAAATGAGAGTTCTCTCAAAACGTAATTTGGCGAGTGGGTTAGTGCTGTCTTTGAGGACTTGTTAGCAGAGTTCTCTGGAGGAGACTCGAAGCCCGTGTTGAGAGGGTGGAAGAACGCATCCACACGGAGGCTTTTGCTCAGCTGTCCCCTTCCTCTCTGGCTTAGCGCTCACAGTACTCGTCTCCCTGGACCCTGGCACGCAGGCTCCGTCAGGCTCCTGGGCCTTGCGTCCCATGTTCCCGCCGGTCCTCCTTCCTCTCCTTCCTGCTCCCTGCAGACGCCGGCACTCGGGGGTTCCATCTCGGTCTGCTCCCGGGCCTGGTTGAGCCCACAGCCTTGCTCTGGTTTCTGTGTGACGGACTCCTTAATCTGTATTCCTGTTTCCGGTATCTCTCCCGTCCTTCTCTCCGCAGTGTCCCCAGACTGTGTAAATCCTGGCTTCCTAACACCTCCTCCTCCCTGCCCAAGCGTAACAAAAGCCCGAAGCTCCAATCCCAGTTCTTTCTCTTGAGTTCCGGCTGTCCTCAGGCCTGCATTGCTGGCGGTGGTTCCTGACTCCTGGCTCCCGGTCCTGGTCCCGGCCGCTGGCGGCGTGTTGCAGGCTCCTTCTCCTCGGAGGGTGCCCCATCCTGGTGTCCTGGCATCCTGGCTCCTTCCACTACGTTGCACTCTCCCTGACGCCCGCTCGGCTATTAGAGCGCAGTCCCGGGCCTGCTGGGCCATCGCTGTCGTTGTTAGTTGCACTGGAGGAGAGCAGGGCAGGAACCAGTGTCTGGTGGATCCCCCCGCCCCCCAATCCCCTTTCCTGGCCTTTGGCATCTTCAGTCTGTGCCCGGGCTGCCACCGCAGGCATCCCCCTACCCGGGCTGGGAGTTTAGAAGGAGCCGGCTGTGGGGTGCAGCAGGCTGCGAAGCGTGGGCCCCGCTCCAGCTCTGCTCCTCGTGGGGCAGCCTCCGTGACGGCGGCCTCCGCGTGGTTGCTGTTGGGGCCCGATGTTCGTGTGAGGTTACCCTGTGCCTGAGGCCTTGCTGGCCTTCTCGGTGGCAGGTAGCACCTTGTGCTTGGCTGGCTCCCAGGTAGTTCAGAACCTGGGTGGGAAAGCAGGGGGAGAGTTACTCGGGCCTCCTCAAACCCCATCATTGCAGCCCTGGCATTTGATCTGAACGTGGTTTCGCACCGTGGCATTGTTTTGACCCAGTACGGAAGCTGTGTCATGGGTTAATTCAGTGTGTTTGTAGGTTAGCCCAGTAATGTCTGTTTTCTAGGATTGTGTTGGAGGGAAAACTGTTAACACTAGCTCCTGAAATCCTTTGGGAGGGAATTGCTGGCTGCATTGGGCATGACCTAAGTAAGTACTGGAGTGGGTGATGTTAGCATGAGGAACCATTTGGTGACACTGGAATCTAGGCGGATACCTGACTTCTGAGCTCGCCACGAGCACATCAGGCTTTTAGGAATGGGGTTAGAGAAAACTGGACCTGTCCTAATCCATGTTAGAGTGAGCTTTTACATAAAGGGCAGTACCCACGTCAGTTCTAGGAAGGACTTTAATGAATGCAGAGACATGGCCCGTAACGGCGGGGCAAAATTCAATAATGTTTTCAGATTTACATCTCTAAAGAGAAAAATGACAATTTCTGTGGGAGGTTTGCAATACAGTCTTTTTGGTTTTTGGGAATCTGGATGTGCCTACTGAAAGCTGTTATTTCATTAACTCCTTTCAAAGGTAATAGAATTATGAGTATGTAAATCTTGATAATATTTTTGGTGCCTATGACTTTGATGTTTGTGAAGGTGTGCCCGTGTAAAATTATAAGTTCCATGGGAGGTACTGAAATTGTTCTCCAGAGCTAGGAAGTACAGGTTCATCCACATGCGACATTGTGGAACAGGACGGCGCAGTGTATGTAATTGAGTGCTAAAAAGGTGTGATGCTGTCAGTCTGGTAGCAACTGGAAGCAGCAAGTGCAGGACTTGGCAATGGAGGAAGAAATCAGGAGGTCTGACTTGCACTGTCTTTTGGGAGGTTGAAGTAGCTGAGAAATCATATGAACAAAAGCACAGAGACACTGTCAGCCCAGGATCCTGGCAGGGAGCAGACAGGTAGCCCAGAGTAGCTTGCATGGGCCAGCGCAGGGGACTTTCTTCCCAGTGCCCTCCCTGGGAGGACACAGCTGCTGCCATGCACCTGTCCCCTCCCCCTCTCCGTCCCTGAGTCAGTCCTCCATGGCTGAGTGAGGCCTGCCAGGTCAGGGAGGATCAGCGTAGGCCAGGAAGAAAGGAGCAGGGCTGGGATAGACAAGGAGGGTGTGGGCTGTGGCGAAACTGGCAGTTCAGAGTGTTAGATCCTGACTTCCATTACGTGATGGGATGGAGTTGAAAGGTTAGTTTGGTAACATGTGATGGATTGCAGTTGAAGAGGGACTAGAGGCAAAAAGTCAGAGCGGCTGGAGTCGGCTAGCCGGCAGTGGTGGAGCCCTGAGTACTGGGAAGCTGAAGAGGAGAGCTTGGGACAGGGTGAGCAAGGGGAGGGTGGGGTGGGAACCCGTCACTCTAGGAGGCCTGGTATGGAGCTGAGAGTGCTTCGATGAGAACTTAGGTTGGATATTGTGAACTGAGATTAAGAAGTAGAAAACACTGGAGGAGGGTAAGATGTATAAAAAGAAAAAGTGATCACATTAGAAAGGTTCCAAAGGAAAGCTACTTAACTGGCGAATTGTGCAACTTGCAGGTCAAGAAACAGCAAAATACTAAACTGTTTTTGTTTTTTTTTTAAATAAAAGGATCTTATGAAGATGACTTTGGAACTGTTTTCATATGTAGCTTGACTTTATTTTTGTAAATATCCTTTACAGCATGGGCATCCTTGGAATAACGTGACAGTATCCTATGGAATATTAATATTACTCTCTCAGAGTCAAAACAGCGCCATGGCGATTTGATCAGGAGTCTGTAGGAAGGCCATACAAATACAGTTATAGTTCACCAGTTCACTCTAGTTCAACTTTCTTTTAAATGTGTGTGTCTCAACATTAGGAAGGACAGTCTCATGTTTTATATTTCGTCTACTCTATGTGTGGATCTGTTAAAAAGACACATCAGCATTTTCTGGGAGAGAATACAGCAGAGAGACAGTTACAGCCCAATGGAAAGCCGTAAAGGGTATCAGTAGATAATGCATAGAAGAAAATTCAGTTGCCAATAAACATAAACATTTCCAAATTGTGGAGTAATAAAAGCAGATTAAAACGAGATCCTTGGGGCGCCTGGGTGGCTCAGTGGGTTGAGCCTCTTCCTTCAGTTCGGGTCGTGGTCTCGGGGTCCTGGGATCAAGCCCCACGTGGGGCTCTCTACTCAGCAGGGAGCCTGCTTCCCCCTCTCTCTCTCTGCCTGCTGCTCTCCCTACTTGTGATCTCTCTCTCTGTCAAATAAGTAAATAAAATCTAAAAAAAAACAAAACAAAAACGAGATCCTTTTTTCCTCCTTGTCAAATAAGTAAAAATTTAAAACATATTCTTGATGCTGCCAGAATATTGGTGAAGCTTGCACACTCAGTGCTGTCTGAAGTTCAATAAATACAAATATTTTGGAATGAAACTGGGGATTATATGTCTCAAGACATTTATAAATAGCCATTGAAGTATTAACCAAGTATCCTAAGGAAGAATCTGAAATGCAATCAGCTATTATGAATAAAGAGTTGCAGCATTTTTTCTGAGTGAAAAATTGCAAATGGTTTAATTTGTGTTCTATCATATGTTAGAATATTAGGCGAACATCACAAATCATGTTTGTAAAAAATAAAAAGCTTGTAAGAGTAGGGTATAAAATAATATTAACCGTGGTCCCAGTTTTATACAGATTAATTTATAAGCATAGGAAAAGACTAGGGGGAAATATATCAGTTTAAAAACATGAATGATTTCAGGGATTGGCAGTTTTACTTAGTTAAAAGCTCCGATTCCTGAGTTAACTAGATCTGGTTTGAATCTCTAACAGCCTATTGGCTGTTTGACTTTTGGACAAGTGACTTCTTAGCTCTTTGTGACCACAGGCAAGTTTTTTTTTTTTTTTGTTTTTTGTTTTTAAACTTAGACTCAGTTTCTTGAGCTGTAACTAGGAGATGATAATAGTACTTACCTCCTGGGCTTACTTAGATTAATGTAATAGTGCATTTAAAATACTTCACACAGTGCTTGTATCGTTAGCACTCAATAAATGTTAGTTTTTTGGATTGCAGGTGATTTTTATTTTAATCTTTTTGTATTTATTTATTTGACAGAGATCACAAGTAGGCAGAGAGGCAGGCAGAGAGAGAGGAAGGGAAGCAGGCTCCCTGCTGAGCAGAGAGCCTGATGTAGGGCTCTATCCCAGGACCCTGGGATTATGACCTGAGCCGAAGGCAGAGGCCTTAACCCACTGAGCTACCCAGGCGCCTCTAATCTTTTTATTTTTAAAATTTTGAACCAAAAGATATTTTTACAATCAGGAAAAACAATAACCACCACCAAGAAGCTGTCTGGTACCTTATAAGGAAGGATGGACTGACAATTTTTCACTCTTTTGTTGTAGGGCCGGGAAAATCTTCTCAAAACAAAACAAAACAGAACTTGGTTATGTGGCACCTGGGTGGCTCAGTGGGTTAAAGCCTCTGCCTTCGGCTCAGGTCGTGATCTCAGGGTCCTGGGATCGAGCCCCACATCAGGCTCTCTGCTCATCAGGGAGCCTGCTTCCTCCTCTCTCTCTGCCTCTCTGCCTACTTGTGACCTCACTCTCTGTCAAATAAATAAATAAAAAATCTTAAAAAAAAAACCAACAACTTAGCTGGTTATATTTTTTAAACAAATAGTCCCAACTTTTCTCTCTCAGGGTTTTTCTTTTTTCTGGATCACTTAGCAATAATTGGCTTATTTTTTGTATCCCAAAGAAATATTGTTCTGTAGTAAGTTGAATTTTAAAGACCCCCCCCTTTTAAGTTTTCTGAAGTCAAACAAAACAAGAATCATCTTTTTCCTCCCCTTGAAAACAAGTCATCTTTAAAAATATTTCTATAGATGAGATCTGAATTTGGTTAATATTAACTGCATATTTAGCACTCAAATTTCAGACATATTTAGTGCTAGCTTCTGTACGTCTCACCTAATTGTTTAAATATGTGAGCATGATTTTGATATTTGGGAGGTGGAGGAGAAAGCCCTTGAGGTTTTCAAGCTTGAGTTAAAAGGCTTATTGTGTCTTGGAGCAAGCTGATATAAGCTAGTAGGAAGACTTCAGCATCTGGAACTCTTTCACCTTGGAATTGTGTCTTTCTCGTAGAAGAAACACATTTGGGCTGCATGCAGCCTAGAGAAACAGTCTCTGTTTCCTTCACAGGAGGGTAACAGCTTTGCACTTAGAATAAAATAACTTCAAAGCTTTTGTCTCCTTGAAGTTATGTTACCTTGCATTTATCGCACACATTCTTTATTATATCTTCTGTGGCAAACAGAGTAGGGTAAGAAAAGAATGGAGACAAGTTGTTAACATTGTCCCCTAAGTTAATTATGAGTAACAAGTTGATGGCAATATTAAACTTGAAAACCGTAGAATCTGGAATATAAGCAATTACATTTTATTATTACATTTCATCAAATTAAGATGGTATCAGTTGTAAGACAGACCTATTTCTGATGTATTGAAATGTGAAAAAAACAAATGTATGTCTTGGAATTGGTGAAATACAGTGAGTAAAAAAAGCAAGAACCCTTCAGTTTGCAGTTATGTGTAATTTTCAGTTTTGTTTACTGAGTAAAAAGGAGAATCAGCTGAATGCATCTGAAATTGGACCCTAAGCCTCTAATCTTGAGCAGAAAGATTTCACAGTACTGTGTCTCTTTGATCACACCTGGTGCCATCTCTAACCCGCCTTGCTCCGTATGTTGTGAGTGGCCGAGATGGACTGATGAATCCGGTATTTCAGCATGACCCTGCTTGGCTACTGGTCCTAATGGAAGCAGACAGTGGGCAACTTTCTGTAGTGTTAATCTTCCAGACTGCTGTCAACACATTGGGCACCGTGACACAGTGTCACTGAGACTATTCCATAAGACTGAAGCCAACGTCGATTAAAATTCACAGGAAAACAAGAAATGTACTGTTAACCAGGAAAAACCTGACTTGACAGACAATCAGCTGTTTGAGTGTAGATTCTGAGCTTCTTACCAGGCTAGTGCCCACATTTTACATATGCAAAAGTAGTAAAATAAATGGTTCCTGTTTATGAAGAAGTTTAAAATCTAACTACTTGGTGATAAAACAAAAGGAAGGACGCCTTTTAATATTTTTGTATTTTCAGATAATTTAAGAGGATTTTGCATCAGATAGTGGGAGGGCAGTATGTGAAGAATTCAGATCAGGTGGACTTCTCCAGACCCCAATGTGGACCTGTTATAGGGACATCAGAGCTTCCTCTTCCACCAGCCCTAAGAAAGAAAAACTGTAAATAAAATGATGCAGATAAAAATTCCTCAATGGGGATGCCTGGGTGGCTGAGTCGGTTAAGCATCTGCCTTCGGCTCAAGTCATGATCTCAGGGTCCTGGGACTGAGTCCCCCATTGGGCTCCTTGCTTGGTGGGATCCTGCTTCTCTCTCTGCCTGCTGATCCCTGTGCTTGTGCTTGCTCTCTCTCTGACAAATAAAATTCCTTCCTTCCTTCTTCCTTTCCTTTCCCTCCCTCTTTTTCTCTCTCTCTCTCTCTTTCTGTAAAGCTTCCCTAAATGTACAGTTAGAGATTGGAAAGGTAGCATGGCATAAAGGTTAAAGACAAGAGCTCTTGAGTCAGATGACCTGGGTTTAAAACTCAGTTCCAGCACTTAACTGCCTTTAGGACTTTGTTTCAGTTTCCTCACTTGTAAAATGGGGTTCATAATAGTACCTTCCTATTTAGTGCCTGGCACATACTAGGCGTTCATTAAAACGAGCAGTTACTGATATTGTTATGGCTTGCTGTTTCTTTGTAAAGAGAGGATGAAAGTGAGGGGAGTAAAGATTTCAGAGCCCTGATATCTATTTGCATAACAAGGTTTCAAATAAAGACGGTAGCTAAAGGTGTTCTTGGCATCACAATGAGCATGAACCCAACTGGAGAACAGTTAGTTTTAGTATCTTTAAAGGAAAGGTTGGAAGTATGATTGTATCATCATTACCTTTAGAACATTTTGTGAGTAATATCTTGGTCAGGGTTTTCTGGATTTCTCCCTGTGTTACGTGGTTGAAGAAGGAGTGGTTTTAAGATGGCAGTGTGGATTTAGGTTGTAGCCAAGTGTGAGCAGAACAGTGCTTTGTGTAGTGTGATGGGCCTCTCCTGTTTTATCCCATAGATTCCTATATCTTCAGTGATATAACCAAGTACTTTAATGTCACCAAAAAATTACGTGACCATCAAGAAGAACTGAGATGATTTCAAAATTGCCAAATACTGATATTTTAGTCATTGTTTCTAGTAATGTAGATTGAGCCAGTGCTATGTGATGGGGGCTGTTTTATTATATGTTATCTTTTTATCTTTTTTTTTTTTTTTAAATTTAAAGCCTCAGATGGCTTTTTCTGTGTAGCCAGCCCTTTGTCTCCCCTCATTCCTATGGAACATGTCCCAGCTCCGCTGTTTCCTTCCTGAGAGCCTTCTCTCCTGGGGTGGGGAGGGCATAGAAAACTAGAGTTAAGAAATGGGGCAAGACTTTAAGGAGCCTACAGTTGAATTAACTTTCATCTCCTCTTCAGCCTCGTGCTCCACTGACTTCTAGCGTCACCTGTCACAGGCCACCCTCTCAGCTGCCTCCTGGGTTAGGTCAAGTGCGTGTGTGTTCATGTGTGTGTGTGTTTCTCCTCCCCTTCTTGTTTGTTGTTTCACAGCTAGAGATTGTTTCTATGGAAATATTTTAGATTCTAAACAAATTTCAAAAGATCATCAGGGATAAAACTAAATACTGAATTGATACTTGGTGATTGCTTGCCTTAGCCTCTTTCCAGCCATGCTGGCAGCTTTTCACCTTCACGGATTAGGTCTAGGATGTCTCTAAAAGCTTATTACTACCTTAGAGTAAGTGTAACAGCCAGTGGTGTTCTGATGTAGGTACACGTTATCTAACAGGTCTTTTTATTAGTTGCTGTGCTGAGACGGGATATTGACTGATATTGATGAAAGCCAACGTTCCATGTATCTGTCTTAACCCAAACTAGATGAAGACAGCACTAAACCCAAAGGAATCAGAACCACAGGAGTAGGAGTTGACTGTGTTTGGGCTAAGACGATGAGCCGGTGGAACAGCCAGTGACTAAGTGGTTGTAGAAACTTAAAAATACAGCCAGCTGAGGTGCTGGTTGGGTGGCCGTTGAAACCAACCCAAAGGTCTGTGCATGTGAGGGAGTTTGCAAAGTCTCTAGCTGCTGTCACTAGCCATCAGAGGCAGTATAACCTAACAGTTAGGAGCATGGGTACTGGAGTGGGAACCTGGTTCTAATTTAGACGGCACACTGGACCACGTGACCTTGGGAAAGCTACTGAAATCCTCCAGTCTCGGTTTCTGAAGTGAGACCAGTGCCTGGCGCGCGCCGCTAAGCGTAACCATGGGCATGATGACGATGGGCGATGGAGTCGCAGCTCTGGCAGGTCTGTCATTGCCTCCGAAGGTGATGCTTTCCAGAAACGGTGGGCTGGTTTCACAGATCAGAACAATATGTTCATCTGAATCTTGTGCTGAGTGAGGTTTGTGAGTGAGGTGTATTTGAGCTAGAACATAATCCGGTGGAAAGGGAGCACACGTGTACGCAGACGTAAACCGGAGGTGCTGGGGGATCTCTCCTGTGATGGGGGCACTTGGACCAGGTCAGCAGACGAGGTCAACTGAAATGAGAGTCACGGCAAACACATCTTTATGAGCAGCAGCTCTGGCTTAGCTGCTCCCACACAGCACTGTGTGTGGGAGAACCGCTGCTGTCCAGTGTCTTCGGGGGCATGCAGACCTGAGTGCCCACCCAGGCCTCAGTGAAGGGCCGTCATGGTGGAAGAGATCCCAGCCCGGAGAGCCAGTCTTCTCAGTCACATGGGTCCGTTCACCTGTAGAGAGCCGTGTGGTCTGTGCCTGTCTGAGGACTCTGCCTCTGATGGTTCCAAGTAAGCAAAGCCCTCACGGTGCAGTGGGTTGTTTTCCCTCCTGTTTTGTGCATGCTCACACTTGGGCATTTGTATGGGAAGAGAAGGACTTCCTAGTTACAGAGGAGGAGGGTCATCAGCCCAAGATGATCCTGTGGCTGTGCCACATGTGCAGTTGTCCCATTGTGGGTTGTTGGGTCATAGCGTTGTTCCTTCTTTTGTGTAGCTGTCTACATGGTATAACGGGAGTTATTTCTTAATATGGGTTCTGTCTCGGAGAAACTTTTTACCAGATAAATAAAATCTTTAAAGAATGAATTTTATTTGGAAAACTGGGTTCACATGAGAAGGAAACTCTGCTCGTTTGAAAGGTATTTGATTTAGCGACAGCTCCAAATGAACTTGGAAGGAATTTTTAACCTTCCTGGGGATGTTGAAAAGCCAGTTGTCCCCCACTCTTTATGGGAGGAGGCGCCCATCACCACTGTGGCTTGTTTGATTTCTCTGTAAAGGATGTTTACTTTGCTGTGTAGGGTTGTTTTCTGCTCTTGTGCAAATCCTTAAGCCTCTGGTATAGCTGTGCATGGTTGGTGGGGAGTGAGGATCTCTGCTTTCTCTCCTGCGGTGCTGGTTTCTGAGGTGGGACAAGATGAAGAAAAACCAGCTCCACTACTCACTAGTTTTGTATTTTGGAGAATTACTTATTTGCTTTGATGTCATTTTCCTCATCTACAAAATAGAGAAGAGGGGCAGATAATACTTGAGGGGTATTTGTGAGGACTGGGCGGGGGGTGCATGGGTGTGTGTGGTGTGTAAAGCACCTAGCACAGAACTTGGTTTGTAGTGAGCACTTACTAAATGTTAGTTACTCCCCCCTTACTTTAGTGGTGATTTCCCACATGTGGTGTATAATTGGGAAAATACAGGATTTTCTTCTTATAAATATTGCACTTGTTTTAGACTAGGTGTCCCTCCTGATTTCTATGTCGGTGAATAGTTACTGTGTCCATATCACCCCTTGCCTCTTGCAGCTCTTACTTTGGTTTCCTCCTCAACGAAACCATCTATTCCAACTTCAGAGAACAACTGGAATCTATTTAGTCCACTAAGTAAAGCTTTTTATGTTAAGACCTCCTAGCAACAAGCTCCTGAGAAGGTGGAGACTATGGTTTTAGTTGTAAACTTAAAAACAGGATCTCTTCTACTAATCCCTTTCCTATCCAAGCATTTCAGTTGCTGGTAACAGAAATGTGAAAGTGACAAGGAATTAGCCTATAGTCTGAGATCTAGAGTCTCCCAGTGAGTCTCAGTTGTTCGCTCACTTGTCCAGGCAGTGAGGGAGGGACTACTCTAGGGAGGTGTGAACAGACTGGGGCCATCACTGCAACTGGCTTCCACAGTTAATGTGCATAGTCTTAATTCCTTTTTTTTTTTTTTAAGATTTTATTTATTTATTTGACAGAGACAGACAGCAAGAGGGGGAACAAAACACAAAGGCCTGTTTTGATGAGTTGGCTTGTAAAGGTTTTTGTTAAACTCATGATTTTTAATAATGCAGTTACCAAACAGTACAAGGGCCATATGAAGAGAATTATTGCATATTTGTAACCTCAGCAGGTAACTTAGTTTCTTTTGCTTAGAGAACTGGTTATAATCTGGTTATAATTTTGGCCCAAATTCTTCATTTTCTCTTGAGCTAAACTGCATAATGGAAAATAGATCTCCTTAGCACATGTAACAGCACTAATACACTAACTACAGTAAGACTAAGTCAGGCAGTCTTTTAATTTTAGCAGATGTATGATGGAGACTGCCTCAGAATCGTGCACACTTCTAACCAGCGCTGATCTAGCAAAGCACTATTTTGAGCATGCAGTTGGAATACGGGGAGAAGCTCCCTGCACCCGCAGTGAGCTCTCCGCGGGCTAGTTGGGAGACTGTTCAGAGAGTGACCTTGCATCTTGGAAATAAAATCACGGGAGTGTCCTAGGGAGAATGTATAGTACCTTGCAACAGCTAATTATAATGCAGATTAGGGCTCCATTGTAATTACAGCACTTTGTTAATGAAGATGATAAAATGGTATATTGACAAGCTGGGACACCTGTCACAACTTCAACTGTGTCTCCTTCAGAATTTGGTTGCTTCTGGTACAGTAAGGTGTGGAAGAACACAAGTGTACGTGTACGCTGGGGCCTGGGAGAACTTCCTAATTTCCTAGAGCAGCTTGTTGATTGTATGTGGAATGGGGAGCAGGGATAATGGATGACACCCATGGGAAGCCACCACCTCATAACGCTTGGAAGTGATTGTCTTTAACATCACAGGCATAACACTTTGAAAAATATAGAGATGCACACAGTTGAACTGTGTGAACTGAAGAGGGAGAAGCAGGCTTCCCGCAGAGCAGGGAGCCTGATGTGGGGATCAATCCCAGGACCCTGGGATCATGACCTGAGTCAAAGGCAGACACTTAACGACTGAGCCACCCAGGTGCCCCCATAATCTTAATTCTTGCATGAAATACCTTTGGCCAGTTGACCAGTGATAGTGCTGAAATGGAGGGACTTGGGGAGAATGTGTTAGAATCTCATTGTTTCTCTTCCTCTCATTGGTCAAGATAGGAAAACAGAAGAAAACAAAACAAGAAAAGAAGGCTATTTGTACTTTCATTTTCCCCATTATAGTACTTAAGCCTTAGAAGCTGTTTTAGGTAAATTCTTAAAATCCTATTTAGTTTCAGCTCTATCAGAAGAAATTACTGTCTCTACTCTAACATGCCCTCCTCCACCCCCGCCAGGGAAGAAGATAGATTCCTAATGCTCCGTGACTGGAACCCCTGCTTCAGCTCCCATCATAACATTAATATTACATCCCTGTCTTTCAGTGTGAACTGAATACTGTGTTGTTCCACCCTTCCTGGAAGGGCTGTTCCACCAGCAGCGCTGCTGTCCTGGTGCCATCTTGGACAGCTTCTTCAGACTTCAGTCTCCCAAACCACCCGCCTTCCCTGCAGTCAGCCAGTTGCTGAGTCCATTCTGTTGTTCTGCCTGGTTCCTTAAACACTTATGGCTCCTTTCTGGATCAGACTTCATTCTGCTAAATTAATCTTGGTTTAAGCATGTCTCAGCTCCTGGATCTACAGTATCAAATGTTTACTTACTCTTTCAAGACCCTCTGCTCCCATCGTCCCTTTTGTCCTAGCTTTCCCTTGCCTCTGTAGCATGACCGCCTCTTATGCCCTTCTCTGAACTGTGCCCAGTCCTAGGGCCTTGTTAACTGGATGTTCCCCCTGTCCCCCCCACCTTTGTCTTGACTTATTAAATTGTAGAAAAATTGTAGAAAAATTTCTCCCTTGAGTTTCCTCAGTGCACATGCTCTTGATCGTGAGTTTTATCTCACCCTTCCTGCGGTATTAGCTATAGAATTAGTTGTTTCATGTTTATTTGCTGATCCAAAAAAGTAATTATGAATGTTTGTGGGATGGGTACCACGTTGAGTGTTGTATATAGAAGTGGGCCAAACTCTGCCAGGTGCCCAAGGCTAGTGGGATAGATGGATGTTAATCAGATAATCACACAGATGTGTAAAAGTGCAGCTATTAACACTTATTTTGTTTGTTTGTTTTTCAAGAGGAGCTATGGCATGGGTGATAGGCATTTAACTTAGCCGTGAAGGACTGACTTACCTGAGGAGGGTAAGCCTGAGCTCTGGTCTTCCTGCCTGTAGGCTCAGCGGCTGAACTGGGGAGAGCTTGTCTGTACCACAGGAACGGTGGGGAACAGGTACAGTGGTTGTGCTCGGCACACAGACAGGGGCTGGAGACGGTGGGGGAGGACTGCTACCTAGTCTCGGGAGAGGTAACAGTGATCTAGTGTGGTGTTCGTGGGGGAATATGGACAGAGACAGATGGGGCTGAGACTGATTTAGCAGGTAAAATCAATGTGGTTTGGAAATAGATTGGATGTGGGGAGGTGGAGGAGAAAGAGGGTGTCCTGGGTGATTTCTGGGTTTCTGGTTTGCTTAAGTGGCTTGCTGGGTGACTGACTTTGTTCATGGGGCTGGCCCTCACTCATAGGGCACCTACGCAATCTCATGAGAGAGGCCCTTTCTCTAGGCAGATGGCTTGGCTAGTAGAGTATTGCCTGGATTTTCATGCCCTCTTGCTTCCCCCAGCCTCTGATGTAGCGAAAGGACTGTACAGTCACACAGCTGACTGTGGCAGCCCCTGGCCATCACCAGCATGCCTGCTCACCAGCTTTTTCTGTCTTCTCCTCCACATCAGGTGAGATTTGTTTTTTTGTCTTTTGTCTTTTTTTTAACCAAATGGCAGAAACCAAAATATATAGAAGCAAGTGGGAAGGATATACCAGAGAGATGGATATGTTGGACTTTGTGGGAGAGCAGAGGATAGCTGGTGGAGTAGGGGAGAGAGAGAGAGAGAGAGAGAGAGAGTGAGTGAGAGAGAAGGGATAGAACCCAAAGGTAGAGGGACCATGGCTGCTCTGTGGTAACAGGAAGGCAGGAACACTGGATGGGTGCTGGTGTTAGGGAGCATAGTTAAACTTCGGAGGGCTCTTATTTTCCCTGTTGCAGATTGGAAGTGAGTTTACTTATTTATGCCTTGCCCCTTTAAACAGAGTATACGTTCACTGAGGACAAAATGGGTTGTATGTGTAAATACATTTGTTTCTTTCATTGCACTAGGTTGGTAGATACTTAGTTGTTGGGTTTTATTGAAAAGTTGGACTCATTGAAGATTTAGACTTGTTACTTGGGGTTCAATATGAAATTACACATGAAAGAACTCACTATTTTATCCAGCTTTCAAAAATACTAAATGTGGGAAACACGTGCCATGCTCCATTATTCCTAACTACATTCTGAATATTAGTAATTTACCTTATGATAAAGTATCCGTGAGTAAATCTCAGAGGGTAAAAATGGCAGGACTGTTGCTAATAATTGGATGCCTGGACTTTAGAGAAATGCACACTATCTACTCTTGGAGATTTAGATACAAAGTACAGGAATAATGGTGACACATGCTGAAGAGAAAACAGGGAGGAAAGCTACATGGAGTAATGGTTCTTTGCTTCAACCCGTATGTTTTGGTCAACATTATGTAATAGATTACACCTGTACTGGGTTTTATTGCTTACTTTAACACACACTGGCGCTATAACCTATAGGGCATTTTATAGAAAAAGAAACTTAGGATTTACCCAAAGCCACATACTTGATTCTGGTCCTCATGGTTCCAAAACAGAGTCAAATGCCTTTTCACCAGGGGCATCCTGACAGGGTGAGTCACATTTTTCTTTAGTGGACCCTGGCTTTGCAGTTCCTGCGTATCACAACATATCTAATACACACACACAGCCCCTTTTATGCACTAGTGATTATGTACATTTGATCCAATTGCTGTTGGCTGAGGTAGCAAGTTTTCTGAATAATGTTTTTTGTTTTCTAATCATGGTTGTGCAAAATTATTTAAAATGGTGAAAATTTGAGGTTCCTAGGTGGCTCAACTGGTTAAGTGTCCAACTCATGATTTCAGCTCAGGTTGTGATCTCATGGGTTTGCGGGGGCAGGCTCCATGCTCAGTGGGATTCTCTCCCTCTGCTCCTCCCCCACCTGCATGTGCAGTGTCTCCCTCTCTCTCTCTAAAATAAATAAAATCTTAAAAAAAATAAAATGGTGAAAATTTGAATTTGTATTAGGTGGTTGAGCCATTATGAATTGCTTAAGTTGGCAACATTCAGGAAGCAGTTAGGAATAATTTAGCATGGTCTGTCTTTATAGTATTTAATAATTTTAAACCCTTGGTGAAATAGTAAATTTTATGATACCAAGGAATATTTTTGTGCTTGGATAGAATTTCACTATAATTAAAGAGAAAAACATGCTAAATAGAACACATGTTAAAACAGTGTCTGGATGGGGTGCAGTTGGTTAAGCATCTGCCTTGGGCTCAGGTCAGGATCCCGGGGTCCTGGCATCCATGAGTCTTGCAGCGGGCTCCCTACTCAGCAGAGGGTCTGCCTCTCCCTCTCCTCCCCGCTTGTGCTCCTCGCTATCTCTATCTGTCTCTCAAATAAATAAATAAAATCTAAAAACAAAGCAACATCTGGACATTGTAGGTGATGAAAAAACAAAGGATGACACTAGACCCCTTGTTACATAATTGCACGTTATGGAACTTCTCGTTAATAGAGGATCTTGTACCAGTTGTTGGATAGGCATAATGAAAAATGAGAATTAGAGTTGTAAGACATTAAAAGATAAATTAGAGAGTAACACATTGGACTTCAAATTATGAGGACAAAAATAATGTAATTTAGCTATGATTTGGTGACTTAAGTTTAAATCTATTGGTTAAAATATTTTGCCATTTAAAAATGTCATTGTGTGTTAATTTTCAGTAAGAAGAAGGAAGTACTTTTAACACTGCTTGCTAATCTACAGAGATCTTTAAACATGCATGTTAATATCAGGATTTTGCATAGGAACTCAACCTGTGGTATAAAATTGGATTATTAATAAAACACTTTTTGATGGTAGTATCTTGGAATCTGTTTATTTCTGCATCTACAGAAGCTGAAACAATGCAAATATTGACAAAACTAGATTTATTAATAGTGATTTCAACTAAAATATTGTGTCTGTGCATTCCATAGTCTTCCCTGACGGGCAGCTCCCTCTATGGAAAGGAATTTGACTGCTTTCCTCCTAAATGACGCTGCTCTAGCGCAGTTAAATTTAAAGATTATAATTTACTGTCTTACTCTTATGTCCTGCACTCGTTCCCCCATGAAATGGTATAACGTAGATACAATCTTACAATGTAACAGATGTCTCAATTACTGATTAATGGATTGGATTAATGAAAAAAGTTTACAAGTTACCATTCTCTAAGAGTTTACTTTAAGGGATTTTAATTATGAGGAATTGATTTTCAGAATTGGGTAGCTAGCTGTTGGTAACTCACCCAGCACGTATCGCCAGTCTGCTATGGCAAAGCCGGCTGGGTACATGCAAACTCACAATTGAGTCAGACACTAAGGGTTCAGACCTTAAATGTTGGTAATATTTGGCCAGTGAAAGCGTTGCAGAGACTCTCTGGAGGAATTGGCTTTTGTGCAGAGTTTTTTTTTTTTATTTTTTAAAATGTATTTATTTATTTGACACAGAGAGAGAGAGAGAGAGAGAGAGAGAGAGCGCGAGAGAGGGAGAGCTCGCGCGCTTAAGCAGGGGGAGCAGCAGAGGGAGAGGGAGAAGCAGGCTCCCTGGTGAGCACAGAGCCCAGTGCAGGTCCCGATCCTAGGACCTGGGATCATGACCTGAGCTGAAGGCAGATGCTTAATCGACTGAGCCACCCAGGTGCCCCTTGTGCAGCGTTTAAAGAAAGGGTGATGGAAAGGGGAGGAGGAAAGTCGTGGGAAAAGCAATAAAGCTTTGTATTAGGAACTGGGAGGAATTTTATCTGGTGAAATAGAGGAGGTGTGAAGATTAGCGTAAGGAGGGCTTTTTGAATGAGGCTGGTTTTATTTTGTAGTCAAAGGGAGCCTTGGAAAGATGGAGGACACCGACCTGTGCTTTTGGGTATCACACCTTCAAAACCACATCGTGCTTTCCGGTCACCCACAAGTACTGCCTCCATTTCACTTTCTTCTGCTTTGACTCTCTCTCTTTCCGTATCCAGAGTGTTGTCCAAGTTTGTAGATTCCGTCTCCTCAGTGTGGTCTCTCAGATCCTGCCCACATTTCAGGTCTCTTGGCCGCCTCTGCTGGACTCTGGCAGTGACTTCTCCTGTGAATCCTCTACCTGTGCCGGTTACAGAAGCCGCCCCACAGCCCACATCTCCCCATGTCGCACTCTGTACACCCTTCATTGTGTTTCCCCCTTGAAAACCAAGTTGCCTGCCTGTCCCTGTCCCTGTCAGGCCTTCCATTCGTAACGCCAGTCTGACTTTCTAGCCATAGTACTGCCACTTAAAATGGGTCCCACCATCAGGCTTACTGGATTACTCGTGGCCCCTACACACACAGTAGTTCCCCTCTTCAGTGCCTTTACTCTTGCTGGCCCTGTTTCGAATGCCTTTTTGTCCACTCAGACCCATTTTTGCCTGTCAGAATCCTGCTTGCCTGCCAGTTCGGTAAAGGCGTTTGTAATTATTTTCAGCTGAATGTAACTTCCCTATCTTGCATTGGCTTCTCTTTCTAGTTATTTGGGGCACATGTCTCCTTGTAGATGATTCGGTCAATAAACGAGTAAACACAAGTGAGGTGCAGAGGTAAACATGGCCACACCTTGCATCACTTGAGTGTCCGTGGGAAGTGTTCTCAGCCCTTTACCTCTGTAGGAGGATTCGGTACTCTGTCATTGGTGCTCCATCTCTGCCTGTAGCATGCTGCTTTTGCCGAATTTCTAAAACTGTATCACTGTACGGTACTGTTTTCTCTTGTGTTCGGAGTTCTTTGAAGGCATCTAGGGCTACTTTACATATATATTTTTTGTTGTTGTTTTGTTTTTACTAGTATTTTCCTGATTATTCTTGTTAATGGTTAAGTTCTGATTTCTAAAATAGGTAGTTGTACATTCTTTTTTTTTTTTTTAAGATTTTATTTATTTATTTGACAGAGACACAATGAGAGAGGGAACATAAGCAGGGGGAATGGGAGAGGGAGAAGCAGGCTTCCCTCTGACCAGGGAGCCCGATGCAGGGCTCAATCCCAGGACCCTGGGATCATGACCTGAGCCAAAGGCAGGTGCTTAAGAACTGAGCCACGCAGGCACCCCTACATTCTCTAATAAGTAACCAAGGTGCTTATGTAAAGCTTGCAATATTTTGATTAACTTGAAAAAAAAGGCAGAGTCCCTTAAAGGAGGGAATCCTGTGAATGCTTGGCTAGAATTTAGTAAGGTTAGATAGAGGAAGTAGGGAAGGTAAATATAGTATAAAAATCACTGAAGCTTATTGTTGTTATTTTTGTATCCCCATAGAAGCCGGCAAACAGCCTAAAGGAGTAGGTTTATGGGTTTTGGTTTAATTGAAGATTAAATAAAAACTCTTAAGTGAAAGCTGTTACCTTGTAACTAAATTATTATAGTGCTAAATCACATTGTATTTGTTGACTTTTTATTCCTAGGACCTAGCGCAGTATCACTCACATCCTATACACGTTTAGGTTTTTAAATAGACTGTAAGGGTGAAGGGAAACTTTAGTTTCAATTTTTATCTCTTATTAGAGATGATAATAGAAATCGATATTTAAAGATAAGTGATTTCTTACAGAGGAGTTTAAAGGTGTCTTACAGTAATAATTTGTATAAATTCAATCAAGTATTTGTAATCTGTTATTAGTAGTGAGGTATTTAAGACTGGAGATTCAGAAATTTAACTTGGTAGGAATAGTTTTGGAGATGGTTTTAAATCTCAGGGTTTTTATTATTATTATTATTATTTTAAGACTTTATTTATTTTTTAGACAAACAGAATCACAAGTAGTCAGAGAGGCAGGCAGAGAGAGAGGAGGAAGCAGGCTCCACAAGGAGCAGAGAGCCTGATGCGGGGCTCGATCCCAGGACCCTGGGATCATGACCTGAGCCGAAGGCAGAGGATTTAACCCACTGAGCCACCCAGGTGCCCCTAAATCTCAGGTTTTAATCTCCTTAGTTTATGGTAGTTGTTTTTCAGGTGATTACAAAAGTTCGCTCCTAGTTTTTAGGAAAGAATTCTCCAAATGCCAGTTTCTTCTTTACATCTTGTTTGGATGAAAGCTTCTCTTATGTTGATAAAATGGGGAGTGGGAGGGTAGGATCCTTGAAAGAAATCTTAGATCTCGAAATACCCGTTCTTTTTTTTTTTTTTCCCCAAAGATTTTATTTATTTGAGAGAGAATGAGTGAGAGAGAGCATGAGAGAAGAGAAGGTCAGAGGGAGAAGCAGACTCCTCAAGGAGCTGGGAGCCCGATGTGAGACTCAATCGTGGATGTCCAGGATTATGACCTGAGCCGAAGGCAGTCACTCAACCAACTGAGCCACCCAGGCGCCCTCGAATTACCTGTTCTTACCTCATGATAACTATTGTGTAGACTTTTAATTTTTAAAATCTGTCTTTGTCTTACTGATGATGGTCCTCACAGCAGTGCTCTTTTCAGTAACACAGCGTTCGTCCTTGAAGCACTGATCGCGTAGAGGATGGATGCCGTGACTGCCATGTGGCTAGCCAGGAAGTGGGTCACTTGTACTCAGAATGCATCAGGTTAGCCCTTTCTCTCTGTCTTGTGGAAAATGACGTCTTCTCCTTCTTCACTGTGCCAACCGTACTAAAGTTGGTATGTTATCGTTCTAACATACAGTTGATTTTGCCGAATTTCTTTTTTTCCTGATCTTAGTTTTATTTTCTTTAAATTGAGGTATAGTTGACATGTAATGTTTTGTTAGTTTCAGGTGTACAGCACAGTGATTAGACAAGTTTATAACTGTGGTGGGCTCTCCACAAGTGTAGCTGCCCTCTGTCACTGTGGAACACTATTCCAGCACCACTGACTGTGTTCCCGGTGCTGTGACTTTCATCCCTGTGACTTACTCATTCTCCTTTTCATTTTTTATTTTTTGAAAGATTTTATTTATTTGACAGAGAGAGTGTGTGTGTGCACAGGCAGAGGGAGCAGTGGGCAGAGGGAGAGGGAGAAGCAGGCTCCCAGGCAAGCAGAGAGCCCGATCAGGGCTTGATCCCAAGACTGTGAGATCATGATCCGAGCTGAAGGCAGATGCTTAATGAACTGAGCCACCCAGACACCCCTCCCCCTTTTAAAGGATTTTATTTATTTATTTGAGAGAGAGAAAGAGAGTGCATGTGTGAGAACAGGAGTGGGGAGGGGCAGAGGCAGAGAGAGAAGCAGGCTCCCCACTGAGCAGGGAACCCCATGCAAGGCTCAGTCCCAAGACCCTGAGATCATAACCTCAGTCAAAGGCAGAGATTTAACCCACTGAGCCACCCAGGTGCTCTGTGACTTACTCATTCTATAATTGGAAGCCTGTTATTTCCCACTCCACTTCACCCATTTTGCCCATCTCCAATCACCCACCCTCCCCTCTGGCAACCGTCAGTTTATCTCTGTATTTATGAGTCTGTTGTGTTTTTCATTTTGTTTTTTAGGTATCACATATGAGTGAAATCACAGTATTTTTCTCTGATTTATTTTACTTAGCATAAGTGAAATGTGTGTTTTCATTGTCATGCATGTCTAGGTCCATTCCTGTTGTTACAGATGGCAAGAGCTCATCAATTTTTTTTTTTTTTTAAAGATTTGAGTGTGGAGGGGGAAGGGACAGAAGGAGCACGAGAGAGAATCCTAAGCAGACTTCCCATTGAGTGCTGAGTTGATGTGGGGCTTGATCTCGCCACCGTGAGATCATGACCTGAGCCAGAATCAAGAGTCGGATGCCTAACCAGCTGAGCCAGCCAGGCACCCTAAGATCTCATCATTTTTTATGGTGAAGTGATGTTCCAGTGCCTGTGTGTGTGTATGTGTGTGTACATATGTACATTATACACATTCCCCATCTTTAACCATTTGTCCTTTGATGGACACTTGGGTCACATCTGACTCTAAGCTGTCGTAAATAATGCTGCAGTAATCATAGGGGTATATACCTTTTTGAATTAGTGTTTTCATTTTCTTTGGGTAAATAGGAGTGGAATTCTGGATCATGGCATTTCTTTTTTTAATTTTTTGAGGAACCTCATACTGTTTTTCACAGTGGCTGTACCCGTGATTTTGTCAAGTTTAGAATCAGTTCTAATCAAAATTCAGAAACTCAGTGTATTCTTTTGTTGAGACCATATAGATCTGTTTTTATCTGTTCTCCATTTCTCTTGACATTTAAAGAATCCTGTAGTTCCACATGTAAATCTTTTATCTTGAGATACTTTAAATGTGAATATGTGTATCACAGATACACATACATATACACATATTCTGTGAGGTACAGAGAATGAAACGTGTACGTCACAGGGCAGTAGGATTGGCAGGGGGCAGCACCAAAACTTCACTGAGGAATGCCTCCAGATGAGATGTTGAGGGACAGCCATCAGGTTCACCTCCTAAATTCCCGCCTGAAATACCTGATGGGTGTGGACACATGTCCATGTGAACAAATGGGCAGGAAATGACACGAAAGAGATGGTTGAGTTGATTGTCTTTGGAGAATGAGATTAGCGTTGGTGGTGGAAGAGAAACAAAACTCATGTTTGAGTTAAGTGTTAACAATGTTTACCTTGCATTAAGGACCTTTGCTAATAGACGTAAGTACATTCCTCCATCACAATTTTAAAGGAAAAATGTGGTAGCTCCTGGGGAAAGCATCTCTGAGTGCCGAGTTCCGTTTCTGTGTGAATGAGATGAGAATGTTCAGGAATGGAAGTCCAAAGCAGTTTCAAGGCAAAGGGTGGCAGCCTCATCAGATAGAGTTTTGTGGCCTCATGACTTATAATGAGGGTGGCATGTAATTAGAAATTGTCCCTGTCTTTTCTGAGTACTGATGAAAACCATGGCTCAGAGGTTAATTCAAATAATAATTAATATTGGTCTCTGTCAGTACAGGGTGGTAATGAAATCTTCCGTTACTTGATGACTTTGACTTTAAATGTTGAGCGAGGAGTAAATGGTGTTATTCCTCACACTAATTGTGGGGACGCTCCAACAAACTGAACACAGGATGGTAAAGTATGCTATTCAGAAGGTGTTGAGCACAACATTTTTTTGTAGCCTGTAATTGCCTACCATAGAAACTCTAACACGATGTAGAGATATTAGGGTTATTTTATTTCCTAGAGTGATAATTATTTAGAGATTCTAGGAAGTCACGAGTAATTGATCCACCATTGTGGACCAGGCAGGTTTTCCTGATACTTCACATATTCTGCTGTGGGGTAGTGTCTGTGGTGTGCAGCATCCAGTCACCCACTAACACTAACCAGGTTATATGGCATGTTAATCTGAAGACAAAACATCAAACAGCTGGTTGACCAGGGAGCCTTGAATGTCCTTTCCAGCCACAAAGATCAATGATTCTATAAGCCAGTTCATGCTTAGTGACCATTTTTCATATACAGACTTGGGAGTTTCAGATGAAGTAAAAGACATAAAAGTTGATGTAAGAAGGTGACTTGGAAATGTATCTATTCACACAAATTATTTGCAGCTTTATAAATCCATATTGTTAAGAACTGTGGGCCTAAAATAGTTTTGGTGGAAGGAAGATGTTTAGGCATGACTTTTTAAAAAAAAAGTCCAAATGCTTCGTTGAGCTCTTTGCTCTAAAATTGCAGTTTTCTCTTTTGAAATGCTTGTTGACAGATTGCTATAGCTTGATTTTTGAGGGTTACATTTGGTGTCATTCTAAGCAACTTCATCTTTCGTAGGGAAAAGTAACAGAACAGAAGAAGAGGACTTTCTGTTGAGTCTGAATACTTTGAGGTGCTTCAGAGGCCCAAGCAGTAGAACCTTTCCACCACACAGAAGGAGACAGAATAGCGGAAGCAGCCGTCCCAGCCCAATGCACTCCATTCCCGCCTTCGCCAGCTCCTGCCACATTATGTATAATTTAGAAGGAAATCTTAGGCAGCATATTATTTCATTTTAAAATATTTTGGGGGCACCTGGGTGGCTCAGTGGGTCAAAGCCTCTGCCTTCGGCTTGGGTCACGGTCCCAGCGTTCTCGGATCGAGCCCCGCATAGGGCTCTCTGCTCCGCAGGGAGCCTGCTTCCTCCACCACCTACCTGCCTCTCTGCCTACTTATGATCTCTGTCGAATAAATAAATAAAATCTTTAAAAAAAATTTAAAAAAATGAAATATTTTGGTATGGGGTTGCCTGGGTGGCTCAGTTGGTTAAGAGTCCAGCTCTTGATTTCAGCTCAGGTCTTGATCTCAGGTTCCTGAGATTGATCCCCAAGTCACACTTCATGCTCAGTGGGGAATCTGCTTGAGATCCACCCCCCCCCCCTGCCCGCTTTCTTGGTCTCCGTATCTCTCTGTAAAATAAGTAAAGAAAATCTTTAAAAAAATTTTTTTTAAAATTTCAATATGTATCAGTGAAAGGAAAGAATTCCTTCCAAATTAAGTTGCTATAGAAGCTTGTGTGAACTTTTTTAAAAAAAGATTTTATTTATTTGCCAGAGAGAGAGAGAGAGAGAGCACAAGTAGGTAGAGCAACAGGCAGAGGTAGAGGGAGAAGTAGGCTCCCTGCTGAGCAGAGAGCCTGATGTGGGAAACGGTCCCAGGATCCCAGGATCATGACCCAAGCTGAAGGCAGATGTTTAACTGACTGAGCCACCTAGGTGCCCCTTGTATAACATTCTAAGGAAATTTTTGTTTTAATTTAGAAGCAGTGCTGTATTTTGAGGAGTGGCTTATAAGCATGTTTTCTTTATTAGAGTGTAGTGGGTGATGGGCGGTTACTGTACGGTTAGGATCAGTAGGCTTAGTGTGATTTCAGGAGCAGTCACAACTCTGAGATGAGAACGACAGGATCAAAACATTGTTTTATTTGCAAAGGCATCATTCTCTACAGGGTGTCGGTGTCGTGCCTGTCGGGAGGCCAGAAGCTTTGAAGGAGGGGCCGGAGCTGATGAGGAGCTCTTCTAGAGCTGCTGTTGTGTGGGCTAAACCGACAGACATGCTACAGGAAGTCAGGGAAAAAGCATCACATTGTAATTAAAATGACCTGCCCCCCCCCCGAAAAGCCTGATCTTTTCAGTTCTCCACTTAATACCCTGAATTGACTTCTCATTGCCTTTGTGCAGGCCAGGAGTTTTGACGTGGTTTCTAAGGTGCTCTTGCCCGTTGGGCCTCCTGGACTTGCTCCCTGGCTGTTCTGGTTGGTAGCACTGCCCTCCTAAACTATCCTGTCCCCCTCTGTCCTGTGCATACCAGCCACTCCCACCCATCTGCCCTCCTCTGGCTGGTTCCTGCCCGGCTGTAGGCCTGGTTAGGCCCCTGTCCCTCGGCCTCAGCCACCCGTTCTGCTTTCATAGCCTTTATCCCACTTGTAGTTCGTGTTCCATGTCTGCTGGTGGGAAGCGGACATCTGAGTGCTTCAAACGGGCTTGGCTCTCATCGGAGACGTGCTCAGGGAATGAATGAATGAATGAGTGGAAGGAACTTAGCTGGTAAGGGTAGTTGGGGGTCACTGAGGGTGCTCATGGCTCAGTGGGCAAGGAGGAGGAATCCCGGCAGTGACAGAAGAGTCAGAGGAATAGTCGGTCGGAAACATTGTTTTGTGAGTTTATAGGGTAGCTAAATTCAGGGCTCCTATGATTCATGAGAAATGTGACTGGAGAGAGACATGAGGGTTTTATAGGTGATGTTAAGCAGCTGTAACACTGACATGGATTTGCCTCCTTAAAGAGATCCAGGTAGATAGCTAACCACAGGGGGCTAAACTTTGGGGTGCATTTTCGATTAAATTTCGATTAAAACAGCAGTCGGGTGAGTCACTGCTGTTCTTCTGGTTGTATATATTCCTTATAGAACCAGCTGGGGCCCAACTACATCAGGGAGCTTGTCAGCCTACAGACAGCCCTACAGATGCCTGAAGGTTTGGTCCAGGGCACCTTCTGACCTCTGGCTGCGGAAGCGTTCACGTTAGTGTGTTCGTGGGTACAGGCGAACATTGAGATGTCCCAGAACAAGACTTCTCCATTTTCTGAATATTCTGTATATGGTAACATTCTTCCTTAAAAAAAAAAAGGGGGGGGGGAAGCAAAAACCAGTTATATGATATAATGGAAAAAACCCTAAACTTGGGAAGGAAATCTAGGGTTCTGTTTTGTTTCCAGTACTCCTATATATGGACAGAACACCTGTTCAGGCCTCATTCCCGTGTTTATAAAAGGTGGGAACATTAACCCTGCACAGCTTCCTTCACTGGACTGCGGTGCACAGGGAAAGGGCATGGTGACATGAGATCCGTTCCGCCAGCTCTGCCTTCCGAACCTTATGGCACCGAGGGCTTCATGGGAGCCTTGGAGTTCTCTTTGACTCCCCTCTTTCTTTGACATACTGCCTCCGATTCGTCCTCAGCTCCTGTCGGCTCTCCCTTGAAAGTCTGCACGTCTCCACTTCACCCCCTGGCACAGCAGCTGTTTCTAACTGCTGGCACGCTGCTCCCTCATGGGTCCGCTGTCTGCTCCTGGCTCTGGCAGACGGTTTCCAGCAGAGCTGGTGGCTGAGCCCGAGTCAGATTGGCCCCTCCTCTGAAAGTGCTCCCGGGCCTCACCTTCCTCCTTGCTGCACCCTGTGCAGTGGCTTCCCCCTGGGGACACTCCAGCGGGTCCATGGGCCCATGGGATCCACAGGATCTGCAGGTGCAGGCCTACCTGGTGGTCTCTGCACCCGGCTGCCCGCCTGGGAGCAGTCCTCTGGCCGTGTGGCTTCCTTCTCCTCCTCAGCTCCTTCACATCCTCAGAGTCCTTTTCCCTGGGAGGCTTCCCTGTCCTGCCCACTTTAAAGTCACACCCCTTCCTCCAGAGTACCCCTCTCCCTTCCTTCCAGGCTGTGGTTTTCTTGTTTTGCCTTTTACTTATTTACCTGTATTTGAACTCCGTTTGAGTCTGTCATCACTAGAATGCAGTTCAGCTCCATGAAGAGGAGGATTGTTGTCTGTGATGTTTACTGATGCCTCCCCAGAGCCTAGAACAGTGTCTGACCTATGGCAGGTGGTCAGGACATGCGTGGTACACGCAAGTATACGGAAGTTATTCATTTGAGGGAAAATGTCATTGGTTTGCTTCTTTGTAAAATAGTTTTTGGCTTGAGTATAGCAGACAAAACTTGATGAAAGATAGCAAATATTGTTATACTGTAGTGGCTTTCAGAAATTAGACATCTCAGGGTGCCTGGGTGGCTCACTGGGTTAAGCCTCTGCCTTCGGCTCAGGTCATGATTGCAGAGTCCTGGGATCAAGCCCCGAATCTGGCTCTCTGCTCAGCGGGGAGCCTGTTTCCCCTTCTCTCTCTGCCTACTTGTGATCTCTGTCTGTTAAATAAATAAAATCTTAAAAAAAAAAAAAAAAAGAAATTAGACTTCTCTTTGAGGTGGCCAAAATAGCAACCTAATTAGCAAATTAGATTTTTTCCCTCCTCTTTAGAATTAGGTTAAGCCTTTTTTGGCCAGAGTAATGCATGGGCGATAGTGTGTCTTTCCTCAGGGTGCCACACCAGGGCACGTGACGTCTCTTCGTCCTGTTTACTGGTGTTGCTTTGTTCGGTCATTTGGTGAAGGTGCTGCCTTCTGTCTTGAAAAGCAAATTATTAGAATTCCATTCATAACCTCAGTTTATTGTTAAGTTAAAAGTATGGTGATGTACCTGCTTGAAAATGAAGGAAAATATATCACCGTAGTGTTTTTATTTAATTACTTTTGGTTATGATGTAAACGCCTTGGATAGTTACTAGACTTGGCTGTACCTTTGTATAGGGTTTTCTGAGAACTCAAGATTATGTGACATTTGTTGTTTCACTGTACATTTTGTTCAGCTAGAGAGAGGGGGTTCCTGTGGTCTAGATATAGATGGGCCCTTTGAGGTAGCCCAGGAAGACCCACCTTCTTCACCAATACTTTTCTCTCGGTCCCCCTGGTGCTCCAGTGGTTCTGTATTAAAGCTCAGTGATGCAGGGGTGAGGAGGTGCAGGGGAGCACACTGTAATTGGCAGAGTTAAGTCCGAGTGTGTGTCCATGTACAGCGGCATGCGCTCTGCACTCCAGTAAATGCCTCTCACTGTTGGGAGGTGGGAAAGAAATTGTCACCTATGGGGTGGGGAGCTTGGGAGATGACGGACTTTCTTTTTGATTCAGATAAGTCTAAATTATAATTTCAGATGAGTAGACTGAAGTATTTTTTAAACTTTCAAAACAAGAATGTGGAAAATGTGGACATCTTTCATTTTGAAACTCTGCAGTGAAGACATTTAGACAGGCAGATCAGTTTTCTTTATATGATTATTTATTTATTTATTTATAAAGATTTTATTTATTTATTTGAGAGGGAGAGGGCACACACAAGTGTGGGTAGGGGCAGGGGTATGGGCAGCCGGAGAAGCAGGTTCCCTGCTGAGTGCAGAGCCTGCCTTAGGGCTCGATCCCAGGACCCCGAGATCATGACCTGAGCTGAAGTTAGACGCTCAACCGACTGAGCCACTCAGGTGCCCTGGTAGATCAGGTTTTTTGTTTGTTTGTTTTGTTTTGTTTTAGATCAGTCTTATACCTTTAAAATATTTGGAGTGTGTGTGGGGTTTCAAGGATTCATAAATGTTTTTTTCCCAAAATTCTCTTGAAAGCAAAGTATCCGCCTCAGACTGACACATTCTTACATTATTAGTATTGGCTAAATATGCTAGCTGTAGAGTATCTTGTTCATGAATTACTGCTCAACCAGTATTTTGTACGAGGCGTTCTGGGGGACCCTGAGACAACAGAGGTGCACAGGGCACACAGATCTTACCCTCAAGGAGCTCTCCACCCTGCACGCTCTTGTCACAGTCTGCAGGGTTGTGTGGCCTGCCCTGGTGAGCACTGTGAAGGAAAGCCGAGGAAATATGCTAAGAGCAGACAACAGGCGTTTTTGCCCCAAACTAGTTTGTGTGAGAAAATTGGGGCCTTGTGAGAATTAGTAACCCAGCTGAGGTTACCAGCTAGCAGAACTTGGATGGAAGCTGGATCCATGGGACCTGGGGGGAAAAATTGTAATAAAATTTTTCTTTAACATCTGCTGATTGTAAGGATGCTTATTCCAAAATGTTTCACACCACGTAGTGTGTCTGAAGTAGGAAGTGAAAACCCCCATGCTTTCCTCTTGGTCTTTTAGTGGGAGAGAGGTTTCCTTTCTTTTTCTTTTTTTTTTAAGATTTTATTTATTTATTTGACATACAGAGATCACAAGTAGGCAAAGAGGCAGGTAGAGAGAGAGGAGGAAGCAGGCTCCCCGCTGAGCAGAGAGCCCGATGCGGGGGCTCGATCCCAGGACCCCGGGATCATGATCCGAGCCGAAGGCAGATGCTTTAACCTACTGAGCCACCCAGGCGCCCCGGGAGAGAGGTTTTCACACTGCAAATGTATTATACACATGTAATTCCCTTTTTTCAGAATACCATGGCTGATCTCTTCATATCAATACATAGAGCTGTCCTTTTTTTTTTTTTTTAAAGATTTTTAAAATTTATTTGTCACAGAGAGAGAGATCACAAGTAGAGGGAGCAGCAGGCAGAGGGAGAAGGGGAAGCAGGCTCCCTGCTGAGCAAGGAGCCTGATGTGGGACTGGATCCCAGGACCCCAGGATCATGACCTGAACAGAGGGCAGAAGCTTAACTGATTGAGCCACTCAGGCGTCCCACTATACCTTATCTTTTCAGGTGGCTCAAACAGTGGAATTGTGTACCGTGGAACTTCACTTACCTGTCTACCTGTAGTGGACATTTAAGTCATTTTTAGGGCTTCACAGTTGAAAACAGTGCAGCCGCACAGCTTAGTCCTTCACGTGTGTCTCCATGCTCCTTCAGGATATATTCCTAGAAAGGATTGTCATGGGGTCACAGGCTGGGTTAATTTTCTGCATGGTGCATTTTCCTGGATTGCCCTGAAGGGCCACATCATTTCATAATCTTTTTGGTGGTGTGGGAGCTGCTTATTTTTTCCTGCACTTGCCCACTCAGGACATTGTCCTTTTGCCAGTTTGATAGGCATGCTTTCATCATCAGTGACGTCGAGTGTCGTTCCATGTGTGTTTTGGTCTTTTGTGTTTCCTTAACAGCTGTTCTCTACACCATTGTGCTGGATGGCCTCTAGTGCCTGGGCCCGCTCTCTGTGATGGAAGGTCAGAGAGGAGCCTGCCCCCTCTTCTCCCTTTGAGTAGCGTGTAGAGGTTAAGATTGTCTTGGGGATTATTTTGCTGCTTCTTCCCAGCAGTGGCTCCTTGGCAGGCTACTTAACCTTTAAATCCTCCGTTTCCATTTCCATAATGGGGGTAACACAGATTAAATGAACCAGTACGTCGGAAGCCTTACCACGGGGCCTGGCACTGAGCAAATGCTCAGTGAAGGTTTACCGCCATCAGTTAGCATTAGGCACCAGTGTGGGAAGTGACTTTCCCTCCTTCCTGTGTTCCTGTGGAAATCCCCGGGAGTTCTTCTCAGCTGCTTTGGATCCTTTTCTTTGGGTCAGTGCTGGGATTCCCATGACAGTTGCTGCTTTCCCAAGTAAACATCTTTGTCTCTGCCTGTCCATGTCTCGGGTTCTGCAGGTGAGGTCCTGGCCCAGCAGCAGCAGCTGTTGCATGGGTCCTGAACGTTTTCCTTCTGAAGTCAGTTAGGGACTGAATCTTGTCCCCCTAGATTCATATGTTGAAGCCCCAGTATCAGCTTAACTGTATTTGGAAATAGGGCCCTTACGGAAATAGTTACCATTAAATGAGGTGGTATGGGTGGGGCCTGAATCCCATAGGATCGATGCCTTGTAAGAAGAGGAAGAGAAGGATTTTTCTCTCTGTACACAAAGAGGTTGTGTGAGCACAGATGAGATGGTGGTCACATACAAGCCAGGAGAAGAAGGCTCAGAATGAAGCCTGTCCTGCTGGTTCCTTGATCTTGGACTTCGAGCCTTCAGAGTGGTGAGAAGTACATTTCTGTCGTTCATACCATTCAGTTTTTGATGTTTCGTATTGTATGGGTATCAAGTTGTTCATATTATTTACACAGTTGTCCTGGCAATTGTTCTGGGGTGTCATTGTTTCTAGGCCCTCATTCATACATCAGAATGACCTGGAAGGCTTTGTAAAACTCAGATTGCTGGGGCTCACCCCAGGAATTTCAAATTTAGTAGGTCTGGGTTGGCCTGAGAAGTCGCACGTCTAACAGGTTCCCCGAGGCATCGATGCTGCTGATGCAGGACCGCACTGGCAGAACCGGTGTCCTGGTACCGTTTGGTAGAAATTTCAAACAAGAGCCCAGAGCACTCGGGATAGGGATATCAGTCCTTCCACCTAACTCTCAAGACTCAGTTTCACCTTCTGTAAATGGGGATAATATTTGTACTGCTTATCTCATAGGGTTATTGAAGCTAAGATACATATAAAAAAAAAGCTTTTGGGTTCTTCTCTCATATTCTTACAAAGCAGAGAGAGTAGATGTGTGGATATCTCATTCTTGTAAAAGAAGAACAAATGGGTGAATGCTGAAGTGTTTTTCACAGTAAGCTCCAGAGCAAAAGTAAGGTATTCCCTTCTCTTTCCTCTGCTGGATGGATATAACCTGGTCATTTGATTTGCTGGTTCTGGAACTTTTTCTTCTCTGCATTCCCCACCCCACACTTCTTGAAAGCCAGACATTTTAGCCAAGTAGCCTTTGTCGTAGAGTCTGTGGCTCCTTATTCTGGCTCTCCTTTGTCAAGGATGTCTGTGGCCTTTTTGGTGATTGTGGCAGTGGAAATTACTGAGTTTCTGGTTTTCTGTGGGTAAGACTTGTGCCCATGCTGTTCATGTCCAGGGTATCATATGTGACAGGTCTTTTTTGTTTGTTTGAATTGTTGTTTTGCCATGTTGAAATGTTTTCATCGTATCTAAGTTTTCAATGTTTGTAGGTTGCATGCCTCAGCAATGCTGTTGACCAACAATACATTACATCTTAATACAAACAACTTAATTTTTATTTCCAAAGCAGAAGTTTAGTGAGGATGAAGGGTATTACTTTATGTTTTTATAAATCTCTTTAGTGCCTGACTCGGTAGAAGACTGTTAGATTTTGATAGCTGCTTCTGCATTCCATCTGTTATAATATGTTGTTTTGGTTGAAGAACATGAAAATCTGGCAGGCAGATTTGTAATTGAAAAGGGAGGAATATTTGAATAGCCTTTTTAGATAATTTCATACTATACTAAGACTATAAGGAATAGTTTCTTACAGGTTAAGACTCTGAAGTCGTATCAGTGAAATTTTCGTATTTGGTTTCATTAAAATGCATTGGCATATCCTGCACTTTGAATGAATCTTTTATCCGTGTGTCTAGTTTTGTAACATCGTGCATTGGTGATTTGGAAAATATGGGTTCAGTGAGTTACATAAATCTTTCAGATGTTGACACATTTTGTTATATAGTATTTTAAAAAAATCTTATTCCTCTTACTATCTGCCCAATCAAAAATTCCTTAAGTATTGGGAAGCTGTCAAGTTCATGATGGTGGATACAGATTTTTCGAAAATTCTGATTTTTGCTTGAAAGCTCAAATTTTATCATTGGCAACAAACTGTCAATTGTTTTCCTTAAGTGACAGACTTATTTTGTTCATTTTTGAGGAAATGCCTGCCACACACGAGTCTGAATATCAGTGGTTTGTAAGTTTTTTTTACTAATAAAAATGGTCTTGTTGGGTCATGGGCATTAAGGAAGGTATGTGATACGATGAGCACTGAGTGTTATACGCAACTGATGAATTACCGAACTCTACATCTGAAACTAATGATATGTTGGCTAATTGAATTTATTTTATTTTTTTTAAAGATTTTATTTATTTATTTGACGGAGATCACAAGTAGGCAGAGAGGCAGGCAGAGAGAGAGGGAAGCAGGCTCCCTGCTGAGCAGAGAACCTGATGCAGGGCTCGATCCCAGGACCCTGAGATCATGACCTGAGCCGAAGGCAGAGGCTTTAACCCACTGAGCCACCCAGGTGCCCCGGCTAGTTGAATTTAAATTTTTAAAAAATGGTGTTGTTTGAAAAAAAGCTTGCAGCTCAGTCAACAAACTGTTTCTCCATCTACCCTGAATCGAATGGCTTATGGCATTAACCACCATCTAGAAAGATGCAGGTGTATAGAAATGATGCATAGAAGGCAAATATCTTTGTATAAGGCCTTAGCATTTGGAGACATTTTGGGGAAGCAGCTCCTCTGCTGGTAAAATAAAAAAATTCTCATGACATAGTTGACTTAATATGCCAGAAATTATGCAAACGAATGTTGTTTCCTTCAACATAGTGACCTTGGAGACACAACACCACATTCAGTGATAACGCCAAGGGTTAGAACACAACGTTTTTAGAATGTCACCTTATTTGGAATCGCTTCAAGTTCTGACTTTAGCTTACTCCGTAGATGGTGTTTGGATGTACTGTTTTAAAACTGTATTGCCTCAAATGTCTGTTAACATTTTTCCAGTGATATATACAGTTGTCTAGTCTGGGAGGATGCTGTTGCCTAGGAATAAGGGGTTACATTCGCAGCAGTTTACCGTATTTATTACAGTGAGAACCAGCACTAGTCTTGGAGTCTTCATACTCTCTGACTAGCCAGATGACCTTGAATAAAGCATTTACCTTCTCACTGTTTCTCTGTCAGGTCAAGTGGTTGGGTTAGGTCCTGAGTCTTACAGCACTCCTGTCCTGTGATTCCCAGATTCTAGATGCCTGAAAGCAGGATGTCCTACATTGTCTGTGAAGGTGTCCACACAGGGACTCACTCTGCAGCCTTCTGGACTGTTTCTGCCCGCCCCCTCTCTGCCCTAGCAAGGTGATAGCCTTCTGTGGTTGTGATTTTTAAAAGGCATTTTTGATTCTTAATAGGGTAGAAGAGTTAAGAACTTGGTAAAATACCATTTTTGTCAGCTCCTGTGGAGATACCCAGTATATTTGGCGATGAAGCTGGGAGTAGGGAAATCTAGATGACTAGGTTAAGGTTGGTGAAAAATGTGGGGAGAACAACTAATATTTACCATCTGTGGTGTGCAAGTCATTCTGTTAATGGCTGCTTGTGACAGATCAGTTCTAAGTGGCCCTTTGAAGGAGGTGATGGAATACTTATTTTCATAGATGAGGAAGCTGAAGTCCAGAGAGCTGCTTTAATTTGCTTGAGGTAGAGAGAAAGTGTTTGAGCCAGATCTGGCTGGCTTTACAACTGGTTTTCCCCAAATTTCTAGATGCTGCTCTCTTCTTCCCCCCTCCCTGGCCATGATATTCCTTCTCGTGTTTCCTTATGATTATTTTAAGCTGTTCTAAAGTGTTGAAGAGATGTCAAAATTGTGCAACATTAATTTTGATGAGGGGTGGTGATTTTATAAATAAGCTTAACATTTATAAGCTAAATTTTTGACAGTGGTCAAAGATAAAGGTGAGAAAATGCTGATGTGAAGTCAAAACTTGTGTTGAAACAGGGTCTGCCCAGGGCTATTAGATATGTAAAATCGAGAGGGGAGGTAAGCTTTGGGACAATTTCTGAAATAGTGGTGGGGTTTGCAAATACAGCATTGAGGTGTCTTCCAGTTTCCCTTTCCATACCAACAAGTAGAAACTCAGATTTTTGTGGCTTATTTATTGGGAAAAAACTCTTTAACTTTTTATTTCTTCTGCAAGCGTGTGCGTGTTCCTGCTTTATTCTAGCCATGGTGATAAGTACTGGGGATAAAATGAAGACACAGAAGTGGTATTCCAGGAGCCCACAGCCCAGGGGCAGTGGGCACAGCACCCTGCTGGCCACAACCCCCGTTTCCCCACTTCCTGGGGGCTCTAGAGAGGGGACCTGTTGGGCTTGTGGCTGAAGCCCTGCGAACTGAAAAGATGTGCTGTTCTAGATTTCAGATACGGGGAAACCTACAGATGGTGGCTCGTTCAGGAAGGAGTTGTTTTAAAGAACTGTTCTGTGATCTTCTCTAGAAGTTTTTAAAGTTGTGGAAGCTGAAATTGTGTGTGTGTGAGTGTGTGTGTGTGTGTGTGTGTTTTCAATTGGAGAGCTCTTCCATCTGTATAGTTAGGGAATCTGAGTAAAGAAGTGTCCTAAGCTAGACCTTTAAGACTAATCATAATGGATAATAAAAATTTTTAATATATTTTTTAGAGTAAGTATATTTATGGTAGGAATTTGAAGAAGTTGTCCTTACAGCATCCCTGAAGATGACGGCTGACATTAACCTGTTTTGCTTTTTGGAAAAGGAAATTGAAGAGATCATTTCTCAAGTTTGTGCAGCAAATAAATGGGAAATGGGAAGAATACACTTAGCATCCATTTCTTCAGGGTTTTATAGGATGCCTTGTAGTTATATTCTGAACCCTTAAAATGTTAATTTAATGGAAGGATTACAGTTCTGTGATCAAGAGTATATATTATTGGTGATTAGGGAGAGATTGTGTGCTGCTGGCCTTGTTTAGAAATAAAGAGAGGATAAGGTTTCATTCTTCTGAGAAATTTGCTTTAGGTGACTGCTTGGTCTTTGGACCAACACTTCAGACATTTAGGAAAGGACCTGGTAGGATTCTGAGGCCTTTTTCGTGGAGAGGTACCTGCAGGTGTCCATGGCCTCACCTCCCTTTCTCTAGGTGGCTTGAGGCAGAGGATGCCCTGGGATGCCCCGGGATGTCCCTTTATAGCCTTGCAAGGGAACGTGTTCTGAGAAATGGTGGTTTCCTAATCTTGCCATGTAAACCGGGTGCTAATTTACCTTTGGGGGGAGCATTTACTTGAGTGACTAGTGGTTTCCACATTTCAGTAATGGGGTATTCCTTCCAAAATGTGTATCTTTCTAAATAACATAGCTTAAAAACTTTGGAGTGATTTACTTCTCCATGAATTCAGAATGAATTCTGTAGAGTGGTAACTGTACTTTAGAGTTACTGAATTATTTACATAATATATGTGTCAACGTTTGATTTATCTGAATAGTCACTTTTTATTAATTATCTGTGCTTTCTGAAATTTTGATTACTTTTCTATCACTGGAAGTGTGAATTTCAGAAGAGGACATCTGTACTTCACCTATTTCTAATTGTGAATTTCTAATTGTGAATTACAATTATTTCTAATTGTGAATTGTGAATTACCTATTTCTAATTGTGAATTACTTACCAATAAGGTATTTGCCATTTTGTTCCACCACCTTTCCACTCCCCTCTCTACAGATGAAGAACCAAGAACCAGAGAGGCTAACTAACTGGATCAAGGCCACACAGCCTGGTTGACACATTTTGCATATTTAAATTTCTCACACTGAAGGAGAAAGTTGTCTGATCATCTGCATTGCCTACTAACTGTGTGCCAGGGACTGTCTTAAGTGCTTTGTGTATACACTAATTTAGTCTTCATGAATTAGAGATAGATGGAATTACCATTTCTAGAACCAGATGTCATTTCACCATTGGTCTCAGACCTCAGTGCGTTCATAGTGCCCTGTGACCATGCCACTTTCTCTTTTGATGTGTGGGTTCCATACACATTTTGATGTGTGGTTCCATACAAGTTTTAGGCTTGTTTGTTCTATTTCTGTGAAAAATGCCACTGGAATTTCCATAGGGATTGTATTGAATCTAGAGGTTGCTTTGGGTAGTGTGGATGTTTTACTTTTTAAAGATTTTATCTTATTTATTTATTTATTTGAGAGAGAGAGAGAGAGTGTGTGAACATACACAGAGAGCGGGGAGTGGGGGAGAAGTAGGCTCCCTGCTGAGCAGAGAGCCTGAGTTGGGGCTCGATCTCAGGACCCTGAGACCATGACCTGAGCCGAAGGCAGACCCTTTACCTGCTGAGCCACCCAGGTGCTCCTGTGTACTGGACATTTTATAACATTAATTCTTCAATCCATGAGCACATTGTATCTTTCCACTTATTTTTGTCTTCATTTTCTTTCTTTAGAAACTTATACCTCAAGACCACTGCCTCCTTTGGAATTCAACAAGCCAGCCAAAGCCATGGGAATGAAGCCATATTTACTTTTTGTTAGTTCTATCTGTACCCATTCTTCTGCTTGTCCTGTTGAAAGAGGCAGATACCATGCCCTGTGCTTGGGTCTTCTCCCACACCTGCCCCCTCCTCTGACACTCATGCCCTTAACTGTTTCCCTTTTACTATGCTTCTCCTTGGACCTCTCACTTTTTATGTCTGTCTCCTGTCAGTGTTCTCTGTCTTATCTAAAAAATGCTTATACCGTGCTTACCCTGTGGCAGGCACCCAGCACTTTAGCAGTATTAATGCACTGAATTCTAATAACCCTTGTGGAGTAAATGCTGTTGTTATCCCCATTTTACCTTGAGGCACAGGGAGACTAAGGAATTTTCTCCGGGGTTGTGTGAGTTGTGTTTGGGCACAAACCCCCTTTCTCTCATGTTGAGTCTGCAGATGCGAGTCCTTGATCAGTGCACTCCACTGCTGCCCGTCGTCTCTTCGCCTTCTGTGTGGGAGGCTGGCAGCCATCTCTGCTTTTCTGTCCTCCCATCACCACCTTAACTCCAGCCCTTGAGCTTCTGGGTCTGCTTCCTAGAAGCTGTTCTTAGCAGAGTTCCTGATACCTGCCTGTGGAGTCTGGTGGACCCTGTTCTTGCTCTGTAGCTTTTGAAACTGTTGATCACCTCCTTCTTAAAGCTTTATGCTTTCCTTCCTTTTTTTTCCATGTTTGTTTTTGTTGTGCAGAGGGACGCTTCTGCCTGCCTCCTAAGTGTTGGTATTCTTCAGGATTCTCCCCTTGTTCTGTCCTCTTATCACTGAGCACACTTTCTGGGTGATCTGATGTGCTCCCAGCCTCCCTTCTGTTTGTCAGTGGCCCCGACAGCCATATCTCTAGCTCAGCTTTCTTTCTTGAGCTCTTCTCTTTTAAATTGTGTGGCTTCCTTGGTGGCTCTGTGTGCATTTCTCTGTGTGCATCATTTCTCTGTGTGCATCCCCGTGTAAATTCTGGTCTTCTTCTGTTCCCCATGTTTCGGTCAGTGGTATAATCATCTGCTCGGTTACCCAAGCCAGAGTCCTGTCATCCTAGACTCTTCATCCTCCAACGTCCGATCAGAAACTGAGTCAGATGGTTGTGGAGTTCTGTCCTTCAGTGTGTCCCACTCCTTTTTGCCCCTGCACCATCATCTTTTACCTGAATTCCTGCAAGAGCCTTCAAACTGGGCTTCTTGTGCCTCCTCTGTACCATTCCCACCTCTCCCAGTCTGTGGTCCACACACTGGTAAGGGGGATTCTTTCCAAAATGTACATCTTTCTAAGCTGTATGGGTTATAAACGGGAGAGTGGCTTGACTTCTCCTTGAATTCAGAATCAATCGTAAGGCCCTTCAAGATTGAGCCTCCACTTAAGGCATATCGAGGTATTTGCAGACATCTGAACCTGCCCTGCTTCCCTAAGCCTCAGGAGTGGATTTCTTCCACCCTCCTGCTCCCCTCTGCCTGCTGTTCTCCTGCTTGCCCTCTACATCTCTGCTTAGACAGAGCCCTCTAGACCAGAACCACCTGTATTTTCCACCGTGGTAGAAAGTCAACAAGGCTCTGTGTTTGCTGCATCCAGTCGATAGCCACTAGCCACGTGTGCCTTTGAGCACGTCCACGTGGCTAGTGTGACTGAAGAAGAGGATTTTAACCTTCATGTAATTTCACTTAACTGAAATAGCTCTACGGGGCTAACGGGAGGGTTCTTGTGCTTCTCCGCATTCTGTTCTTATCTCCTCCACCAAAGCACTTTGCCCAAGAACAAAATACTAACTGATAGTATTGGAGGGGTCAGGAAAAATTCACAAAAAAACAAGCTCAAGAACTCAAAGTATATTTATATAAAAACAAGAATAGTATAATGCAGAAAAATAATTTTGTAAAACATAATTTTGATTCATCAGGAACCAGTTGTTATTTTTATCATGTTCATTCACATAGTTGTTTTATATTGGGTTTACATCTGAAATGCTTAAATATAAGCTGTGAACCAAGGAGCCAGGTGAAATTAATAATCAAAATTTATTTCAGACATGCTAGTGTTTGTGGATGCCAGATAACTTTTTAGTTTTCAATGATACTTGTTATTGGGTGGTTAGTAAATACTGATGGAACTTAAAATGGTTCATGATGAAAGAAGTATTGAAATATTTTTATATTTGCGAGTTAACGTTTTAACAGAAAATCATTTATTCAAATACAAGATATTTGCAAAATCAAAAAATTAAAAGTAACAAAATTTAAATTCATTCTACAAGAAAGTTGATTCTGATAGGTTAGAAGCTGCTGACTACCAAGTTTGTATGCAACTGATAACAATTATTTGAATACTGGTTATCTCAGCAATTTGAAATACGAAATGGTATTTTGAAGTTCTTCTCTTTACCACGGTGAGAAACAATCTTTAATCTCCCTGTTTTAGTTTTAGTGCTAAGGAACGTTGATCTTGACAGCTGTCCAACCCAGGTACGGAGGGCTTGTGCGTTCACTTTTGAAGTAGAGTGTGAGGTGTCTGGTCTTCTGGAGCAGTTTGTGCCCTTTCTAGGTGTTCACGGCAGTCTGGAAGACGTAGTGCAGGGCAGTACTCCTATGTGATGCGACGCTCTGATTTATATACAGAGTCTGTAAGGCTGTTTTAAGAGATTGGAGATGTGTTTGTCATAGCCACTGGTTTTTTAAAGGCACTGTACTCTCGGTAGCGTGGTTAGACTAAAACCTTTGTGTTCTGCGGAATTGTTTTAGAGGAGAAACTGAGAATATTTTCAAATTATTTCTGAGAACTGGCATGGGACTTTGGTGTGTTTAGAGATATAATGAATATGGGGCAAGAACATGAACAGTGTGGGTAGGTGTAATATGACGTGTGTATTGCTGATGAAATATAACTGTTTTCATTTCCTTACCTGCACCATAATTTTATTGGCAAATGATGTATACCAGTTAAACTCGGAAAAGCCGTACCGACGGGCGGGTGCAGCAGTCTGAGGCCTTAGGAAGCTCTGTATCTTACAGGTGGGTAGATAGGTGTCTGTTCTTTTTGTAATTTTGGATTAAACCAAGTACAGATTTCAATGATAAGATCTTATGGGTGACCTTAAATTATCTTGATCATCCTCATTATGTGAAATAAATGTCTCACCTGGTAGTAGCTCCTCTTCTCACTGTGCCTTTTTTTTTTTTTAAACACGTTACAGTCTCTTTTACCTGCTCACTCGAGGTGAACTTAATATTGATCTCTGATCAAAACGAACACAAAGTAGAAATTCCCAACTACATCAGTGGGATCCCTCTTCACACTGAAATATAAAGTTTACCTACCAGTTAGAACGATAGCCTAGTATCAGGCATCTTGTACAGTCATGTAAATTACTTAACCTGAGATATGTTTCATTGAATGAGTTTTAGGGGAAATATTTGAGGCAGAAGTGGCCATTACAGTCAGCTTTCAGCAACGTAGAATAGTATGGTGCTGCAGTAAAATAATAAAGGTATTTATTGCAGAATGTATTGTAATTTGATGGGGGGACAGATTTGGGTTATGAATTAATTTGCTTAGAATAGTATAAAAGATATTTCATTTTGCGCACAGTGCTCAGCTAGCTGGGGAAGGAAGCTCAGAAAACCTCTGGGTTAACAAGGAAAAGGGCTTGTTTAGTGCTGAGCCTTTGCTGTGGACACAGGAAAATGTAAAATTACAGAGTTTATGGAGAAAACTATTGTCTTTTATCACATGCAAATATGAAGACATTTAACTTGGCTAAAAGGTGTATCAGACTTAGGTACCTGGGTGTCTTAGTTGGTTAAGTGTCTGCCTTTGGCTCAGATCATGATTTCAGGGTCCTAGGACCCAGCCCCACTGCATCAGGGACTCCCTGCTCAGTGTGGAGTTTGCTTCTCCCTCTCCATCTGCTCCTCCCCCTCTGCTCATACTCTGTCTCTTGCTTTCTCTCTCTCTCAAATAAATAAACAAAATCTTTAAAAAAAGATATATGGGGCTTATTTAGCTGCATGAAATTGATAGTTTTGATTATAAGTTGTTATATTTTAGAATAGTTTTTTTTTTTTAAAGATTTTATTTATTTATTTGACAGAGATCCCAAGTAGGCAGAGAGGCCGGCAGAGAGAGAGGAAGGGAAGCAGGCTCCCTGCTGAGAAGAGAGCCCAATGTGGGGCTTGATCCCAGGACCCTGGGATCATGACCTGAGCCGAAGGCAGAGGCTTTAACCCACTGAGCCACCCAGGCGCCCCAGTTTTTTTTTTAATTTAAAAAAAAATTTTATTTATTTGTCAGAGAGAGCACAGGCAGGGAGAGCAGCAGGCAGAGGGGGAAGCAGACTCCCTGCTGGACAAGGAGCCCGATGTGGGACTTGATCCCAGGACTCTGGAATCACGACCTGAGCCAGAGGCAGACGCTTAATGACTGAGCCACCCAGGCATCCCTGGAATAGTTTTTGATAATGGTTTTGGTTATCAAATAGTTGTGATGATGGTGGCATTATAGAACCAACTTACATTTATAAGTGGCATAGGCATAGAAAAAAAATGTTTCCAACCTTGTTATAAGTCAGAATGATCACGATATAATGGATGTGAAGCTATTTATTACGTATTCCAGTCTTAGTTCCATTTCCTTTGTCGGTATAATTTATATTGAAATAGAGATTTAATGTAGTTACTGAATAGGTGACATTTGTTTTCTTCCTTTTCCCCCTTTAGACTTACCTTTTTGAGAGCATGTACAGTTTTCCAAAATAACTTTTTGTAACACTTTTCCAAGGACCTCTTCAGCTTTCCTTTACAGTTCCCTGTCACTTTTATATCACTTGCTTCCCTGATAGAGATTTGGATTTTCAAAGTCCTGTGTATTCCTCTTTTGCATGAAATTCCTTTTTTAAAAAAACCTTCCAGGTTCCCGTGTGACCTCTACCCAAGTCCTGTGACACTTTGCCTGTGTCTGTGCTGAGGTTTATTCATGATGGATAAGGCTTCTCATCACATGTGCTCGCCTCTAGCAGAGATGATAAATTATTTTCAGCTGTGATATTGCCAAAGGTTCTTTTCCCCCTCTGCTAAGGAAAAGAATGTTAGTAGTATGTATCAGAGAACGCTGTTTACTACAACCTTTCTCTCTCTGCATTTCAAACCAGGCAGAGTTGGGTACAGAATTGGGAGTTTTAAACTCCCCCTGGAAGATGAGACAAGATCCTCTTTTCAACTTTTTAGAACCCTTGAAAATGAAAAAGAATGTAGGAAGTTGCCAGATCAGTTAATCAGTGCCAGCTGTAGTAAGTATACAGAAAACACAGTTCTTACAAGAACAGTTGGCTGTTTGCCCTTTTTTTTTTTTTTTTTTTTTTTTAAATTAAAGCCCCTCAGCACTGTAGCCTGTGTCCTCCTGTGGCATCTCTCAGTGGTTCAGGATCAGCTTTATACGGGTTTGTGATCAGCAGGGCACCCCTGGACAGAGAGTGGCCCTACGCAGCTCCTTCCTTCCCTCCTTCTATTCTCTTCTCACCCAGATGGGTGTGTGTGTGTGTGTGTGTGTGTGTAGTCAGTTGCTTGAAATAGGTCTAGATAGAGCGAATAGGGAAATATATTTTCAAATGGTGATTTTTAAATAGGCTAAGAAACATGTGACATCATTTGCCTTTATAGATCACCCGTGTTTTGTTTGTTTAAAGTATGCCAGGATATTTTACAGTATTAAGCAAGATGTACCCAGCAATCAACAAATTTTGTAAAATTTGTATTACTCTTCCATTAGTCTGTCCAGTAATCGTCCTTGCCAGGTGGATTGAAATACATTTCTGAAGTTTAGTTTTTCCCTGTCCCAGATAAATTACACTAAAAAAATTTCCATTTATCTATTTGTGGACCTTTCTCTGTTTGGTTTCCTCCTTGTCTGTAACACAATTAATTAAGATAGCATTAAGAAGATGGGGTAGATTCACATATTTTACAGAGATACATATCTTGTTTACATATATGGATATAGTGTGTACAGATATGTTTAGTTGAATACTTTCAGTACTTTTAGAATGTACTGGTCTTTTGCTGGGCCATGCGAAGTTGTGTATGGAAGGAAGGTCACTATGGACGTGTTCTTATGTCTTGTGGTGGGACAAGCAGGTTAGCTGTCTGCTGGCTGCCTTCTCAGTGGGCTTAGTCTTTGAAGGAGCTAATTTCAGAGTGATAATTCAGTTTGGAATTGCAGGGCATAAAGCTTGTTCTCTAAGGGACATTGATTTCCAGGATTCTTGTGGTGTAGTGGCACAACTTATTTATAGGACAGTATGTACCTTTTGGCCATTTTAGAAAAAAAATTAGTGTTGCGGCCATGTACTTGGTATGAACTGTTAGCTGAGTGCTGTTTCATTGGTTTCCTTGGAGGAAACCATTGGCCCCATGGTTTGTGATCAGCAGGACATCCATGTATTATATAGAAACATTATATAGAAAAAAGAACCATCTTTATCTGAAAAGCAGCTCAGAATGTGCAGACTCTCAAAGTTATGTAGAAATAACTGAAAGATTTCTGCAAGAAACCTGTGAAATAGTGTGTTAGGTAACACGGCGTTAGCTATCAATGTTAACTGCAGTTTTGGGGGGCGGGTCATGTAAAATGATTGGCAAGCAGATGGATGTATCTTTAAAATTAAGCCACTTTTAGATACCCAGTCCTTGTAAACCATTGCAAATTAAAATTTGTCACTAAGGAGTCCTCATAATTCTCTGGATGAGCTCAGCATTAGTATTGTTTCTTTGTTGGTCAGGAATGCCAGGACTACCTTTCCCAAACAGTAAGATGGTACATCTTTGTATTACTTGCTTTGTAATTCTTGGGGATGAGTTATTCGTTGTTTGTTATTCATTCTCGTGTTGATTGAGAAGCAGTGAGAGTCACAGCTGCTGGAGGACCTGAGTCTGAGAGCAGGACTTCCCAAATTTTCATCTGCACAGGCATCAACAGGGGCGCTTGTTAATAAAATGCAGATTCTGGGTCAGGAGGTCTGGGTTAGGACCCCAGGATTCTGCATCTCTCAGCAGCTCCTAGGAAGTGCCCGCAGTTCCGGGACCCCCTTCAAAAATGGCAAAGGAAATAGAGGAGAGCAACCGTGCTGAGTGGTTTTGTAGCCCTTTCCCCAGTGCAGCGCAAATACTAGGGAGGGCTTCAAAATCAGCCTGAGGAGGAGAAGGGCTGAGAGTCAGGAAGTTTCTCCACAAAGGTGGTAACAAAGGAGCTGAGAGGAAAAAGATGCCAGACTGCACAGTGATGGGGTGAGGATGGAGGGGTAAGGAGGCTGGTGGGGAGGCAAGGAAGGTGTGAGGAAGTGAACGTTCACTTGTTGGTAAACTTCCCGTGTTTCGACAGACCCAGCGCAGGTATTGGTGCTTGGGGAGTTTGGGGGTTAGAATGGAGGTTGACAGGGATCTGATTATGAAGTGCCTTCCCCCAAGCCAGAGCATTTGGACTTGATGCGAAGCGTGGAAACTCTTTCAAGGATTTTAATCAGGGGAAAAAGATGATGTGTTTTGTGTTTTGGAAGATCATTCAGTCAGCTGTGTGAACTTGTTGAGACTGGACTTGGGAGAAACAGCCAGCCTTTCATGTTCTGTCCTTGACTAACACATGAAGGCCTGATTTCATCAGAGGCGGTGGGAACTGAGAGAAGTGCACTTGGGGGATATTAGGCAGGCCGGGTTAGCAGGTTGGTTGGTGTCTGGGATACACAGGCCATCCAAGGGGCATTTATTAGAATAGCAAGCTGCACAGGGCAGGGGCCATGCCTGTTCTATTCAGCTCTGTGTCCCTGAGGTCTGGTAAATGCATTAAGCAAAGTAGGCACTCATTAAATATTTTTTAAATCAATGAAATGAATGAATGAATGCCGGTGTGAAGCCCACCATCACTTCATACAATGTCAGTTCTGAGCATAGTTTTTCCTGTACAAAATGGATCTCTTCAATTGATACCAGAAAATTGGGGGATTATCTAGTGTTATAAATGGAAGCCAACTGTAAATGCAATTTTACCTTTTTAAAAATTATTTTTAAAAAATTTTTCATAGGATGCTTGGACCAGCATAGATCTTCTGAAGGACTTCAAGTCTTTTTTTGTTTTTTTTCTATATTTTTTTCTTCCAATAAAATTGTGAATGAAAGTAATATACAAAGCCCGTAAGGAAAATAGTGGCCTTACTCTATAGTTATGTAGATTCTTGGTTATAAAACTTAAGCTTGCAAATACTTTATTAAAGGGCAATGGTAATATGGCAATTATAAGTGAAAAGGATTTTGAAATTATCTTAAGGGTTGTAGTTTGTATAGTTGAGACTCATTCTTAACATAACAAAAATTAATTCATTAAGAAATAGAAATATATGTTGGGCGATATTACACAAAGAAATTTTATAGGTTGAAAAATAGTTAATTAACATAAAATGTGTTAAATGGAATAGGCACTATAAATTTCATCACAAGGGGTAGGTATGGACCTTTGAAGGAATGCTTTGAACTCTGAACAGGAGAAAATATTTTTCATCAAAGAAAATTTCTACTATCTAATATGGTGTTTGTCTAAAAAGGTTACCTCTAACAAGAAATATGTAGTAGTGCTGTCCATAGGTGTTTCTGCGTTGACAGAAATGTTCCGTGTATGCACCGTGCATATATGCACAATGAGCACTGGAAATATAACTTGTGTGACTGAGTTCCTGAGTGTTAAATTTTATTTAGTTTTAATTAATTTAAATAGCAACATGTGGCTCATGGCTGTTGTGTGGGACAGTCCATCCATAGCATATTGGCACTGCCTGAACATACTAATGAAAAAATGTGGTCTTTCCCTGGGTGGAGGGTGGGGGGTTCAAAAGGGGCACCAATTGGTCCATGAGGCAAATCTATTTTTTTTTTTAAAGTTTTTTTTTTTTTTTATTATTTATTTGTCAGAGAGAGAGAGAGAGAGAGAGAGAGAGAGAGCACAGGCAGAGTGGCAGGCAGAGGCAGATGGAGAAGCAGGCTCCCTGCTGAGCAAGGAGCCCGATGTGGGACTTGATCCCAGGACTCTGGGATCATGACCTGAGCCGAAGGCAGCCGCTTAACCAACTGAGCCACCCAGGCGTCCCTCCATGAGGCAAATCTAGAATGAAGTTGGGATCAACTGATGTTTCTGACTTGGAGGCATTTCTGTTGGATACCTTCTCCCATGGCGAGCATTGGCCTGGGTAGACTTTCTCTTTTCCAAGTGGCTCTTGGGGGCCATTAGTGGGCATGACTGTCCACAGGCCTCATGATCTAGCAGATCCATGAATGTGAATATTCAGCCGTGCTAAGTCCTTATCGTGCATGTGTTCACCCATCGGCTCATGGATTCTCCTTGCTTTTGATACGATTTGTAACCTTGATGATGGAGAGGCGTCTTCCCAGGTTGTACTGCGGGTGGTTACATGTGTTTTTCCAGCTGCTAGACACTGCCACAGAAATGCTGATACATGCTTTACCCAATCCCAAGAATCACTGTCACAGTCATGTTACACGCCTCAGGCTCTTTGGAGGTGGGGGGAAGAGACTTAAAGAGAACAATTACAGATCAAGCTATAGAACACAAAATAGTCTTCATCATCTAAAAGGCAGTTATCCTTTGATCCCACACTTGCCCGTATATGTTGGCTATTTATGAAAAAAAGTTGGCCCCAGAGTGGCACTCTACTTACACAATTGGATAAGAAGTGGCTGGACTGTGGAAAATACGGCTTCACAGGCACTGTGATACCACATTGAAGCTTGGCTGCAGAACTGCCGTATTACTCTGGGAAGAGCAGCGGAGTTAAGTATTCCTCTTTTATGTAAGTTTGAGGTGGTCAGAAATTCACTTCAAGATATTAATACATATTTTTGCACAACTTATTTCTTTCATCCTGGCTTGTTGTATGCCCCTTGCTTTCATCCCTGGTCCTCTGCATGCGGCTTTCTTGTTTTGTTGGATCTGCCGGTTTTCATCCTGCTTATTCCCCCCAAGAGTCAACCAGGAGCCTCACTATGGTGCTAATAGGTGCTTGCTTCCTTAAAGTTATATATAGTATAATTAAAAACATTTGTCTGAAAGGAAACTCTCTTCTGTTTGTTGGTTTCAGCAGTTTAGTGACTTATCTGAACAAAACAGACCCCAATTTAGGCCTTTAGTAATTTGCTCTTACTAGTAAGCTGCCATTTCTTCCATACATCTCTCTTTCGTCTTTGGGAATTGTTTGTCATGAAAATATTTTTTAGAAGACGTTTACTTCTCTTAGTCTATAAAAGGGTTTTTAATCTGTTAGAGGAATAGGGGTTTGGATTAGAAGGTCCCCAAAGTACTTGCTAATTCTCAGATTTTCATAACGGGTTTCACAGTGAGGTCTCTACTGCAGGCAGGCGATTCTCTTGCTTGAGCTGTCTCGTTGGGCCCCTCTTCACCCCCAGACGTGCATGCGCCTTCTGCGCTGTCATTCTTGTCTCAGAATATACCCCGTGCCCAGGAGGGCACTCCGTGGAAACTTACATTATTATGTCTTCACTGTATGTTTCCATACTGTTTACTATCTAATATCACACATAGTTAAAACACTTGTCATTATAAATTCCCGAGAAATATTTTGTAAAATGTTATCCTAAATTTTCATCACCTCCGAATCTTTCTTTTCTAAGTGTCATCATTTACAGATGAGTTCCATGAGGATAAAGGGAATTTTGTTTGTTTTTATTTGCTGATATATCTCTGGTACCTAGACCAGTGGCTAGATCGTTGTAGGTACTCAGTATGTGTATTTTGAATAAGTAAATGTGATTTGGGATTTAGCTTGATTTTTATTTAAAGCCAAATGAAACATAAAGACAACCTGAATATTTATTATCTGAGTGATAATTATGAGAATTATTGGAGACCACTGGCAACTTGAATTTCTAGTCTTCTTTTCAATAATCTGTAACTGTGCTGTCCAGCATGGTAGCTACTGTCCCCAGGTGCACATTTTTCTCTTGAAATGTGGCCAGTAGAAATAGAGATATGCTGCAAGTGTAAAATACATACTTTGGGTTCAGACTCTGTATCAAAAAATGTAAAAACAGTCTCATCCATTTTTGAATGTTGGTTACGTGTTGAAGTGGTAATATTTTGCATATATTGGGTTAAATAAAATTTATTATTAAACATAATTTCACTCTTTTTTGGTTACTTTTAAAATGTGGCTACTACAAAATTTAAAATGACATGGCTCTGGTTTGATGGCTCATTGAATAGCTGATCTATCTAGACATAGAAAATGTAGATACTGAATGTAGAGAAGCGGCCAGCCTCCAAAAAGGAGTTCTAAATGAATATCTTTGATAGAAACAAAATTATATGTTGCAGCTGTGACTTAGGAAAGTGGGTATTCAAATGGACTTGATCAAATTAAAAAAGACCAAAATAAATTAATTAGATTAGCTCAGATCAGAAATATGAAATCCAGCTACCAGATGGATTCCTAGCATAGTCGCCAGCCAAGTCTTGAGGTCAGAAAAGGGGCAGAAGGGCGGTGGTGGCCGTCCCGGCACGCAGGAGCGGTCACTAATGATAGGCTCAAGCTGCAGTTTTTGAACGCCTGTGTCCAGAGCTCACCTGACGGTGGGCTCAGTTGTGGTGGGTGGTGCGTTTGCTGGATACCAGGTAGTGCTGTCATTTTTTCTGCTGCTGGGAAATGGAGTGAGTCTTAGTCGGAAAGATTGGCTAACTGGAAGCCTGTGCGTCAGGTAGGATTACTCTCAGTGAGTGTTCTATTTTGTCCCTTCCGGAGCCTGTAGGCAGGTTCTCTTTCTCCTTTCTGCTCAGCCTTAAGTTAATACAAAGTAGCATCAACATCAATGCCTGCAGCTGCTACTCCAGGCTGGCTGTGCCTCTGGGCTCAGTGGACCAGGCCGTCCCCTCCCCCTCCGTGCCTGCTCCCCAGAGCTGGCGGGGAGCCCCATGCAGGCAGTAGCATTGCCTCCTGTGATGCGTGGGGGACCCTAAAAGGGGAAGCCGTTATCCTATGAAACTAGGCCATCCATCCATATGAGTATACCGTACCTTCCTTAAGCTAATTTGAAAGGTTACTTTGGTAGGTGGTTAGTCTGCATGGCTAGTTTAAGCTGTTACCAAGTGCATTGTAAGATTTAGTTCCTTGAAAGCTAGAATGGGTCTTCAGTAAATGAAGACTGACTGCTCAGGCTGTTCAGAGGGAAATTCAGTTTATAGATATTGCATTTGGCACTGAAGATTTCTGCTTCTCTTTATTTTGGATTCAAAAGTGGTCATGTAGTAAAGCAGCATGTCGGTAAATAAAATGGTTTTCATGCTCACCTTATTTTCACCCTTCTGACCTCTGTTTTGGAGAAAGTCGATCAGAAAATTCATGGCAGTTAGCGGCGGAGTGAGGAGACCTCTGACTTTAGCTGACAGCTGTCACCTGAACACTTCAGACCTGGAGACCTTCTCAGGTGTTCTGTCTGTAGTTCTGACAGTGAACAGGAATGTTGTTTACGTTTTCTGTAAGCAAAATTCTCCCCTTGTTAGGAATATGTTAGAGTAGGACAGGCAGAACTGGGTTTTCTTCCTCTCTCTCTTACTGGTAAGTTCTCAGCAGTGTTGGTTGCCCGTTGTTCATTCCCATGCTGGTATCGAAGTGTCAGTAGAATTTATGACTGAGCCTGTTTCTAACATCACTTTTGAAATTCTTCAGCAAGATACTGCTTTTTTCAAGTTGGGCAGTATCACAATGCTTCGTAGACTTATGAAAGAGGAAAAAAATGAGTTAAATTCCAAAGATGTTTAAGATTTCAGACATTTTTCCTATGTGAATTAGTTCTTTATTAGGTTGTTGATTTAATTAGCGTTCGACAAAAACACTTTCCTCTTTTGATTGGTGAAGCATTCTTTAACTGGTTATTTTAATCAGATGCGCAAAATCTCTTAGGAACCGTTTAAATAAAATGTAGAGCAGTAGGTAGCATATATACCTGGTGCCATAAACACAGGATGCTGACGGTCGTGCTTTTCTCCCATGGCTCTCATCCTGCCTTGTCTCTGAGGAGGAAAAGGCAAGAGGGAAGCCTGCATGGATATTTCGAACTTTGTTGTGTTAAAGTGATTTTCAGTTTTGACTGGTATGGCAGGGGAAGGGGGAGTTTTCAGTTTCTTCTGATGAGAACAGTCATCGTCTAGTAACTCCACACAGCTGGGGTCTCTCTGAGCGGTCACATGGGTTCTGGGTCCATCCCCAGGGTCTGGTACCTGCTGGGGAACCGTGACCTGTGATCGGACCTCTCAGTCGCCAGTGCAGAGTGGGGACGCGCTGGGCCCAGAGCCATGAGTGAAATTGGTCTTCTTGCAGAACGAAAACTTTTATTTTGATCTCTTTCTGCATCTTGTATATCCCTGCCGTTAACGTAATGGATTTATGAGGTTATTATACTGTTTGCGGGCTTGCTTTCCACCATCATCACGGACGCTCCCTTGTCGGAACGTCATCGTGGACATGTTCTCGTTTGACACCTCTGTTGCTCTCACGTAGATGTATGTGGGCCGAAAATATCTAATTTGTACGAAATGACTGATTTTGGTATTTGTATAATCCTCTAGTCAATTTAACTAAGTTGAGCTTTTCACAGCCCTCGGTGCCGCGGCTGCTCATCTGATTACACTGCTCAGGGGAATAAGGTTAAGGGCGGGCTGTTGGTAACCAGAGCATTTCCAGGGCTTTAGTTCAGCAGATGGGCTGCTTGGCTATATTCATACATCTGCTTGCCTGCTGTGGCAGCTGCCGCTGCTTCATGTTGTGTTCTTTTGTTCTGTTCCATCCAAGAATGGAGCGCTAGGAAGTGGAGTGAATGGATTAATTTAAGGTTAAGGTTAGTGTTTTGCTTGCTTTCTAAGTAACCGATCATAATAATGCTTCTGGTAGAAGCTAATGAGTTTCTCTTAAAGTGAACTAGATTTATAAAATACAGCTCAGCAAGGGGGCTAGATTAGTATTGTTGATGGAAACCAAATTCAAATGTGTAAAATACGGGCAGTTTTTATCATTTGTTCCTAATTCTTTGTTTTCTTTCTTCCCCCCGTCCCCCCTCCCCCACTTCCCACTCTCTTCTAGGACCTATATCCAGACTTTGCCTGACACTGCAGGGTCCAAGAGAATTAAAGAAATACGGAATGACATGAAGAAGATTAGTTAAGGATTATAGGCTTTGAGGACAGACACCTCGGTGAGGTGAAGCCCAGACAAGCTCCTGAGCTGTAGTGTGGAGGAGCCGTGTGTTGGAAGAAGATGGCGGATCCGGGAATGATGAGTCTTTTTGGCGAGGATGGGAATATTTTCAGTGAAGGACTCGAAGGCCTTGGCGAATGTGGTTACCCTGAAAATCCCGTGAACCCCATGGGTCAGCAAATGCCGATAGACCAAGGCTTTGCCTCCTTGCAGCCATCCCTTCATCATCCCTCCACGAATCAGAATCAGACAAAGTTGACCCATTTCGATCACTATAATCAGTATGAACAACAAAAGATGCATCTGATGGATCAGCCAAACAGGATGATGAGCAGCGCCCCTGGGAACGGGCTCGCGTCTCCTCACTCGCAGTATCACGCCCCTCCCGTTCCTCAGGTCCCCCATGGCGGTAGTGGTGGCGGTCAGATGGGAGTCTACCCTGGCCTGCAGAATGAGAGGCACGGGCAGTCTTTTGTGGACAGCGGCTCCATGTGGGGCCCCCGGGCCGTGCAGGTGCCGGACCAGATACGGGCGCCCTACCAGCAGCAGCCCCAGCCGCAGCCGCCCCAGCCCGCCCCGTCGGGGCCCCCCGCGCAGGGCCACCCTCAGCACCTGCAGCAGATGGGCAGCTACATGGCCCGTGGGGATTTTTCCATGCAGCAGCACGGTCAGCCACAGCAGAGGATGAGCCAGTTTCCCCAAGGCCAGGAGGGCCTCAGTCAGGGCGGTCCTTTCATTGCCACGTCGGGCCCCGGCCACCTGTCCCACGTGCCCCCGCAGAGCCCCAGCATGGCGCCTTCCTTGCGTCATTCAGTGCAGCAGTTCCACCATCACCCCCCTACTGCTCTCCATGGAGAATCCGTTGCCCACAGTCCCAGATTCTCCCCTAATCCTCCTCAGCAAGGGGCCGTGAGGCCACAGACCCTTACCTTTAGTTCTCGGAGCCAGACAGTCCCCTCACCTACTATAAACAACTCAGGGCAGTATTCTCGATATCCTTACAGTAACCTAAATCAGGGATTAGTTAACAATACAGGGATGAATCAAAATTTAGGCCTTACAAATAATACTCCAATGAATCAGTCCGTACCAAGATACCCTAATGCTGTAGGATTCCCATCAAACAGTGGTCAAGGACTAATGCACCAGCAGCCCATCCACCCCAGCGGCTCACTTAACCAAATGAACACGCAAACTATGCATCCTTCACAGCCTCAGGGAACTTACGCCTCTCCACCTCCCATGTCACCCATGAAAGCAATGAGTAATCCGGCAGGTACTCCTCCTCCGCAGGTCAGGCCCGGAAGTGCCGGGATACCGATGGAAGTTGGCAGTTATCCAAATATGCCCCACCCTCAGCCGCCACACCAGCCCCCCGGTGCCATGGGAATCGGACAGAGGAATATGGGCCCCAGGAACCTGCAGCCGTCTCGTCCGTTTATGGGCATGTCCTCAGCACCGAGGGAGTTGGCCGGGCACATGAGACCGAACGGTTGTCCCGGTGTTGGCCTTGCAGATCCCCAAGCGATCCAGGAACGGCTGCTACCTGGCCAACAGCATCCTGGGCAGCAGCCGTCTTTCCAGCAGTTGCCAACCTGCCCTCCGATGCAGCCCCACCCGGGCTTGCACCACCAGTCTTCACCCCCACACCCACATCACCAGCCTTGGGCACAGCTCCACCCATCACCCCAGAACACCCCGCAGAAAGTGCCTGTGCCTCAGGTAAGGGAACTCGGATCCTGCCTGCCTCGCAGTAGAAAGGGCAACACGGTAACCTTCCCTAATAGATCTTTTCCTTCGAGTTTCACAGAAAGCTTTCTCGGTACGAGTGCCTTCATTTTTATCTTGTAAGCTGCGCGAGAATCTCACTTTTCTCCCAGAGTGTCTCACTTGCTGGCCTGTGCGTTTGTTCACCGACTCAGAGCGTCTCGAGTCTTTCTGTCCCAGGCATTGTGGGGGGGTGTTGTGGACACGTCCTAGATAACTAATCCCGGGGCTCTGCTTGCGGGAGTTGCCGCTGCCTGCGGGGACAGGGACGTGGGACTCCTGTTCTTTCTCTTTGCCTCTCTGGTTTCAAAACACACTGGAGCTTGGTTTCCAGCAAAGTTTTCTGTGTTTGTGGCAGTCCCTCCCACCTCTTTTAGAACATTATGGGTTTTTTTTCCCCTTGGGACGCTTCAAAATGTGTTCTTCTGTAATATTTATTTTACCAGCTATTGGATGCTAGTGTGAACTTAAATTGCAAAGTGTAGAAAATCATAGTCGACATTAATCCGCAGAAAATGTTTGGTCTCTAAGAGATTTGGGTACCTGGCACCACAACAGGAGTCTTCCTTTTTGTAAGCTGGGATTTTTATTGTCCTACCGAGTTTACAAGCAGACATTTATGTTTCAAGCCCTTGTAGTCACAGAGATGTCTGTCACTTATAAATGTTGGTGTTTGTGCCCTCGGTCTAGGGAAATTATATTGATATCTGTATAGGTACAGATCATTCTGCACACTCTTCAGAAACAGGTATTGGTTTTCTACTATGATTTCCACTTAAGTTTGGATGGCATAGGAGGTGACCTTAGAGCTGTTCTTAATGAACTTAGAATCGGTGTGGAAGGAGAAGCCCACCGAAGGACTACACGTGGTTATGTGACAAGTGTCCAGAGACAGGAAATACCCGGGAACGTGGGTGCTTGGCATTTGGCTAGGACTTGGCCAGGAAAAGTGAGCTGAGGACTGCATTTCTGGTTTGGGGACGACGTGATAACTGGGGGCATGGGACCTGGAGCTTGCCACAAGGCACGCCAGGTGGTGGAGGTCTTGTGTTCTGTTCTAAGGAATTCAGGTTTCAGTGGGGGAGCTCGGGGTATTGATTAGACAGTCCACAGAAACCTGGGGGACCAGAAGTTGAACTGTGAGCCTGTGGTGCAGGGCTGCAAGGGACAGTTTGCACCGGGGATTGGTGAGTGGAAAAGGAAGGGATTAAAGCAATGTGAAAGTAGAAAGCTTTGGTCAGGAAACAAATCTGTGTGGGTTAGCCCTGGTGGAGAGGCGTTTAGAACAGAGACTCCGAAGCCTCAGCCGTGGTGGGAGCGGGAGAGTGGAGATCAGGAAGGTCTCCTAGGGACCCGGGACATGAGAATATGTAGGGGTTTTGGGGGAAACTGCTCCTAGAAATCTGGCACACTGGGATATTCTCAGCAGGACCCCTGAGGTCAGTGGGAGCTGCCTGGGAGAGAGTTGCTCCCTGTCTCCCCTGGGAGCAGATGCCCAACCTGCAGCCCATGGGAAAGGGCTTGTGAGCCCTGTGGCTCCTGCACCAAGTGAAGGGGGAGGTGAGAAAGCCAATCTGGCAAGAGGCTGGGAGCAGAGAGCCTCAGGGGGGACATGTGTGCAGAGGAGTTAGTGGAGAAGATCGAACCCTGCTAATTTGTTTTCCCTTATATCAATCTCAAGGCAAGATGCCCCTCTTCAGAACTCACTGAAAGTGCCATCCCTGAGGCCAGCCAGCCTGGGTGCTTTCTAGGGCAGAAATGAATATGACTTTGTTTCCAGGAATTTTTCTTTTCTTGTTTCTCAGAAAGCGTCTTATTGGATAAGGGATGTTTCCGGAGCAATGGTTCTGACTTCTGTTCCGGCATCTTCTCGCTCCGCTGGAGGACGAGCACAGTTTGCAGAAGATACCTCTGTGGTTGTAATATGACCTCTGGGTGGGAATTGTTGATCTCCTCCAGCTTTCTCTGGTTTTAAGAGCACAGAACATCCCCACAGCCATTTCAGAGGATGGATGAGAGTCCACGTGGCGTTCGAGTTACTCAGCACTGGAGGGTTTCTTATGTTCTAGACTCTGGGGGACACGAGATGTAGCTCCCTTTATTTCCAGTGCCATGTTCTTGGGTATGCCATTATGGACAAACTCAGAACTGTTTTAGGGATGTTTGTAAACAAGTACATTTGAGGTGTTTTTATTTAACTTCAGTTGCCCTTAAAAATGTTTTGTCTGTGGTATTTGCCTTCTCATTTCATTCTCTTCAGATTTCGAAGCACTCAGTTCTGAAAATAATTCTAGGGAGGTATAAAATCTTGTGAAAAGCATAAACTTTATAGTCAGAAAAGTGTGCAAATTTCAGCTCTGCTACTTATTAGCTTGGTGATCTCCGGCAAGTTAACCTCTCTGAACCTCAGGTTCTTCATCAGCAAAATAGGAGAGATAGTACCTGTCCCAAAAGGTGTTGAAATTAATATAAACCAAGTGCTTAGCATAGTGCCAGCTGATGGGGTGCACTCATGTTAATTCTCCTCCAGGCTTTCATTCTGATCTCCTGCAATACGGACCTTACTTTATAATTATGTCATTTCACATGTAAATACAAAGTAAAATTCCTTTTATTTTTAAGGAACAGGTTAAATATGATTAAATATAGCCTTAGTTATGAAACATTAAATTTGATTTGTGCAAATATTTCCCCTCCTTTAGCCCATGTTGACAGGTGCGATGAGGATAATGATGTGGTAATTCGAAATGCTGTCGCATAATCCTAAAAACCTCTCTCTCCCTGTGAATGACTCACATTCAACTCTAGCAAATATATCTATCTAATTATGTTTTGCTTTAGAATTACTGAAATTACTTTGCATTTCATATATGATAGAATGGTGGTTCAAAACCATGCTGTGTAGCAGGGAAATGGCCAGATGAGGTTGAAATCATTGATGTGATTTGCTGAATTACCACATTCAGATAGGATGGTTGGCTTTTTTAGCTTGAATTTTTCGCTTTTTAAAAATGTAACTTATGCCTTTTAAATGTCTCATGGGCTCTGAACAGGTATTTTCTAATTATATAACACACAGAAGTATCTTTAAAGATGAATTTAACCTTATGTTGAAGAGTCAACAAAGGAAAATGTTAGAAAGGCCTGAGTTCATTGGACTGTAATGTTCGTTGTGGAGTGTGGACAGTAGTTTTTGGTGCCAGCTCTAGACTATCCTGATTATTTGGTATAGTTTACAAGGGAAGAAAGAAACCTAGCTTATATTTCTTTTCAGTAGATAGTAAGGAAGGATATCAGTTCCTGAACCTTTTCATTGCAGACCCATTTACATGCTTAAAAATTATTGAGGACTCCAAAGATCTTTCGTTTAGTGGATTATATGTGTTGATATTTATTGTCTTAGATTTAAACTGAGGACAGTTTGAAATATTTACTTGTTGATAATTTAAAAATTATAAACCAGGGCAGCTTAATAGGAAGAGCGTATGACTCTTGATTTTGGGGTTGTGATTTCAAGTCCCACGTGGGATGTAGAGATTACTTAAAAATAAGTAGATAAATAAACTTTATTTATTTCGTTATTTTTAATGATTTTGTTTATTAGAGAAACTTTATTTATTTACATAAATATTTTATTTATTTTGTTATTTTTAATGATTTTGTTTATTAGAGAGAGAAAGAGAGAGCACAAGAGGGTGGAGGGTCAGAGGGAGAAGCAGATCCCCCCTACCCCAGCAGGGAGCCTGATGTGGGAGCCTGATGTGGGACTTGATCCCAGGACTCTAGGATCATGCTCTGAGTGGAAGGCAGTCACCCAGCTGAGTGAGCCACCCAGGTGTCCCAAACTTTAAAAATAATAAGCCATTATGTGTTAACATCAGTAATATTTTTAAATGAAAAATAACTGTTTTCCAAAATAAAACAAAAAAAGAAAGTCATTGTTTTACATTTTCTCAGATGTTGGAATCTGACATCTGCTGCTGCATAGAGTCTGCATGCGAGTTATGGGCCTTCAGAAGAGTCTGCTTATACTCGTTTAGAGAGAATGAGACGGGGAGGCAGATTCCATCACACAGACCCCAGAGCCCCAGTCACATTCTCAGAACCACCAGCGTGAAGAGAAGCGTACAGGCTTTGGAGTCTGCAGCTTTTGAGTGAAAACACCACTAACCACTGGCCCTGTGAGCTTGGGCAGGTGACTTAACCTTAGCGCCTTGGTTTGTTTGTTTGTTTTGTTTGTTTTTTTCCCTAAAATGAGGGTAGACTGGGGTGCCTAGGTGGCTTAGTCGGTTGAGCGCCCAACTCTTTATTTTGGTTCAGGTCATCCTCTCAGGGTCCTGGGCTCAAGCCCTGTGTCGGACTCTACGTGCAGCCTGGAGTTGACTTGAGATTCTCTCCCTCTCCTCCTCCCCCTGCTCGCTCGCTCGCTCTCTCTCTCTCTCTGTAAATAAATCAACAAACAGAATCTTAAAGAAGTAAAATGAGGGTAGATTTACCTCCCTGGTTAGAGATGTAGCGAGACTAGCAATAATATCTTTTAATATTTAACATGGTGTCAGAGACATGGTTGGGACACAAAAATTTTCATTGGGCCAATGCTCAGAATTGCTTGTTGCAAAATTTAAAAAAATCACTTAAACACTTATTGCAGTGTTAACTATTGTCAGAGTTGTTTGCCTTCATTTCCGTGATTTTAGGGAATAGTTACCAGATATTGAGGTTCCCAATAATATTGCCCTTTAGGAGAGACAGAAACAGCTTGTTTGCGGTGGGGTGGGGGTTGCTGGGAGCAGCAGGGTAGATGGTGTAGGCAAGCATCTGCCATGGAAGGCATTCGGCAGGAGTAAGCACTGTGTGCTTTGTAAATAGCTCCCACTCCACTCTTAGTGGGGGTGAGGTGGGGGGTCTGGGAGGGTGAGCTGGGGGAAGTGATGGCTTCAGTGAGATGTGAGGGATCAGTCGGGGTTGAGAGGAGGCTGGGTGAAAGGGGGAGGAGGGAGAAGAGTTTAAGGCTTAGGAAATAGTGCGGAGATGGCGCCCCAATGCCGCAGTGTCATTGAGAAGTAGGGGCTGGGGTGTGGGAGAGGAAGCTGTGTAGTCTCCTTGTGGGCAGGTTCTGTGCCTGTGGGATGCACTGGGAGCTTTTTGGCAGGGACGTGGCACCATGGGGGTGGGAGGAGAGCAGAGAATGGAATGTGTCTCAGTGCACGGTGGCTGTGGGTGAGAACCATCTAGAAGGACAGTACAGAGCATTGTTTTGTCCTTTTGAAGAGCGTATCTAAAAAAGACTGGTTAAGTGGATTGTCCTCAAGTTACATGCAAATCCCTCAGTTTCTGAGTAAGTTCTACGGCACAAGACACAGGTATCTCCATTCACAGATTTTGCTCAGGGAGGGGCAATTCCTGGTAGAATTTAGAATCTGCAACGTTGTATCCTTAGAATGCTTACATTTTGAATACATTTGTGCCCTTTTCATTAATTTGGGCCTGAAATACTGTCCTGGTCAAGGAAACAGAAGCAGAAAATTTTTTTTAAAGAACCTTTAAGGTTGAGGAGATGGGTAATAATTTCTGTGTTCTAATTTTTCCCCAGGAGATTAAAAAAAAATTAACACCAACTAGACGAATCAGTGGTTGTAACTTTTCCAGTTCTCTCTCTTTCCGAGACATCTTTTAAGTATCTTTGCAAAAACAGCCTTTCTGGGAAAATCCTTTCCTGGTGAATTTCAAGTAGTGACTATTCTTCTGAAATTCTCTCAGTACACCTAGTAAATACAGAATTCCAGACATGAGCGGAGTAATTGGCAACTACTAAGTAAATTTTATGGAAAATGTGGCTCTGCATCTCAAGCCTCATTTATGCAAATGGTGATCAGAAGTAGAGAAAGGGGCCTTTTTAATAGAGAGTAGATGCATCTCTGTGAATATTACTCTTGACATACTTTTGTACCCCCATAGATGTCTAGTGGAGATGGGGAGCGCAAAAATATATCTAAGGAAAACCCAGCTTTGACCTAAGTGGCATTCAGGGGCTGTTCTAAGTGTAACCATGCTCAGAGAACAGGCAGCCATAGTTAAGACCTCGGTGGAAAAGCCTGCCCCACCATGCTCCACAGAGGTAAGGGAAGTCAGGGGAGTCGTCGCTTTCCCCACGTGCTGGCGGCTTGCTGGTTATTTCTTCACGATACCTTGGTTACAGTAAGCCATCTGTCCTTGACTGCCCTTAGCTTTACTGGTGGATCTGGTGCTCTCAGCGGCCTGTTGTTTTTCGGTGAAGGGCGTTAGGTATTTCTTCTGTTGCAATTTGTGTATGCTGCAGCTTAACGAGAACCTCCCTGCATCTTCGCTCAGCAGAGCTGGTTTATCCCAGAGGTCAGAGATTCAGTGGGTTAAAATGGAAAATACCAAGTGTAGAGTCAAAGCAAAGGAAAAAAACCTGCCCTATCTGTCCTTTCACCCCACGGTCTGAAAGCAGGAAGTGAGCTGCATACTAAACGGTAGCCTTGTCTCCTAGTGGCTTTTATTTTGTAAAAGGGTATTGTTTTCTGTGAGTGTCAAAAATATTGTAGGTAACAAGGAGTTAGTGTTTTAAATTACTTTTGAAGCCCGGATAGTAACCATTGGCTAAGTGTCCTAAGCAGCCTACGAATTTTCTTAACCTTTAAGAAGCTGTGTTTAGGTACTGCATTTCAATCTTATATCTTGTTGTTTTCATTCAGTTCCATTAAAGAAATATTTATTGAGGGTTATGTGCTAAGCACTCTAGAAAGGACAGAGGTTGGCAATGTGGGAAAAGGCAGGGAGGAGATAAAGGCCTTCACTGAAATGGATAGGGAGTTCTGTTTTTTAGGTAACAAATGCTGTCATTTCTTCAGGTACCGCCTGGATTCTAGACCAGTGCTGTCCCATGGAAATGTAGTAGGAGTTGCAGATGTAAAGGACATGTGTTGTTTTAAATTCTCTGATAGTTACACTGAAAAAAAAAAAAAAGAACTAGTAAAATTAATTTTAGTAATATGTTTAATTAACCTAGTATATCTAAGGTGGTATTCCAACACATAGTCAGTAAAAAATTACTAATTAGATATTTAAACAAGTACTTGAAATCTAGTCTAGCATGTATTTTCCACACATTTCTCGTTGTAGCCCATCTGTGCTTGTCTCTCCATCAGAGTTAGACCCAGAGCCCAGCGCGGCTGGTGGCTGCCAGAGGGAGGAGTGCGGAGCCGGACTCTTTCAGCTGCAGTTGCTTTGAATTCTTTTTGAAACAAGTCAGATATGGATAAGTCTGTGCACATACAAATGCATTTTAAACTGTTTAATTATGACAGTAAACTTCAGCGTAGGTGTTAGCGCCCTCATTGTGCTTTCTTGTGAGTTTCTCTGAAAGTGGATTATAACCATTTCCAAGATTCTAGTTTCAAGTGGTTTTTGGATACTTGTAGTAGTTATTCTCCTCTCCCCGCCCCCGGCCCCCCTCAGGATCTCCCTTTGCCTCACCATCACTAATGCTTATTTATGAAATTGGTTCTCCAAGGATAAGGGAGTAAGCCCTCATCTTTACTCTTACCCATGCCTCCCTTTCCTCTCACCTTTTTCTTCTTTGCTGCTTTTTTCTTCTTCCTCTTAGCAGTCACTCAGAAAGGCCATTTCTGGCCCTGCAGAGCAATAGTTAGCTGGGGAGGGAAAATTGGGAAGTGAGTCAGGAGGACAATTAGGGGAAAAGCATTGCTAGACCTAACTTGGGGAATTTACCTTAATCTTCACATCTTAATATTATTCTCCATTTGCTGTAGTTACAGCTGTCAATCTATTGGTAGTCTCTAAGAAACGGCGGAGAGAGGGCCCTCGCTCTTCCTTTGTTACTGAATAGAGTTCCTTTATCAGTGAAGGAAGTCAGCAGCAAACTTGTGCTTTTGCCTTGCAAAACTTAAGTAGGTGAGGCTGCATCACGTGGGTGAGGTTTCATGTACACACACACACACACACACACACACACACACACACATATATTTATTTTATTATTATTATTATTTTTGGCTTAGTGTGAAAAACACAGGAGAGCCTTCTAGGGACTGGGGCATACACTAAGAGTGGTGCTAGTGGAGAAGTTGAAGGAAGCTGGAAAAGTGCAGAGAGGTTGGCAGCATTTAAAAAAGTCAAAAGTCAACAGAGATACAGAGACACTCATTATCCTGCTTGCTTTTTTCCTGATTTGATTGGATGGTGAGAGAGATGGCCAGGTCTTAGTTTAAAGAGTGAATTTATTTATTTATTTATGAAGGAAGGCGAGAAGGCACATGCATACACAAGCGGGGGTGGGGCACGCGGCAGAGGGAGTGGGGCAGGCAGGCTCCTTGGGAAGTTTAGAGCCCGCTGTGGGGCTCCATCTCAGTGTCACAACCTTGACATTATGACCTGAGCGGAAACCGAGTCCAACCCTTAACTGAGCCACACAGGCGCCCCTCCTTATGTCTTATTTTAATGATTGCATTAAAATCATCACCCAGCCAGTTATTTAAAGGGAACATGCCATATTTTTAAAAAGATTTTATTTATTTTTTTGACAGAGAGATCAAACGTAGGCAGAGAGGCAAGCAGAGAGAGAGAGAGAGAGAGAGGGAGGAGGAAGCAGGCTCCCTCCTGAGCAGAGAGCCCGATGAGGGGCTTGATCCCAGGACCCTGAGATCGTGACCTGAGCCGAAGGCAGAGGCCTAACCCACTGAGCCACGCAGGCGCCCGGAACATGCCATTTTGATTCCCCTGTTTGAAGAGCATGTATCTGTTCTGCTTTATAGTACGTTCAGCCTGTTCTCTGCTGTCTTCTATGTTTAATTTAATTCTAGGTAATTCCTAACCACCAATTTCAGGAGAATTCTTAGATTTTCGCTAACAGTGAAGGCAGAAAATTTTTTTGTTTTAATTTGAAGTAAGAGGTATTAACCCTGAGAGTGGTGTTGTTTGTTTTGGGCAGGGGTAGAGAGCGGGGCGGGTATCGAGTATGTTGTGTTGTTGGAAGCCTTGATGAGAGTTTCATGAATGGCATTCTGACTTAGCTTGTGCCCTTCCTGTCTCTTCATGGGCAGGCTGGAGCAGGTTTGTACCTCTGGGGTATGAGCCATTTGGTGGGCTGTGGGGTCCCTGCTTCTTGCTTATTGGGACGGGGGGTGGAGGGGGGCTGGGAGCACGGCAGTGTGGATTTCTCAGCTAGTGGATAGTTTCTCATCGTTTCTCCGAAAAAATTTTTTGGAAGTTATTATTTCTGAACTTTTTAATGAAGGAGGCATGTGTGGACTTGAAGTTCTTATTGAATGTAGGAATATTTGAAAGTCAAGTTCAGTTTTTAGGTCACGCATCTTTCTGGACTCTTATGGTTTAAACATTCTCTAAGTTAAAAAAGCAATCATATAAAGCTGTAGGATTAGTCAGTTATGATATGTTTGTTTTCACTGTTAATGTTATAACCACCTCAAAATGTCAGTGTGAAGAGATGGCTAAAGTTTAATACCACTGTGGAGGTTGACAGAAACGGACAGTGGGGACTAATGGAGAATTTACCATAGTCTTGACATTTCAATGTTACTCTCCATTCTCTGTATTCGTAGCTGTAAATCTATAGATAATCTGTCAGTAACCACAGGCAGAAGTGGAACTGGGGCAGTCACCAAGTAGGATGTGCTGACGTTGCTTTAAATTGGTCCATTACTAAGCTAACTCCATTTCTGGCTGCTCAAATATTGCAAAGACATTTTCACAAAGAGAGCTGTTGAAATGCATGGAGGCATACCATGGATTAAAGGAGACAAGTGAGGGTTCTTTAGGGAAAAAGTTTGATGATTTAGAAGGAGTTAAGTAGTATTTCATTTTTATTAGCTATTCCTCTGGATGCTTTCCCCTTTTACTTCAGCTGTATCCTCTTAAACAACAGGGACTGTTGACGGAGCGCACGCACACACACACACACACACACACACACACACGCACACATACACACCCACCATGCTGGGGTCTGATGTGAAAGCAGCGTTGGTGCTCCGGGTCTTATATCTCACTTCTCATTCAATCGGGTGTCCCTCCTAACTTGGCAACAGTGGTAGAAGACAGCTGAAGGAAAGAAATACTCCAGAGCCTGATTTAGGAGAAGGTCTGTCCTTCGAGCTGAGCTTAAAGCTCACACCTTTTGTGTTTGCAAGAAAGTTAAAAACCAAGATGTATAAATAAATATTCTTGGTGAAAGGAAGAGGCAAAAGAGAACAAAAAACTAAAACCGGGCAATCATAGAGCAAAAATATGCCAGATTATAGGATCAGTTTTAAAGTTTCCCTCACTAAAGACTTAAGTAAGAATCCCTTTTTAAAAAAAGGATTATTTTTTTGAAAGAGAGAGGGGGGGAGGGGGGGTCTGGGGGGGGGGGGGGGGGGTGGTGCGTGAGGGCAAGGGCAAAGGGAGAGGGAGAGAGAATCCCAAGCAGACTCCTAGCCAAGTGTGGAGCCTGGTGCAGAACCTGATCCCATGACTCCAAGATCACCTCCCCAGCCGAAGCCGAGAGTCAGAAGCTCAACTGACCGCACCACCCAGGTGCCCCTTGAGTGAGAAACCTTTTACTGCCATACCGTGTTGGATGCTAGAGGAAGATTTCAGATTAAATATGAATTTGGCTTTGAGAGTGAGTTAATGGGAAGAGGTGTTCTGTTTACTTGCTGCATTTCGCGTCTCCCGTGTCATGTCTGGAAGACTGGGTGCCTCTGCAGCTCTGTCCAGTGGGCCGCATGCCGGTCAGTCGGCCAGGGAGCTGCGGTTTCCATTGCCGGTCGAGGTGCTGCGATCAGGACTGCAGACCTGTGCAGACCGCGGGCTTTACCCGCGTGGGAATGGCTCCCGAAGCTTACTTCTCCCGTTTTTGCCTCATCAGAAAATTGGGTACTTGGTGGTCCTAAACTTGTTTCCTTAGGATAACAAGTACCAGTTGCTTCAGATCATTGTGGGGGCTAAATGAGATAGTGGCTGTCAAGTTTTTAGTACAGTGTGTGGTGTGTGGTAAGTCTCTGATGAAAGTTAAGTATTTTATTATAACTATTGATAATGTGGTGTGTTGACATGAGCTCTTGGAATTTCTCCCCCACTTTCAACTTCTCACCTCAAAGTAGAAAAGCTTGCCCTTATTTTGTGAAACAGAACATTATTAGATCAATGGCTTAAAAATGAGTTTATTGGAATCCTTTAAAGCAAACAGGAATTCATAATATTTTGGGGGTTGGTTGGAAATTGCTGTCATATTACATTTCTTTTTCATTTACTCTCTAGGAAATGGGGTACTATATATAAAATACCAACTTTCTCAGTGTTTAATTTCTTCCCACTTTTAACCAAGGTGAAATCATCTCTTAGATTTGGGAACTTGAAGTGTCGAAGGTTAAGTCGACATCCTGTTAAATCTTAGGAAGGTTAACTAGTATTTCCTCTAGCATCCAAGAATTACACACTCCTTTATATAGTAAGTCTTGACTTTATCAAATGTAAACTTACAACTGTTAACCACAATATGGTGATTCATTGTGCCCCATTGTTTTTACCAGCATCTTCCTGTATTTCCATGCTGTATTCCCCTATATCTGTGATGACATCTTCCTGTTCCTGTGGAACAGTGCCAGTGGCGGTTTGGAACTCCGCTGGTTTGTGAGGGCCATCCCACTTACGATATTTTTAATGTTTCTTTATCCTAATCTGTTTTTTTTTTTCTTTAAAATGTAACTTCATTGTTTCAAAGTGAGACAGTCACAAAAGGGAAAAAAGGAAAAAAAAGAATCGTTGCAGTTTGTTGATTGAATAGCAACATTTTTAAAAAAGTGGTCAAAGAAGGTGGTTCACATTTTTTTAGTATGTGGGGTTTGCAATTTGGGGAACGTTTGTTGTACAACTCAATACTGTTGCCACTTTAAAAAAAAAATTATTTGGCGAGAGAGTGTATGGGGGTAGGGGGAGAGGGAGAGAGAGAATCCACAAGCAGACTCCTGCTGAGTGTGAGTCCCCTGTGGGCTCCATCCCAGGACCCTGACAGCTTGACCTGAGCCAAAGCCAAGAGTTGGCCACTTAACCAAGAGTTGGCCTCCTGAGCCACCCAGGCACCCCAGAAGTTTACTGTTTAGAGCTATAGAATTTTGGAGCTGGATAGGAGAGCCATGTGATTTAGGAAAGATCACATATCTTTCTTCCATTTGAATGCAAGGGAAAGGACCTTTTTGCTTTTCATCTTCCAACTTCATACACTATAGTTTTTCCTTTTTGTAAAAATATTGAGGAATATCTGGGTGGCTCAGTGGGTTAAGCACCTGCCTTTGGCTTAGGTCATGATCTCAGTGTCCTGGGCTCAAGCCCTGCATTGGGCTCCCTGCTCAGCGGAGAGCCTGCTTCTCCCTCTGCCTGCTACTCTGCCTACTTGTGCTTGCTCTCTCTGTGTCAAATAAATAAATCTTTAAAAGAAAAAATATTGAAGAAGAACAGGATTAAAAAAAGTAGATGGAAAACCTGTTGGTTATCAAATATCCATCAGATGTGTGTTTACAAAATATCATGTATAATGTTTGTATATATTTATTGAACTATAATCTACGTATACTCTGTGAATATTTGAAATGCTCCCTTCGTATTAAGGAAACACTGTAGAGTGGTTGCCATCCAGCCCTGGTGTATACTTTCATCTAATTCAAGATTTAACACCTCTTCAATATACTTAACTGTGTACTGAAGTTTGTCAGAAAGTATCTAGTACTTTCCAAGTTATTTTTCAGAAAAAGTTTGCCACTTGTTCTTTGATATCACAGTAATAATGTGTTTGTAGAAAATATGTGAGCTCGTACTGTTGTTAACGTTCCTGTGATGACCAGAATGTTCTGTATTTGCTCTGTCCTATATGGTAGTTACTCACCAGCAGTGGCTGTTGGGCACCTGAAGTGAGGCTCATGAGAGTGAAGGACTGAGCGTTTAGTTCTTTTTAATTTTAGTTAATGTAAAGTTAGCCGTATGTAGCTAGTGACATATATATCTGACATCTCAGCCGTAACAAACTCTTTAGATTACCAGGAAATAAGGTGTAGGGCACAACTAGAACCAGAACAGGTTTTTTTGGTCACCTGTGTCCCTACTCTTTTAATCTCTCACCTCTTACCAGGTGGCCTTAAAGCACAGGCACCCTGTATCTTTTGGCCCTGTTAGATGGTGATAGAATGTAGTGATTCATACGTGGTAACGCGGACGCAATGCCCATTGTTATTTTTGGAATAAATCCTTGCTGTCTATCAGCCAGTTGTTGCTAAACATGGCATACTATTTTAAGTAGTGTGAATAGAGTATCTTAGTTTAAAAATATAAGTAATATTTCAGAAAGTTATTATTTAATTTTTTTGCCAAAGAAGTCTTAGCCATAAATGGTTTGTATGAAACATTTATTATTTGGTTTTGTAAGTTAGAAGCTATCACAGTTGATGAAATTTTTTTTTTTTTTTTTCTCCCCTTGAAAAAGATTTCTCACAATGTGATACTAGATTCAGTCTCCCTGTTCCTGGAAGAAAAACTTCAAAGTGTTTTCTCCAGTGCTTATGGCTGACAGCTATATCTTGCTTATTGGTCCCTTATGATACACTTCTCATATTTCGAGGTGGGTGTATATCTTTTTTTTTTTTTTTAAAGTAATCTCGGCACCTGTGTGGGGCTCGAATTCACAACCTTGAGTTCAAGAGTTGCATGCTCTACTGACTCAGCTGGCCAGGTACCCCTGTGTGGCTCTCTTTTGAGCAGAATGTGCTAGTGTTTATTTAGCATTGAAGACAAGTAGAGAAACATTAGTTGTTATAAGATGTTACTTTAGGGTAAATTAGTCATGTCCTAAGGTTGATCTTGTCCCCAAGTGGCAGAGGTTAAATGAAATAATAGAAATTTGCATTATACTCCTTAGTTGATAGTTTTCCAAAAAGGACTGGAGGGTGGCCGGAGATTCAGAGAGAGAGAGAGAGAGAGAGAGTGTGTGTGTGTGTGAAATAGAGACAAGAAATTGGGTCCTGGAAATATAAAGACAAGGAAATACCCTTATTTTTGCCTGGACTTAGCACCACGTTATATTCTGAGCTTCCTGATTAGTGTACAAAGGGAAACATGGCAAGATGTGTAATTCTCATCAAAAAAAAAGAAATATTTTTTTCTTCTCAGAAGGATGTTTTTTTCCTCAAAGGAATTTTGTGTGGTATGTTTTCTATGTGTAGGAGATATTGACTGACATTACAGATACGTTTCTTAGCTAGGGGTCGTTCTATAACAAATATAGAAATAGTTGTTTCCCTTCATGCTAGTTTCTATCATGCCCCTTAATAATCCTGTCTGAGAGTGACAATGAGGGCTACATGGTGACAGCTGTCTTGCGAGGGTTACATTGATCTGACCTAGGCAGCGCATCTCAGAGATCCTGCTTGGTAACTCAAGTGGACTTACACTGCCAAACATGGATGGGTTGCATATCTTAGGCAATCTCCCCTAGATTTTTGTTCTTTTAATTAGGTCATGAATAGAACCTTGACAGAAGATGATTTGACAGATTCTTCAGGTCATCAAGAATCTAAATTGTTGTGACTATATTAAATGCCACTGAATTGTTTACTTTAAAGTGGCTTATTTTATGTCTTTTATGTGAAACTCAACTCAATAATAATTTTAAAAAAGAGGCTTAAGTACTAGTTTTCTGTCTTATCGGTGGAGAGTAGACCCTCTTCTTTGGAAACCAGATAAGAGGGTTGTAGGGAGAACGTTTTGTTTTGAAAGTTGAATTCCTCACATGCATTGGTACCTGGGTGGAAATCTCTCACCTTCTTGTGGTACTTGGGGGTCATAACAATGATTGTAGGTAGATCCAGTATTTCCTCTAGAAAGGAGTTCAGTGCTTTATTAAACAATTAATCAGAATTCCAGAGTAGCTCTGTCCAGCGGAGTTTTCTGGTATGATGCAAATGTCCTCTGTACTGTCCATTATGACAAGATGTGTTAGCACTTGTGGTCATGAAGACTTAAAATGTGGCTAGTGTGACAAAGCAATCACATTTTAAATTTTATTTAATCTGAACCAATTTAAATGTAAACAGCTACATTTACCTACTGATTACATATTGGACAGTGCAGTTTTAGTCATATTTGATAGAGCAGTAGTACTTAAAATCTTTTGTCCCCTAAGAGAATTTTGAAAAATTAAAAAAAAATTTTCGTTTTTGTTTTTCAGTTAGGATAAATGCATTAAAATTCTTGTGTCACCATCATTTCACTGAATGGGCATTTGTGTCCTTTCTTCACACCTCTTTCAGAGGAAGGCATTCTCAAATCGCCATTTGATTGGTGCCCCAGAGGTTTTTATAACTCAGGGCGATGTACTATAATAAGGTTTGGAATGAATGAAAGGCATTTTGGTAAAAAGAAGTGATTGTAAAAAGGAAGACGGAAAAGGAGAAGCAGCAGAAGGCCGGTCGTTTTTCTTAGAATGTGTGTGTTCCTTAGGAAACTGGAAAGTGACCCCTCAAATTCTCCCTGGCCCTCAGAAATACCTCAGAGCTCTCTAGGCTCGCACTCATCCTGGTTCAAAGACCACAGGAATGTCAGTATGATGTGGTGCTCTTAGTTTCTTCTGCACACCAGTGTCATCGAATGTTATCTAATCAGAGACGCCCAAGCTGCTGGTGTGGGCCTCACGGTCCCTACTCCGAAGCAGCTCAGTAGGGACTCGGATGTGTGTCCAAGGCTGAGGAGGCCTGCTTTTAAATACAGCGGGGATAGTTGTGGCCCCAAAACATTCGAGAGCAGGTTTTGCCATCTGTCAAAAATCCCGAGTAACTTTTCTGTAGATTGTTGAGTCACCTGGTCTGCTAGTACGTTCACTGGGATGAGTTCGGTAACTGAACAAGTTGGCTTTTGCAGGACACTGTATAGTTGAGAAAGGAGCGTGGTTGCCCTGGTGGGCCTTGGAAGGTGGTTGTTCTTGGTGGGGTCGTTGTTTCTTTGCTTCTTTCCTTCACCACACGTTCAGTGACTGATGCATATGCAATAAGTGCTGAAAACATGAAGATGAACAGTACCTTGTCCTTGCCTCTGAGCTCGCCTGTAGCTGGGACTGAGGGGTTAAGCGTGTGTCTGTATCACCATGTAGTAAATGCTGGTAAAGAGGGAGTATTCTTTAGGTACGGTAATGGCACAAAGAGAGACCGTTTTGTTTGGGTTAGGGCTTTACTTTGGAAATTTAGCTTTGGAAATCTAGAACATGTAGACATTCAGAGTTGATTAGAATCTTTGCAGTTGACCCAATTTAACAAGATGGGACTTGGGTGTGTGAAGACTGTGGAGGCCACGCAGAGCTTTACATTATTTACAGTATGCACAGTTTCCACTGTTGCCTCTTTTTGCTGTCAGCGTACATGGAAGTCCAGATTCATAGTGCAGGGGGAACAAAGATTGATTTCCTTGAGTTTTACTTTATTTAGGACTTTCATCCAGCCCCTTCCTTACCTCTGCCACATAACAGAGCTCCCTTCTTGGTCGAATTTTCCTTGATCCCTTGTATCCTTTGGTCCTTGTTAGCTGAATGGCTAAATGAATGTCCCTTTGGGTTCTTAGCAGACTATACCTTTCCTGTTAATACCTTCTTCTTTTTTTTTTTTTTTTTTAACCTTCTTTCTTCTTATTAGGTTTGATAAAATTTATTATTGTGCAACTTTTTATTTACTTTATTTTTCTTGAATGCACATGGCTCTTAGGGTTTCCAAAACTCATATAGGTGCCTTTTCACTGTTCTTTAGGAGATGTTTTCTTTGGTAGATGTTTCTCTCATCTATATGTTTTTATCAATTGAACAACGCTCAACAAATATTTATTACTGCTTGTTCTGTACCGGGGATTGTTCTAGGCATAGCTATGAGCATAGCAGTGATCATGAAGCTAACATTCTACTGAGAGAGGCAACCAGCCAGCTAACTTCAAAATGTGTGTGTGTGTGTGTGTGTGTGTGTAATATTAAATGCTATTAATTATGAAGAAAAATAGAACTGAATGAAGGGATAGTGAACTATAGAGAGTGATATTGTAGATAAGTTGGTTGAGGAATGCCTCCTTGGGAGGTAACACTGAGCAGAAAACCTGAATAAAGTAAAGGGAGTAAGCAAGTTATGCAAACATCTGAGGGAAGTGAGTATGGCCTGTGCAAATGCCCTGAGGCAGGAGTGTGCTTGGTATGTTTGAAGGGCAGCAAAGAGGCCAGTGTGTTTGGAGTATAGTGAGTGAAACAGTGGTAGGAGCTTCGGTTACAGGAGTAACTGGGGGTCGGATCAAGTAGGGTATTGTAAGCCATATTGTATGGAGTTAGAATTTTCTTGTGAGTGAGTTGGAAAGTTATTGAGTTCTGAGCACAATGTGATATAATGTATTGTGTATTTTAGCAGGCTCACTGCTCTTCTCTATGAGGACTGGATAGGGCCAGTGTGGTAGCGCAGAGGGACAGTTGATCAGGCAAGATATAATGGTGGCTTAAATTAGGGTTGTGGTAGTAGGAAGTGAGAACAGATTTCATGTAGTGCTGACAGGATTTACTGATGGATTGGAAACGAGGTTTGAGAGAATGAGAGACATCAGGTTTTCAGCTTGAGTAGTTGGGAGATCAGGAATACTGAGAGAAGGTTAGGGCAGAAAACTCACATTTCACTCAGACATGTTAATTTGGAGCTGCTTACTAATGAGACTCAAGTAGAGGTTTCAGATGGGCAGTTGTGTAAGGGAATTTAGAATTTAGGGGAGGAATTAGAGTTGTCATTATATAGATGGCATTTTCTGCCATAAGCCTGGACCATGTTATCTAGAGTGGATGGGTAAGAGAGAAATGTGAGGAGAGGACCCTTGTGCAGTACCTTATTTCATACTCTACACCAGGAGATCCAAGACAGTATGACGAGAAGAGTAGTCAGGAAGGTGGAACAGCACCAGGGTGCATGTCCTGGAACCAAGTGGGGAAAGGGTTGCAGGGAGTGAGGGAGTCATCAGTTATGTCAGGTGAGGCTGAATAAGATGAGGACAGAATCTTACCTGTCTCAGTCTTTATTTTAAAGATTTTATTTTTAAGAAGATTCTACACCCAGTGCGGGGCTTGAACCTATAGCCCTGAGATCAAGAGTTGTGTGCTCTTCCAGCTGAGCCAACCAGATGCCCTGTACCTGTCTCAGTCTTAGAGGCCCACCTTTTTCATATTCTCATATGCTTCCATACAGCATAATGAATTAATTATTCTTTTGTTGTTGAATTTTAATAGAAGTCTGCATCTGAATGGTAGTTCATTGAGAGGTCTTTATAATAGCACTTAGCATCTACCATATACTAGGTGGTATTGGCTCCTGAGACACAAAGATGAATAAGAAAGTCCCTTCTAAACTTCTCAGACTTGTAACCTTGGAAGAGAATGTATGTACATTTTTTAGGGCAATGCTCGGCACAGTGAATGTGAATATTGAATGAATAGCGTATAAAAGCTAACGATAAAATGGTTACAGTTCATTGGTGGCAAGACTAGGATTAGATTGGCTTTCAGTTTCTATTCTCTTTCTTCCAGTGGACATCATTTTTTTTTTTTAAAGATTTATTTATTTATTTTAGAGATAGGGAGAGAGAGAATATCAAGATACTTAACCAACTGAGCCACGCAGGCGCCCCAGTGGACCATCTTTAAATGTGAAAAATAGCCATCTTAAAGCTTATGAAAATATTTATGGGAGGTTGTGTGCTTAAAAAACAGCATTGCTGCACTTCCAAGGTACCACACATTAGTAGAAAGCTTTCAGTCAAGATGAGAAATCAGATTCCCATGACGCTCTTGGATAAGGGATCATACCAGTTTTTGTGCATTGCTTGTCCCACTTTCCTGTTGTCTTCTTTCACTAAAAGTGAAGGAGAATGAATGTGGCAGGGTCGGGGGCAGTTTGGGGAGGACCGTTTATGGTGTTGCTTGAATTGACAAGCTAAGCATTTCTTTTAAATTCTTTTAAAAGCATTTCTCTCATCTTTAAAATGGATATAAATTTTGCAATCCACTTAAGTATATCCTGTTTGCTTAGCTGTTTGGTTGTTTAACACCCCTGGCCCCTCCCCCCTCCCATCTCCAGCTGCGCCCCCACCCCCCCAAGGAAATATGTGCTTTTTTGGTTGCTTTGAATCCCTGTTGGTATACTTGCCATGTGGTCTTGGGGAAGTGCTTATGTTGGTGGTTTCATAATATTTTTACTTCACAACCTTGTAATCAGACATTTTTTTTTTTTTTTAAAGTTTAGATGCATGTCTCAGTTGTGTGGAGTTAGTAAAATCTTCAGAAGCCCTTGGCCAGGGCTGATAGAGAGCATCTGCCTGGTAATTCCTCTTGAGGACTGGGGATATCCCGGTTTCCCTTCGGTAAGAAATGTGAGGTTCTGCCTAGACTCATCTGGATAAGGAATGAGGACTGCAGTACTCCCTTCTTTGACCTTCCAGATACCATGGGAGGGGGCCTGTCTCCCCTTTTTAGTCAGTTCTTCACCAGACCTCCGGGTCTTCACCAGTCTTGTATCTTCATGGACTCTCTGTGCAGGTTCTCTCAGAAAGTTCCTCCTCCTTCTCCTCCTCCTCTTTTTTTTTTTTTTTTTTTAAGATTTTATTTATTTGAGAGAGAGAGAGAGAGAACATGAGTGGGGATTGGGGGCAAGCAAAGCCTGATGGGTTCAATCTCAAGACCTTAGGATCATGATCTGGCCGAAGCCAGACGCTTAACTGACTGAGGCACCCAGGTGCCCCTCAAAAAGTTCCTTCTTAAAAAACAACCAAAGCCCTGTCTTCTTCTAGATACAGCCCTTGCTTTCTTCTCCCCAGGTGCAGTGAACTGATAATCAGTTCTTTCAGACCTTCTCACCTCCGGGCTTTTGGCCCAGAATAGTCACCTGCAGTTTAGAAATGGCTTCTTCTGCAAAGCCTGTTCTTACCTCACCAGCGTGGGCTCTGGACTGTTCCTCTGTGCCCCCACAGTGGGTCATGTCCTCCCCATGTTGTGATCCTTCATCTTGGGAAGGCAGTACAGCACAGTGTTGGACAGTGTGGCCTTGGAGTCCTGGTTCTCTCCCTTAATGAGCTGTGTGATCTTGGGTGAACTGCATAGCTTCTCTGGGCCTCAGTTTCTCATCTCTAAAATGAGACTTCTACTAGAATCTGTTTAATCCTGTTGTCAGGAAGATGAAGTGAGGTAATACATGTAGTGTGCTCACAATTGTAGCTGGCTACATAGAGTGTCTGTAAAGTCCAACTGCTGTCCATGTCACATTGTAATATTATCACTGCTACTGTAATATTTTTACTGAAATACTCTGTCCCCTCCTGTGTATTCCAAGCTGAGTGAGATCAGGGTGTCTGTCTGGCATCTTCTTTTGTACCCCCAGTGCATGGCACATGCATTCTGAGGGTGTTTGTCCAATGTGGTACGCTGTGGCAGGTATGGGAGAGAAGAGGTCTGGGAGCTATGGGGAGAATGACATTCAGGAACCCCCTGTGGAGGAGACACCTTCTGGGCTGTGTTGTGTCTGATGGGTGGAAGCCAGCTGGGCCTGAAGGTCGTCGGGCAGCTGCTCCGAGGGCTCTGGGGAGGGTACGTAGGGAAGGTGAGGCTGCATGGGTGGGGCCAGCAAAGAAGCTGAGCAGTGCCCCGGGCAGTGCTGTCCAGGGGGAAGGATGTGAGCCACATGTGTCATGTAAAATTGTCTAGTCACATTAAAAAAAAACCAACAGTGAAAATGATTTTATAATATTTCCAAAATATTTTTTCAGCATGTAATATTTGTATATTCTTTCAACAAATACTATTTAATATACAAATCTGAATGAGATGGAGGTCGTTTCCTTTTGCTACTGCTGCTATTTGAACTCTTTCAGCCCTGGTGTCGTTTTACCCCTCTCGGGGCAGACCTGCCACATCCCAAGTGCTTGGCAGCTGCTGTCTGCCAGCGGGGGCGGCGGATGGCCTCAGCATCAGGAGGACTGGGTTGAGAGGTAACGGGTCTGGAACTGAGACAGCAGCAGTGTGCATGGAGAGGTTGAGGAGGGGGAGTAGGACTACCATGCTGCCCTCTTGGGTACTCTGTGAGCGTTGGCTAAACCGCTGGGCTGAAGAATTCAGGAAAAAGAACATGAGATTTTTTGGTTTGTTTTTAGGAATCGAAGGGCAGGAGGTTAGGATGGTGAGTTAGGTTTTGGGACTGGAGGTTTAGAGTAGGACCTTGCACTCCGTGGCTCGGGAGCTTCATCTGGGGCTGTGTGATCTTGGGGCCTGGCAGGTGGAACGGGAGCTCTGCGGCACACCCAGCACCCGCTCCCTGGGCCAGCCATTTCCCCCTCTGCCCACCGCCCATTCAGGTGTCCTCTCTGGTTTTCCCCCTCTCCCTGGCTCAAGGACTCCCTTCGAGGACTTCAAGGGAAGATCAGCCCCACACCCCCACCAGTAGATGGGTTGTGGTCAGAGCCAGCAGGAGAAGCATATATGTGTCAAAATTTGCAAACATGTTTCAACCTTCCATCTAAAATGACTGAAGTATTTTGCAGTTTGTAAGCCATTAGAATTTTAAAGTTTATTTTAAAATATACACACTCTTAAATTCTAAGCTATTTTTGATACAAAATATAGTAGTTCAGCAATTCCTAGAAAAGGTACCATTTTCATTTTTAGAGGTCAAACTCTGAGAATTTTCTAGGTCTCTTTCCAGGGAATGCTTCTGTTGGGCACTGTCTCTGTGGGAATGAGATGAGTGATCGCAGTGAGTTCACAGTAGAGAGGCAGTGCTTGTCGTCTGTTGAGTCTTACTTAGGATAGTCAGAGGTGAGGTGATGATTTCACCCATCCATCCGTCCATTCATTCATTCATTCATCAGTGAACGTTGTGCAGTGAATGTTGTGCATTTACGATGTGCCAGTCACTGTGAGGTTGTAGAGGTATAAAAAACAAGCTATTCTCCCTTTAAAAAAGCCCCAGTTACACAGGAATGTGACTGCAATGAAGAGAAAGAAATGCAGACTTGTATGGGATTAGGTACTTAATTATTTCAGGGCCAGGAAGAAAAGGGATGGTTGAATAGGGGAAAAAGAGTGCTGGAGAAGTTTGTGCAGACAGAACCCAGGCCCTGCTGAAGGATCACAGATGTTTCAGCCTGCCTTGGACCAGTCAGTCCAGCGTGCATCATGTGTGCCTGCACTCTTTAGGTCCACAGTGGCCAAAGGCATTCTTTTGGGTACCATGGAGGTGCAGCAGCTCAGAGCCGCGATGGTGGAGGGCACACGCGTGTGGTCAAGGCAGAGGGCTGGGGAGGATGGCTGTGTGACATCTGAGTGAGGCTCAGGGAGACTCTGACAGTCACTCCGTGGTTGCTCAGCCTGCGGTATGTGTCAGTCTCCGCTTTAGGTGTTAGGGACACACGCACGTGTACGCGCACACATGCGCACACTGTATACATAGAAACAGGAGCATAACCTGCTTTCCTTTGGGGCTATAGTGCAGAGGGCTAGAAGGATCTCACAGTAAGTAGTCAAGCAACGTGGTAAGTAGTACTTCGCCTTGGAAGAGTGATCAGGCCTCAGGAGGAGATTATGTTTAGTTGTATTTCAAAGATTGAATAGGAACGGGCATTCCAGGCAGGGGGGTGACATGTCCACAGGCACTAAGTTGGGAGAGAGCAAAGTGTGTTACGTGACTGCATTTGTTAGCCTACGCCGGCTAATGTGTTAGGTGCAGAGAAGCAGAAGGGATGGGAAAGATGGGGCCGGCAAGGACCCTGGCCAGCCACGCGGGGAGTCTCTGTTTTAAATGCCGTTGGTGGGGATCGTTGACAAATTGTATGAGCAAAGCAGCACAGGTAGTCTGTGTTTTCGAACGACCTCTCTACCCCCATACAGAGAGCACATGGAAGAAGACGAGCCCAGCGGCAGGAGGACTGGGAAGGAGAAGTGTGGGTAGGGTCCAGTGACGGAGAGGGACAGACAAGGTTGGGTGAGTGGGAGTCATAGTGACAGTAACCAAGATAGGAAAGCAAGCTGGTGGAATAAAGTGTGTTGGATTTTTGGGCTGCTGATTTTAAGGTGCTGAAGGAAAACCGAGTCTCAGGTAGAATCAAGTATCTGGATTTGCTGCAAATGAGGGAGGAAGGGTCAGCAACGAGGTGTAAGGTAGAATACTGGTGTGGTAGCACAGAGGTTTCCCTTCTCCAACTTTGATTTTTTGAAAAATTTTAAAGCTATAGAAAAGTTGAAGGAATAATGCAATGAGCTCCTGTTTGTCCTTTCCCTAAAATTGCCAAGTATTAGCACTGTGTTACATTTGTGTTAGTCTGTTACTGCCTAAACCATCCTGAAGGAAGCCAAGGGAGATAGCCATGGAGGTTTTGGGTAAAGAGCTCTGAGGGCAGAGGCAGCTTGTGCAAAGGCCCTGAGGTAGAAGGGCTTTTGTCCTTTGTTGTTTGTCTGTAAATAAGGAATCTATGCAGTTGGGAGTGGAAGAGCACAAAGGAGGATTATAGGAGATGAGATCAGGGAAGTGTCAGGAGTCCATATCATTCACATCGTTTAAGGTCTCGTAGGCCATGGCAAGGACTCTAGATTTTACTGTGAATGAAATGAGCAAATTTTGGAGGCTTTGAAGAGAGATGTGACATAGTCTGATTTACATTTCTAAAGGATCCCTCAGACTGTGCAGCAAATAGACTGGGGCGGAGGACAAAGTTAGAAACCAGGGGTTAGTTATAGAGGATGTTGTAGTATACAGACAAGGTCTTGTAGTCCCTGGACAAGGAGAGTATTGGGAGAGTGGAAGGGGTAGCCAACGGGACTTAACAGATTGGATCGAAGGAGTCTAAGTGAAGAGTCAGGGATGACTTCATGTTTTTGGCTTCTTCTGCTGGTAGAGTAATAATGTATGGCATTGGAGTTTGGTGGACAGAATTAAGGATTTGTTTCAGAATGCATTAAGTTTGAGACGCTTGTTAGGACATTGAAGTGAATATACCAATCAGACAGTTGGATAGAGAGGTATGGAGTTCAAGAGCGTGGTTTGGGCTCAGAAAGAACTATGGGTTTCATCAGTCTTTCGGTGCTCTGTAAAGCAGTGGAACCTGAAGAAGGAGGAAGCCTGCATGGAGCGGAGATCCAAACATGGAAGCTTGGAGCATCTCAGAAGTCTCATGTGGAGAAGTTGACGGGAAACTGGCCAAGAAAGAGCCTGCAAGGCAGGAGGGAGAGGACTGTCCTGGAGGTGGAGATCGCGTGAAGAAGCTCGGAGTGGGAAGTTGTGTCAGGTCCTGCTGTGAGGTGAGGAGCACTGAGAGGGAGAGGAGGCATTGGAGATTACCTTGATGAGAATATTAGAGTGGCTAGATAGAGCAAAGACGAGAGTGAATGGAAGGAGGAGGAAGACAACCAATGTGGTCACTGTCCTGAGGATTCTGCCCGAAGGGGAGCAGAAAAGATGGCAAGAGCCCGAGGAAGATGTGGGGTCAAGTAAGGGTCGATAAATATTTGAAAAACGGAATGGGCCGTGGAAGGATGCCGTAGGTGGAGAGAAGAGTGTAAAGGTGACAGGCAGATCCAGAAGTGGGTTGGTAGATAAATTCGGAGGCTAGAGCTACATGGTTCTTTGTGGCAGACTTCTGGAAGGGGCCGGGCAGACTTCTCTGGAATTACTGAAGAGTGTTCCCTGTCCGGGGGTGGCTGGAAGCCAGCCTGGAGTTTGCTTGAACTGGTGTCTCCCGGCTCCCTGGAGTTTGCTTGAACTGGTGTCTCGTGAGGCTCACAGGGCTCTGGTAGTGCCTGTCAGTGCTGCTGCAGCCTGCGTCCTCACCTGGGCTGTGGGGTGTTCGGGTCCCCGGCAGTTCCTTCCTTCCTTCCCTCAGTTCAACTCTGCCCCCCCCGCCCAGAAGTGTCAGCACACTGTTTCCGGGTGAGACAGTGTCATTTTCTCGGGGCTCATGCTGAATGACTTGGGGTTTTTGTTCTTTCTGCCTTACCCATGCTTCCCCTTCCCTGTCACCTTTCCGTGGTTTATTTGGTGTGGATCTTCAGCTTCAGAGGTGTGCAGACACGAATGCATTTTGTATTCCAAACATTATTATTCTGTGCAGACGGAGATGTTTAAGACACATTACTTTAGGGCCGTTAGATTGAGCAGAGGCTAGGCTTACTGCTGGAAAACCTAGCCGATGTTACATGTCTGTGAAATGAGATTCTGTAGTATTGGAATACTGTTCTGAGAGTTTCCCTTTTTTACAGGAAAGGAAATTGTACACTTCAACATTTTGTTACAGTAATTTGGGTATATCTTATTTAATTTTGTGCTGGCTAATGCAGGTTTTCACATTGGTTTTATTCATTTTTTTGTGTTTATCTGAGAAACTCTCTTAGTATTTCCTTCTGAAACCATCTTCATTTTCCAGCTCCATCTTTACAAACACTCATTTCTTTTTAAAAGACAAGTTGCGGTAGCTGTGGTTTGAGCAGGACTAAAGTCAGGCTGTAACAGCAGACCCGAGCTGCTGAGTTAGGCGGGATTTTATAGATCAGTGCGTCCGGCTTGTCCGTCTCACAGATCTTGAGATGATTGTCTTCCCACTTGATTGTTAAAGCCCCACAGAGTAAATGGTCAAACACCAACCCTAATACTGAGTCCTCGGGTCCATCCTGCTGTTCTTCCTTCTGACAACCTGTCTAAAAAGAGCTGCTAGCACAGAAAGGAATCTGCCCAAGTACGCGTCTGGCGCTCTTCGTCTAATGCTGGCGTACTCAGTGGGGGCTGCGGACCCGCATAACCCTGAGGACCTTGGCCATCTGGGCCGCGGCCACTCCGGCTGCCCCGCCATCCCTGTTAGTTTGGTCTTTCCTGGTTGGAGGTAAATCCGTTCTGCGTGTTGTTTCCTGTTTGCCAGCTGTCCCTGGAGATGATGGTGGTAACAGATACAAAAACTTGAGAGGCTGTTCCCAAGATCATTTCTATTTACATTTCTGAGTTTGCTATAAGAGAAGCTTAAAGAGAACATCTTTAGATTCTTGAATTAGAGAAGTGTTAGCAGACATATGATTATTATGTTTTGTAACCACAGATCTTATTACCCTAATACTTTAGAAAAGTAATGTTATAAAATATCATGAAAAATCCCCACTCCTTTGTTGGTGGATGTTCTGTATTGCTGAAACGCACCATCTTATTGTGAATAGTTAATTATTTATTCCCCCTGAATTGTACTTTGAAAGTGTAATTTATATTTATATTAAAATATAAATACATTTTAGGTACAAATGAGGATTTTGTCATAAGTCATCTCAAGTTACACATTTTCAAAACATGAATTTTTTAAATATAAAAAGTTAAAATAGAAACAAGTTGCCTAAATATAAATTGTTACATAGTAGCCTCATTGTAGCATTTTCAAATTGTTCAAATATTTTCAAATAGACACAAGTATCTAAGAACTATAAAGAAGGCTGCTGAGTGGATGTTGACAGTAAGACACAGGGTAAATCAAACGGCAGTTTAAACTAAAACAGCTTAGTTCAGAGGGTACTGCTGTTTTATAACCATATTTAAAAATTTGTTCCTCTTTTACTCCCTCAAACGGAGTTCAGGGATATAATGGATCCCATTATAGGTAAAAGGTCTGTGACTCAGCCATCGAGCTACTCAAACTCTTGGCTGTTTTAATTGCCACCATTAAAGCTTTAGTACTTTTATCTCATAAAAATAGATATCATTGATGTAAAATGTGTGCCTGTTGAAGATACATTTGTACCTCTGCCCTGATGGTTAGCTAATCATCCATTTGTGTTTGAAGTTAGTTAGATTTTTATGCAGATGGGAACTTGACATAGATCAGTGATTTGTTCAGATTTAGTCATTTAATTAAAAAAAAAAAATGCCATGTAGTAATAAGGATAATACCTAGCTAGAATATTTTCCCAAAAGAAACTTGCTTTGTTTTGGCTTGCATTTTAACTACATTTAATTGATGGAAGGATGGTGGACTTTTACCAGGCTTTGTCTTGAACCCAAGAGAGTAATAATGTTTCTCTAATTTAAATGCTGTGACTTTAACAATTCAAGGGAAATATAGAAGTCACTCTCTTGTGACACATCTGTGTAAACTTAACTATGGTAATTGGCAGTATTTCTCTGCCCATCTTCTGCAAAGGGGAAGATATCAAGGTGTGAAGGAAACTCCCAAGAACACAGCAGGAGCTAAATGTTAAAATGGGAAAAGCTACTTTTGTTCTGGGCTTTTCCCTCCAGTATGCTAGGGAGTCATAGTCATTCATTATTCATATTGCTGTGCACAAACAAGGTACAATGTATTCATTTAAATTGAGTACATCTCAAGAAAGTTTAAGTTCCCAATTACTATGTACACACTAATTTCTCTGTAGTATAAACAGAAGAGCAAAAATTGGTGGGGCAGTTCATTAAGTTATTTTCTGTTCTACAGCCGTAATTACGGAATTGTATTCAGATAAGAAAAAAAAAAAACCAACAATCTGACTTTATAAAAGGGACTCAAATCTGAAACAGTTCTGAAACTAAAACCTACCCACACAAAGCATTTGTGAGCTTAATATACATAACCAGGCTTCTGTTCTTGCCCAGCTGTGTAGATTCAATTATAATAATTTTCTCAGTTGCATAACATTGCTGTTTGTTTATTACTGCGTTATTAGTCAGTGAATGAACCTCCCTCTTTTTGACCCCTCCGCAGTGTTTATAAAATACTTAATTGCCTTGGTATCTTCTGTTTCATGTGTAATTCCAGCTGGAAGGAGTCATCGGGACACCATCCCCTTTAAGTGTTAAACAGACTGTTTCTAATGTGCAATAAAGTTTCTTTTAAAATATCTGGAACCTTTAATATTGTTTATAGTGCAGTTTCTTACATTTTTTACTTGAAAATGGAGTGGTTTTCTTAGAAAAATCCTTGTGATGATCTCCGTGGCAGTGAACTGTGAAACAGTGTTGGGCTCCAGCCTTCCTGAAGCAGCCACATTCTCAGAGTCATCTGAGCAGGTCCCAATGCCCCCAACACTCCTTCCCTTCACTGCATTCCACCCCACCCCACCCCACCCCATCGTTACCTTACCCCCAGCTCTCCTGCCGTCTCCTCCTCCTGCGTCCTAGAGTGTGGGAGCGTCAGGGATTAGGCAGCAGGTGTGATGGCTGAGATTCAGGCTCTGCAGAGAGGTTGCCTGGGTTTAACCCTGATTCCTCTTCTAACCAGCTTTTTGTGACCTTTGGCAAATGTATTGATCTCTTTGTGTGCCTTAGTTTTCCCGTGCATAGGATGGGGTAGTTTCCCAAGGTGCTTGTGAGCCCAGAACAGTGCTTGGCACCGAAGTTCTCAGCCTTAGCCGCAGTGGCAGCTTCACAAAGGTATATAGAAATACTGGGGTGCTGTCTGTCGTTATGTGGAAGGATCAATGTCTAGCATGAGAAGAGGGGTCATTTGTTGTTTATTGCTGTGTAACAAATTACTGCAAATTTCATGGATAAGACAACACCCCTTTCTTATCTCCTAGTTTCTGTGAGTCAGGGTTTGAGCACAGCTTCACTGGTCCTCTGCTCGGGGTTTCAGCAAGGCTACAGTCAGGTGCAAGGTCTGTGTTCTCATCTGGAGACTCGACTGGGGAAGAATCCATCTCCCAGACCATTCTGACTGCTGGCAGAATTTGTTTGCCGTGGCTGTACGTTGAGGGGCTTCAGCTCTTGCTGCCTGTCACTTGGGGCTGCCCTCCTCTCCTAGAGGCTGCCTGCTGTTTTTTAGCATGCTGGGTTCCCCCACTGTGGCCCCCTCACTCTGGTCACTTGCTCCCTCGGTGCCAACAACAGAGAGTCTCTGACCTTCATGGAGAGCCCGCATCCTCTTTACAAACCTCCCCTAGTTAAGCGAGGCTTATCCAGGAAAAAGTCTACCCTTTGAGTAACTTCAAACCAACTGATTTGGGACCTTAATCACAACTGCAAAGCCCCGTGATTTCTGCTGTATTCTGTTGCCTGGAAGACACAAGTCTCCTCTCCAGCCAGGAGGTGGAAATCCTACAGCCATCTTAGGATTCTGTCTCCTATAAAAAGTGAAGAAATTTTTATAGGACCAAAGTAGTTTATCATTAAGCCATTTATTGCCAACTGAATTTGCTAGACTCAGTCTCTGAGTTCTGGAGAACTTGCCTGCCTGGAGTGTATAAATTAGCTTTATCGCTGAGCTCCTTATAAATTGATTTTTTCCCCTCAAAGATTGTTCTATTCCCATTTCTACATGAACCCTTGGGACACGCCTTCCTTTCAGTCTACTGAGTTTGACTTTTTAAATTCATAGGAATAGCATAATAAGTTACATATAATACTAACATTTATGGAGTGGTGGAAAGTTAAATGCAAACTTGGTATCAGATGCTTTTCCAGAGCCAAACTGCATACGTTTCACCTTTCCAGTTCAAGAATCAAATTTGTTGTTGGGTATACCAGTGACAGCAAAGTGCACTGTTAGTGTACAGTAAAAAGTTATTGAAGTGAACTTAACTATTTTAGTATGCAAGTTTGGTCGTCATCCTTAAGTGTCTTTGAATAGGATTTATTTCTGCAGAACAGTTGCCCACTCTAGAAGCACTGTTTTGTGTTTTACTGAGTTCGATCCCCGGTAAGCTGGGTCGCTTTGGGTCTGGAGGTCTGCTGCCAAATTCCAGCCCCCAAACACCTCTTTGAGAACTGTAGGCACCTGAGAGCTAACTTGAAATAAGTAAGACAAACGCCTGTGAACTGGGAATTTGTTCTGTAGCTTCTCATTCATTGATATTTACTGAGTTGAGCCTGCTAAGGAAAACACTGTGCAAAGAGGTGAAGAAAAGAAAAAAAAAAAAAAAGAGGGAAGGGAGACACAATAAAATGAACTCATTAAGGCCCCTGAGCAAATTCGTTATCTTTCCTACTTTTACTTCTAGAGAGTAATGTCTGGTTAAAGATAATACTTGATGTTTTACTTGATGATAATATTTGATGTTTTACACAGTGAGGAACTGTGAGAAATTCAGAACAGGAGGCTGAGGGTATGACTGTGTATTAGACTCTTTGAACGGGTTTATATTTTAGTTTGCTTGTTGTAAGCTAGCTGCACCATGATACCCTGCCTTTTCTTGGGCATTTCTGCTGTGGGAATTGGGTGTAGTTTTTTTGGGGAGGCAGGCCTGCTTCCTGGGGGGGGCCACCCTCGTGCTTGTGGCCCCGGAGACCTGGGAAGCGCTTCACCATTACTGTGTTAGGCTTCGGAGTGTGTTAAATTTGAGGTGGTTTCTCTTTCTCCCCTGGCCAGAGTAGCATTAGGTTCTGTTGGCCCCTCTCCATTTCTCTTTTATCTGAAGAACTTCAGGGATAGGAGAGTCTTCTGACCAGGAATGCAGTCTGATTACCTGTATATACTTTTTGGAAAGCTAACACATGTAAAAACATAATTCAAGTCTTGTATAAACAATTAGGCTAATTTTTCCAAGCATTTATGAAGCAGTGGAGGTACATCAAAAGTATGTTCAGTTTACATCAGTTCAACTCTATGCCCTAGGGTGTATGTGTGGGGGGGGCACACATGCATTTGTATAAACACGTTATTTCAAGTACGTGGTCCTTAGATACAAACCTATTACTTCACCTGGTGCTTTTCCTAAGAAGTAGAGTGATGCGTTACCAAACTGGGGAAAAGAACTGTGTTAGATTCCTTGAAATATAGTAGATTAAATTTTTAAAAATCATATAAGCTATTCTTTTTAAGTGGCTTTGGGAAAATTTTCAGAGCAGGGCAGAAAGTGGGCTAATTTTCTTCCTGTTCCTCGAAAACCCCATTCATTCCTGGTGACAAAGCAGATTGATGGACTTGAATTCAGCTTCTGTCAGACAGAGTGATTCTGATACTCAAGCAGGATAATGTTTGTGAGCAGCAGTCTAAATGCCAGTTCTTAGCCACATTTTTATCTTTGGGCAGAAAAGTTAGTGATTTTCCACAGCTTTAGTTCGGAGTTAAACTAGAGCTCTTCTCTAATCCTTTGAAGGCAGAAGTCCCAAATTTATAGTAAATTAAAAGCCATTTTAACCCATAGATTAGTGTTAGGCTCTTAAAACTAAGGCCTTTTATGGTTTTGGAGGAAGACAAGTAGCTTTCTGGGCTTGGAGAAGCCCTCCTCATCCTCTGGGCGAGTATGAGCACGTCCCACTGGCTGGTAGCCACCACATCGGGATTACCATCCAGGGTTGGCCCCTTTCTAGCTGTGTCACTAAAGCCTCAGTTTTCTCATTTATAAAAGAGCAAGAATGTCACCCACCTTGGCAAAGTCATGTGGTTATTACAGGCACTGAGGGAGAAGGTTGTGAAATGCACATGTAACTGTACAGTACATGGTTTAAAAACCTCATTTAGTATCGTGTCTGGGGATGGCTTCAGGACTTCCTGTCAGACATGCTGTTGTCTCTCTCCTAACTCCAGGGCTATTCCCTGATGCTCTTCCCTGTCACCCTGAGTGGGGCCAGCTGGAGGCAGCATTGCAGGTACTCAGCAGGGTTCCAGCCTGCACTGGAACCCGTGTCTCCCTGAGGCCACCTCCCGCCTCTGCGGGTCATTCCCAGCAGAGTGTGACCACCTGCACAGAACGGAGACAGGGAAAGGGAGATGGCCAGAAGGGCAGCGATGGGATGGCCCAGAGGGCGGTATGGTGCACAGATGCCCCTTTCTCCAATGGGAGGGAGTCTGCTGTGCTCAGGGTCTCACAGACAACTTGGAAAGGATTTAGCATTGGTGGAGTTTCACTGCTGTGTTACTCTAGCTAAAGTGACTATAGAAACACTACAGGAGAGCGCCTTACAAATGAGAGATGCAGTCCGACCGTTCCTATGGTATAGTTTTACTCCTACATAGAGGATGGGCAGTATTCAGTATCCAGTGTGAACTATTTAATATTAAATATAGCATGATTGCTTGGCTCATTATTTTCATTATTTTGGACTCCACTTATATTCAAAATGTGTTTATAATTTAGATGCCATTAAAGTGGTTCATGTTAATTTGCAGCTATTTAAGATTTTGTTTGTATGACACATCTATTCTAAGGATGGATTAAAAACACAAGCAGAAAACTGAAGTTTTGGAAATGCCTTCAGATGATTTTTAAATGAGATATTTCAGCAGTAATTAAAATTTTCAGTTCTAAAATTTAATGGTTCTGAAGCACTCATAAAGATGACTCAACATTCATTATATTTAACTCGGTAATTATTTTGACTCTATCCAACAAAAATTATACAAGTCGTCTTTATATGATTATACCAATATTCCTATTTTTATTCCTACCAGTGACTAAAATTGAGCATAAAAGAAACTGCCAATTCAGTGCAGCGTTTGAGCACATTTTACATAAAATTAGCTTTGTTTATAGAGTCACATGCTATGTTGTAAAATATTTGATAACCACTCTTTGAGATACATAGACATGTGCACACACATACTCTCCCCACCCCAGAGAAGCAGATGAATTTGCCCCACTTTAGCTGTATTGGTATAATCCGAAGTGTATCTTGAAGAACATTTTTATTCGAGGTATTGTTAGAAAAAAGGGATGGAGTGGTTACGTACCTTTAGGAACACCCTGCACATTAATCCACCACTCAGTGTAGTAAGGGCTGGGACTCTTGCAGTAAAGAAAACTACTTATTTGGTTAGCCCAGGATTCTCTAAACTTATGTGACCTGAGTCATCTTTTCATGTAACACTTTTTAATATCCAAAACTTTAAAAATGTTGTTTCACACATCTTGCCTTTCCAGTTCATATGACTAACAAGCTTGATAATTATGCATTTGGGTGTTTTTGTTCATAAAGGTACTCATTCAATAAATCATTGTTCCTGGAAATTAAGAATGAGCTGAATAAAACTAACTGGCATTTAAAGGCTTGACCTCAAGGCCCTGATTCTAATACCAAATTTAGCCAAGCAGAAAATAGCCCAACCTTTAATTGTCCTCTGAAGAATATTTTTATACTTATTTTTTATTTTTTAAATTTTTTAAAAAGATTTTACTGATTTACTTGGGAGAGACAGAGTGGGAGAGAGCGAGCGCAGCAGAGAGGGAGAAGCAGGCTCCCCACTGAGCAGGGAGCCTGATGTGGGGCTGGATCCCAGGACCTGGGATCCTGGCCTGAACCAAAGGCAGACACTTAACTGATGAACCACCCAGGTGCCTCATACTTGTTTTATATCCAGTAGTCATAGTTGAGAAGTGTATCACTTGACTCTTGAAACTCCTGTCTGCTCCTCCATAAACAGGGCTTCACAAGCTTGCTTGTCATACATTATTTATGCTTTCAGTCACCTGATCTCAGGCATGAGTTGTCGTTCAGGCCCATGGAAGAAGTGACCTCTGGGCAGCACCAGGCTGACCGCTTTCAGGAGGCCCCCTTAGTGTCAGCGCAGGTCAGGTGCTCTGCTTCCCCCCGCTGGTACTGTGGCTGGCTTGTTTACTGTTATATCCCTAAATATTTGTTGAATGAACAAATGAGTTGGGCACCAGATACTGAGTGCATCTTCTTTTTCTCAGTGTCACTGACAAGAAAAGTGTGTTTCAACAGGACTCACGGAGCCTTTGAATGCACTATTGCACCCTGTATGCTCTTTTGGCTGAAGATTGAGCTTCAGTTTTCGTACTGGAATTCCTTTTTTTTTTTTTTCTTTTTAAGATTTTAGTTATTTGACAGAGAGAGATCACAAGTAGAGAGAGAGAGAGGAGGAAGCAGGCTTCCTGCCTAGCAGAGAGCCTGATGTGGGACTCGATCCCAGTACCCTGAAATCATGACCCGAGCTGAAGGCAGAGGCTTAACGCACTGAGCCACCCAGGCAGCCCTGGAATTCCTTTTTAAAAGAGTGTCAAGGGATCAAGAACCTAGGGAGTGATACTGGAAAAATAAAAGTGAAGCGCATCAATAAAAGATGTGTTTCCAAAGCCACCAAAAAACAAAACCAAAAACTAAAAAGGAAGCAAATAGTACTTTGCAATCTTAAGTGAACACTTTGTATTTTTACAAATCATTGAAATCATAGTTTAGCGTGTTTTAAGCTTGTATCTGTTGTTCCTTTAGCCTTGGGTGGCCCGCGGCTTCTCCCCCAGAACCTCAGGTTCTCTGAGAGCACAGATACCTCCCTTTGGCTCAATGTGCAGGGAAGGGCCGTGCTCCCAGAAGTGCAGTGTCGTTACTACAGAGTAGCATTTCGATTTTAGATTTGTTTGTATCACTCAGTAAGTACAATGTTTTGCCTTCGCTGTCCTGCATTACTGAACGTTGTTAGTTTGCAGAGCTTGTACCTATTGGAAACACTGTGCAGTGTTACTCTCACGTGGCTCGTGCCTGTTACTTGACATTGCTAACAGTTTGAGGCTTTACGGATGTAATTAAGGCAAAACATGAGTAAATAAGCTAGCTTTTAAGCCAGGCCAAGCTGATGAATGTTGGATGGAAAGCATACCTGAGGTAAATGAAAAGTTTCCTCTTAGGCACTTTCTCCTTTTCTTGCGAATGCTCCTGAATACTTTGGGTCTCTTTTGCTTAAAGGTGAGAGAAGGGTTGCCTTCACTTCTTCATCTCTGCCCTCCTTTGGTTAACTTTGCATCTTGTCTGTTCTGCGGTTTTACATAAGGTGACTTGCTTCTGTGTTTGCCTGGTGTATACATTTTGAACAGTGGAATTAAGGATAAAAGTGATTATCTTTAGGTTATGGTAATTTTTTTGACAAGATACACATACACACCTTGAATCATTTTTGTTTACCGTTTAAATATTAGTCATGCTGTTTTAGTTCCAGAAGTCCATGGCACCATCCTTACAAATCCCGTAATATTCCAACAGGCACATGGAATTGTGATAGAAAATGTGTCAACTGCAAAGTCCTATGGTGTGTATTTAAAAATACCTTTGGTATCTAACATTCTCCACGTTGGCAATGCCCTATATGGTAATATCAGATGTTAATGGCATTGATTACCTGTCAGGCAGTGGGAATTGATGGGAAAATGTCCGCTGTAAAATTAAATAGCATTAGAGAAGACTGTACCATGCGTGGGGAGGGGGAGCACGGCTGGGCCTGGGAGACTTTGTCAGGGTATTACTGTGAGCTCCAGGTTTTTTCCCCCACATGATTAAGGCAGGCCATCTGTTCTTTGTTAAATGTTTACAAAAACAGCTTTTCTCTAAAAGATTTAAGGAGATGTGGGTCTGGTAAACACTATAATATTTCTGAGCACCTTTTTCACCCTATTTCATATAGTACCAAAACATAATTCTGCTGCATATCAAACAGGATTAATACTTTTTTGTATTTACTCTTTATGTTTTTTCCTTCTTATGGAAGATTAAAAATTTTAAGGGATACTAATTTATGGATTCATTTATTACTGGAAGGAGCATCTAAAATCATTTGTATGCTAAAATGTGTAGATAAATTTTCAGTCTTTTTGTATTTGATGCTCTGTGCTTTTCCGAGTTCATGAATGTGTACCAGGTATTTCTCATTAGAAGCTGGCACTTTGTTGCTGGGGTTAATGCCATGCAGATTAAAGCGAGGTATGCATACGTGGGATTAATTCACCGTTCTATGCTTGAAGCTTTGTTTACTGGTGGACTTTTCTCTTTCCATCCCTTTCCAGGAAGTACTTTTTCTTCCATTTCCTGAAAAATAGTTTGTCCCAAATAAGTTTGACCTCTAAGTCTCTTAGAAGAAAAAAGGCTTTTTCCTTTTTACTTACCTTGGAAATAATAGGTAACAATTAACTAGACTTCAGCTGAATTTTAATCACACAGTTAAATCAGACGCTGTGAATTCTCAGGTAATGGGAATGTGGACGGCACCTTGGCTGATGTTTGTTGAGCATGTGTGTGAGGGAGAAAGGCAGGACAGAGGGTAACTTCTTTTAGTGTTTGGCTTGCTGTGCTATTCCTGTGTGGGAACCTGTTCACAGAGACTCCCTCCCAACGTGTGCTTTTCCTCAGACTTCTGCTCTTGCTTCTTTCTCTTTCTGTATAGCTTTAATCTTCTGCAGGTTCATCCTCTTTTAGCTATGACTGGGAAAAGGCAATATGTATTTTAAGATTTTCTAATACCGTTGAATTTTGAAAGAGACTTTGGAAATCATCTGACCCAACCCCTTCATTTTGCAGATGAAGAAAATGAACTGTGGATGAGTGAAATGATTTTTCATTGATAATAGAGCTAACGGCAGGACCCAGACTAGAGTTTGTGTCTCTTACCTTGTAATTCTGGGCTCAGTCTCTTGTACCAGTACAGATGGGAGAATTGAATGTGGGTTTCTTTAGTGACCACGGTAAGGTTTAGTGGGGATAGTATGCCCACTTTCTTTTCAGGCAGTAATGTCTTAAAATTTTGGGATGGGGGTCACTGGACACTTGGGAAATCAAATGAAACCCATGGAGAATTTCCTAGAAGGATGCCCATATGTAAGATTTCAGGAGAGGAAAAAAAAAAAAAAGATTTCGTAAGCACAGAGCCCGAACACTGGTTTACTGGTTTAGAAAACCTAGATTCAGATCACAGCTCTGTCTCCTGCTGTGTGACCTTGGGTGAGATCACATAACCTCCTCAGACTTTCCTTCCTTTCCGAAAGATGAGGGCAGATCACCACATTTTTGTTGGTGAGAGTCAGGTGAACTAATTCCTGAAAGTGCCCAGCTCAGTGCATGGCCTGGAACAGATGCTCAGTTACTCGGACTGGAATCTGATTTATAGTACCTTGCTGATGGGGAGCATAGCTTTTGGGTTACTCACGAGTCCTCTGCAGACCTGGATCTGGGCTCTTCTACACCACCCCCCCACCTTTGGGAAGTGGTATGGTCAGGAGGGTGGGCATGTAACTCCTTGGGAATGGGACTGCATCCCTGAATGTCAGAGCCCAAATCCAGCTCCTGATTGGGGCTGGCGTGGGGGTTGAATGGTGTCGGGGGTGTCAGGTGCTTAGCATGTGTGTGGCCCATAGTAAGACTGTTCAGTAACCACTAGCAGCCATTATTGTTACTGTTTCTGTTATACTTACTATTCAGTGTCTGGAGAAGCAGATGAAAAAGTCAAAAACAAACCCAACCCCGAGTGACATTTGAAGATATAACATTTTAAAGTATTTCGCTGAACTACAAAGGTTCATTAGATGTTGTAATTTGCAGTGCAGATGATACTCTACCCCTGTCCTGGTTTGGAGTGGACTCTGCTCTTGGCTGACCAGTTAACATCCCATCCCAATTGTTAATAGTCTCTACTGTGTTAAGCCCATCTCAAGATGCACTCCTTGTGAATGTCAAAAATCTGCAAGGCTTACCAGCTCGACTATTTGGATTTTCTGTTCCTCAGGAAAATGTGAAAATGTGAAGCTTTGGTAACTTAAGATAAACACTCTCTGTATTTCATGTTAGTACAAGAAATTTAATGAATCACGAGTCATGAAGTTTGGCTATGTGCTTTTAATGTATCATTTTCATGTCATTTAAATCAGAAATGGCCTGTACCATATAAGATTTGTGTGTGATACTTGGATTTCAAACTTTCACAGTACCTGAATCATGTGGTGCTCAGTACACTTGTTCTTGTTAAAAGAGGCTTAATTATGTATCTTTAATTTGAGTTCTCATTCCCACAAGAGGAGAAGAATTCCATTTAAATTCATTCGTTGGGTTTAGCTTCTGCTGCTGTTCTGTCATTCGCCAAGTCCCACACACGTAGGGGCTGCTAAGAAAATGGACAGTGTCTTCAGGTGAATGAGAGTTACTTTTCTTCCTGAACCGGAATTTTTACTGTATTGCTAGGTTACCCTTTTTCTTTTTTAAGTGTTTATGTAAGTGCTTTCTTGTCTTTTGGGTGAGAGAAAAGGATAGATTTTACAACTGTATAGTTGGTAAAATATTTGCTACTTGGAGTGTAAAGTTTCAGAAGCATCAGCTACTAACTTTCAGTTCCTTTCTTAAGTATGAAGAATGATAAACTAATTTCAATTCCCATTTGTGTCTCTTAGCATTCTCCGTCGGAGCCCTTTCTAGAGAAACCAGTGCCGGATATGACTCAGGTTAGTGGACCGAACGCTCAGCTAGTGAAGAGTGATGATTACCTGCCGTCCGTAGAGCAGCAGCCACAGCAGAAGAAGAAGAAGAAGAAAAACAACCACATTGTTGCCGAGGAGCCCAATAAAAGTTTTGGTAAAGATGACTTCCCTGGTGGGGTTGATAGCCAAGAACTAAATAGGAACTCACTAGATGGGTCCCAAGAAGAGAAAAAGAAAAAGAAAAGGCCGAAGGTAAAAAAAGATCCGAAGGAACCGAAAGAACCCAAGGAGAAAAAAGAGCCCAAGGAACCCAAGACCCCGAAAGCCCCTAAGATTCCCAAAGAGCCAAAGGAAAAGAAAGCAAAAACTGCCACGCCAAAACCCAAATCCAGCAAAAAGTCAAGGTAGGCTGTGGGCAGAAACAACCACCCCCAAACGCAGTGTAGAAATGCGCAGGCAGCGACAGCCCTTGGAAGGGGGTGGGTCTGGGGACGGGGGAGGGGCAGCACTTAGCTGTTTGCTACCGGGTTCCTTTCTCTGATAACCCGACCTGAAAAGTGAAAGAGTTTTATACGTTCTGAGATTTAGGACTCAATTACCACAAGCTGTTTATTTGGATGGTACATTGTAGACTTCACTGGGTAAAAATTCTTTGTAATTTTAAAATCATTTGCCTGTATTTTTGTGAAAGTTTGCCATTGACCAGATAGAACAAGATTACCAGCTTACTTATTTGTAAGCCTAGACCAGCAACCTCATTTTCAAGGACAATGCAAAACAGGGAAAGAAGGATTACAGGAGCAAGATAGGTCACTATATTTCACTCAGCATTTCAGCCCTGTTTCCCAGAAGTTGAAACAGGAGAATTAATTCTCTCCACTTGGCGGAGTAATCCTTCCAGGGGCAGGGTTGAAATGCTAGTGGGCAACGTGGGAGAAATCAAATAGCAGTTATCCATTAGATATGCATGCAAGAATAGCACACACTTTGGCTTCTAGGAAATACCCTCCTCCACTCCATACTTCCCTCTGTACTTCCCCTACCGACTCTGACCCCCCAGAAGGCATATTTACTCAGTAAGAAAAGCTGAGAGGAGAAGACATTGAAGACTAATTTTTTTCATTTGTACTGAACATTTCTTACAACCGTTCTGAACCAATTCCAAACATCTGAATCTATTTTTCGGAATATGGCTTATGTTAGAAAATATAGTTTCCAGATGGAAGTATGGTCAGACTTGGTTAATCTGAACCTGTTTGCAAACTGCATTAGAAAACACACTCCCCCTCCGACCCCCATGCGCATGTATACACACACACACACACACCCGCGCGTGTGTGTATATACATGCATGCTCAGGTCTGCGACAGATGTGCTTGATGAGAACTTTTTGAGTTCGCTGACCTGCAAACCTTTGACTTGTAGGCTTTCCTGTGGGTGCACGCGCAAATACAGAGCGGAGATGATTTCTGTGACTATGGAGATGTCCCTGCAAAGGGAAAGAGTAAAGTTGGATTTTCAAACTTGTGCTCAGAATATCTATACAACCCCCAAATAAGTTATTCTGTAGTGTTTTGAAAGTCTGTATCACAGTCACTTAAAAGTTTTTGTCATCAGTACTTTTTATGGTGCCAAAATAACAGAATTCTATTCAGTAACTCAGTCTTACAGGTAACTTAGGAACCTTCTTTGATGCCTCAGTAGGCGGTTTCTTAATTAAAAACCATTTTTTCCCCCACGTGAACACTCTTCTAAACTTACAACCCATTATAAATTTTGCTTTCATTTATTTAAATATTTCATTTCCTTAAACACTTCATTAAGTACTTATTCTCTGTAGCTGCTCTGTTAAGGGTTAGGGTTGAGCCGGGAGGACATGGGTAGACTTTCAGTCTGACTTACCAAGGGTTCTTTAGAAATATAATTGCCTAAAAGCTAAGTATTGTGCTTTTGGTAGGAGGACCCATATGGTTATTTTTCCCAAGTAGAAAATTTCCCAAGGAGAAGTTGCAGCAAAATTTTAAAAGAATGTATTATTATTATTTTAAAACTTGAAATGTAAGAGCCTGTGTTCTAAAGAAGCTTCCTAGAAATCGGAAAATATGTCACCAAGACTAGCTTTAGCCTCAAGGTCTATCTGTCTTTAGTTTGTATCTTTAATTTTTTTAATCTAGCACCTAATGATAAACGTCGATTAAAAAAAGAAAAAAAAGAAACCCACTGTGTCTTGGATCTTGTCATAAATTTCCAAGTATGTTACCTTCAGGTTCTGAGTCTACCTTGACTTAGTCCTGTCTTTAAAAACATACTTTTAGCTTACCCTTACCTCTTTTGGGATATATTAGGGCAGATATCAAAATGCTGTATTGAACAGTGAAACTTACTGAAAATTTCCCAACAGCTGTAAACAAGTGTTAGGAACTTGGGGCATCAGATCCAGTCAGTTCTGATCACCTGTGTCCCTCGGTGCAGAGAGAGGCCCTGTGTTTACCCATGAGAGAAAATTCCAGTGTGTGTTCTCAGCTGCTCATCCTTAAGTTTGCATTGTCTCTGCAGAGTAAATTTTTGGCATTGCTGAATCCGAGTAATGGTTTTGCATTAGAGTCATATGTTTTTGATAGGAGAGAGGGCATGTGATTATTTTCTCCCAGGAAGAGTGTTGGGTACGCCCCCCCCCCCATTGCCTTAGGGTCATAGTCTCCGTGGATGCCTCCTAGAGGTGACAGTTGTTAATCCCCAAGTGGTGTGCAGATAATTGAATGGAACATTTCCACTGAGTGTGGGGATGTTCATGCAGAATGGGGGCTGATGTAACGGGGCCCAGAGACATGGGCCCTGTTGAGTGGTGCCAGCAGTGTTTGGAGGACCTCCGTTGTTCTTGGTGGCTTGACCATTTACTTGTTGGGCCACCTGCTGAGTCAGGACAGAGTGTGATGAGGACACTCCCGGGAGGCTTTCCTGTCATTGATGGTCAGATGGGGGTGGCTGTCCAAGAAAATGGTAATCGAATAGAGATTTTCAGTAAATTAACAAACCAACCCATTATTGTGTTGAGCCACAGTTTCTACTGGCCAGATGAATTGAGTATGTCAAGTTGTGGTCTTGTGTTCTGCTGAATCTAGGAAGGAAATCGTGTCCCTGAAGCACAGATAAGTAGAATGCTATACAACTACATGTAAATTCTGAATAGCATAGCAGAATAATTATGTAAATTGAATATGCAGTGATGAAGGTAATAGGGGGTTTGGGTTATGTTAGCACTGGGGTTGAATTGCCATAGCAGTTTGCTTTTAAGCACTGGAATACAGCAGTGGCAATTTTGTTTTGCAAAATGTTATGTGATACCAGTTATTTCCATCCTTGAATAAGTTAACTTGATGAATTTGTTTATACAGAAAATAATTTTCCTACAGAGGGCTGAAATAGAAGGGAATAAACAGAAGTGAAATGAAAAATTTAGTGCAGAACTGCTCGCATCTTTCCCGTTCGGCCCCGGATGCCGGATCATTGAGCATTCCGCAAACAAATACGCTCTCTGAGCGGGCAGTGACAGAAGTAACCACTGCTGGTCTGCCTGGCTCTGTGGTATGTCTGTGGCAGGGAGAGAGCTTGTTCTGCCTCAGTCACACACTCTCGATGCTAAAGCACATTTAGAAAGGGTGGCTGTCCTCCGGGGCTGACTCTGTATGCCTTTGGGATGTCTGTCTCATCCCCTGCCGTTCTCCTGCATTCCAGAAGGCGGCTGGGGCTTGCATTTGTGGCCCTTCCCAGCAAACTGGCCCTTTTGGCAACCCACATACAATGATATTGCCTTGCCTGTGCAGAAAAACTCACAGTATCCACCTAGCAGCTGGGACATAGAATGATAGAGAAACAGTAAAAGGTATTCAGCACTTCAGGAAAAGACATTTAAAATCTTAATAATGAGAAAAATGGGCCACATTCCACTTTTCTATTAGAAATGTATCTTTCTTTTCTCTTTCCCTTTTATGTTAAATATATATTTTTCTACCCATTTTTTTTCCTGGTGCTCTCCCCAGGTGTCCTTATAGCCTTCAAATATTGGCAGTAAATATTGAAAATAAGAGCTAAGACATTTGTGGGCTGGAGGGGATGCCATTTTGCATACGGAAGAATTCAAGGAGCTGAAACAGGAGAATTTTGCATTCTTCTCTTCAGTGTGTTTTCTGTTGTGTAAGCATGGGCCTTGTGAGTGAGATAGAATTTGGAGGAAGCGCTTCCTTTGAATGACTCTTGAAGGATTTAGTGGTCCATTTAGCTCTATAAAGACTCTTTGAATGGGCATAAAGAAGGGAACTTGGCCCGAGGTTGTGACTTGACTGGTGAAGCGCTGGTTAAAGGGAGCCGTGGAGACTCGCTTCTGGTGCAGCTTCCTTGCCGTTTCCCAGCCCCAGCATCCAAGTTAGCAGGAAACTAAAATGCCGTTTCTCAGGGAGGAGAGACGCAATATTTTAAGTGGACGGCAAATGTACCACTCTTACTTTTCAAAAACACAAAGTACTAAAAACATGTAGAGTATATTTTTGGCAAACCACACTATTATTATCATTAATATTAATGTGGCAACTTTCTTCTGAGGATCTAAGAAAGTAGCTGTGTTTTACCGGAGGAATATTTTTATTCAGCCTACAAGCCCCGTGGTGGTATATTTTGGTAACCTAGTACATAGTTTATATAGTGTGCTCTTAGACACATAAAATTTCTCAGCAGAGATTAGACACAAAAGCAAACCATTAAACTAGTTTTGCTTAATCAGTACAGAAAGCCTGGAGAGTCAGATACCTCTCCCTCAGGTACATAGGTAATAAAGTAAATTAAACCCGCAGCTTTTCTTCTGTTTCCTTGTTCTTTCTTTTATATCCTATGATTTAGTTTTGACTCGTGGCATTGGATAATTGGAAATACTGAATTAGGTATTTTGGACAGTGTGCCTGCAGAAGAGGGTATAGATTTTTTTAATGTGTGGTCACAAAATGGACTTTCGAGCCCTTTCAGTATTGGAGAGGAACAAGGGGGAAAATGTGCCTGTGGGCATTGTGCTTCTCTGCCCCTGGTCTGCCCTGCCAGTCTCTGGTTCATTAAATCCAAGCTCCAGGTCAGGGATACCAGGTAGGTGGCCGCCTTCCCTGGTGGTCTCAGAGGTTCTGTTCTCTTTGAAAGGGGGCTATTGAGTCTTTCTTTCTCTCTCTTTCTCTCTCTCTTTTTTTTTTTTAAAGGATTGATTTATTTGAGAGAGAGCATGTGAGCAGGGGGAGGGGTTGAGAGAGAGAGGATCTCAAGCAGACTCCTCACTGAGGGTGGGGGTGAGATTGAGTCTCAGGGCTCAATCCCACAACCGTGAGATCATGATCTGAGCCAAGATCAAGAGTCAGATGCCTAACCGACTGACCCACCCAGGCGCCCCACCATTGGCTCTTAATCCCAAATCCTTTTTTGCTTCAGGATGACCATCTCAAAGTCTTTCTCTTCCCAGTGACAGGCCACCTTATCACCCTTCCTCCATCCGATTTGTCCTCAGTTGGCTGAGTGAGCAGTGGGGGAGTAGTCATCAGGCACTTTTTAGTACAGACCGCGCTAGCTTTAGCAACACGTGGTTTGGTTGCTAGTCCTCGGGGCAAGAGAATGCCCAGCACCACTGACCCTTAAAAAGCAGGTTCTGCTGACTCCTTCCCTGTGCTCGATGCAGGGAGGGACCGCACTGGGCCTGGCTGACGTTTGTTTCTGCCTGTCCAGGGAGCTGGGTGAGCTTGAGAGTGGTGGCCTGCTGCCTCTCTGGTTGATGTGGGAGAGTGTGGCTTCAACCCTGCTTCCAACTCTCATTGTGCCTATCCGATGGAAGTTGAATTGGGGAGGAGGCCGGTGGTGGCAGTGGAATGTTAAAGGGGGATATTTCTAGAGACGTGTTCCTTCAAAGACTTTCTTAAGTGGCATTTTAGGGCGGGACACATGCCATTCTACAATGTGGTGGTGACGTTAGAATTGGAGGATAAAGAGCAGGAGGAGTCCTAGGCTGATTGTTTTTTTAAAAAAAAAAAAAATGATTATTAAAAATGTCCATATAATGGACGCCTGGGAGGCTCAGTGGGTTGGGCCTCTGCCTTCCACTCAGGTCATGATCTCAGGGTCCTGGGGTTAAGCCCAGCATTGGGCTCTCAGCTCAGCGGGGAGCCTATTTCCCTTTCTTAAAAAAAAAAAAAAAAAAAAAAAAGTCCATATATAAAAATGCTTTTGAAAGGTATGAAAATCTGTACAAATGCAAAATTTGTCACATGATATAGAAAGATCTTTCTGCTAGTTGTCTTCTGCCCACCTGGGTAAGGGCCCCTTCAAGTCTGGATGCTGTGCCAAGCCACCGTGATTGCGTCATCAGCCATCTGAAGCACCAGCCCTCCCTCCAGCTTCTCAGACAAGTCTGTGTGGCCTAGCTTTAAAATGTTAACTGGGAGACAGGTGGCGGGGGTGCTGGTCCTGGAGGGCTCAGTTGGTTAAGCATTTGCCTTTTGCTCAGGTCATGGTCTTGGAGTCCTGGGATCTAGCCCTTTGCTGGATTCAGTCTCCCTGCTCAACGGGGAGTCTGCTCCTCCCTCTTCCTCTGCCCACCCCCAACTCTCGCTCAAATAAATTAAAAAAAAAAAAAAAAGAATCTTAACTGGGGAAATAGTATGAATTATAAAAGACACCATTCTTCTTAATTTTGATGTTGGAGAGAGAACTTGAACTTCCATTAGAATGCTAATTGTGGGGACGCCTGGGTGGCTCAGTTGGTTAGGCGGCTGCCTTCGGCTCAGGTCATGATCCCAGCGTCCTGGGATCGAGTCCCACGTCGGGCTCCTTGCTTGGCAGGGAGCCTGCTTCTCCCTCTGCCTCTGCTTCTCCCTCTGCCTCTGCTGCCACTCTGCCTTCTTGTTTTCACTCACTCTCTCTCTCTGGCAAATAAATAAATAAAATCGTAAAAAAAGAACGCTAATTGTGTATATAGCCCCGAAGTCTGTATGAACAGTATAACGTCTTGGTCCTTTGGCTTCTCCTGTTAGGATGGGTGGGAGTATTTTCTCCTTGTGGGTTTTACTGTTTACTCTGCCTAGTTCTCTACCTACCTGTGGCACCTGTTTAAAATGTGGACAAGCTGCCCAACTCATTTGTTGTGTTGGCCATGCTGGCCGATCGGAGAAGATCCTTATGAATCCAGGGGATGGGGTTCTAACTGCCACAGTTAGCCCAGCGTCTGCCCTCTGGGGTCGTGGGAGCACAGTGCCTAAAAATAAGAGTGGCATCTGAGAATTGGACACTGTCAGTTGGCACTCGGGGGATATGCTTTAGGATAAGGGTGTACTGTTTGCATCCATTTTGTAATGTCTGATTTACTCAATTCTTTATGTTCTATTACAGTGCCAGGCGGTGCCATGTAGTCAGAGCGACTGGTGTTCATGTTGGCTTCTGGGATACGATAACGTGTTAGCTAACTAGAGTTCTTTTCCTTGTCACTGGCAGACCTTAATTCAGTCCATAAAACTCAGTGACCCTGAGGTTTTCAATAACAATTCTTGACTACATGAGGAGTCTCCCCCCCCCATATATTTAATATATTAAAAATGAATTTGGCTGTTCAGAAGGCTTTCTAGCTTTCTATTGTACTTTCTTTCCCTTCCATCTTTCCTCCTCCTTTAAATAAGGGGCAGCAACCCTGTAGCTGTCCTCAGGACTGGGTTCTGATGAACCAGGGGCCCCACAGATGGCCCCAGGTAACAGAAGACATTCACCAGGACAGGTCGAGGTCTGAAGGGTACCCCCAAAAGGCCAGGCATGCACTGGACTCTTAGAGTGTGTGAGGAGGTTAGTGTGAGGGGGTTGGATGGCTTTAGGCCAGGTCCAGGACTCAGACCTGGGCCCAGAAACAAGACAGGTGTGGCTCCCGTCTTAGCAATGCCACTTCTCCGGCTGAACATGTTGCCTGTCTGGCCCTCAGCTTCTTCATGCTTGGAAGGTTTGATTGTAAAATGTAAAGGCGAGGCACGTTGAGTTGAAATATACTTTCATTTTAAATGAAAGCAAATTAGGTTTTTGTATCTTTTCTAACTTTCTTTGTTCTTTCCTAAAAATTCAGCATGGTTAATATACTTAAGGAGTACTTGATGCTAGAAGAGCTATTTAAGGTAACAATTTAGATTAAATTCAATGTCTTAGAGGCGTTTTCATCCAGTGACTTTCAAAGAACTTAAAAAAAAACCCTATTAATTTGTCACTGAAGTCCTGTTTGTTGTTCAGAAATAAAATAGAATCCCCTCCCCTTCTCTCTTTTTCTCAACTCTTCTTTCTCTTTCTCAACCAGAAGAGCTGGGTGAAGAATTTCTAGGTGGAGTTTAGGAGCTCGGGGGGGGCTGGGCACCCCCTTGGAGTGACGCACATGACCCCAGTCAGGCAGCTCAGCATCCATAAGCTGGCTGGCGGGGCCCCGAGGGCAAGGGCGCAGGTCAAGGCTGGTGCTCCCATCCCACCATCCCACCATCCCACCATCCTGCCCAGATGCTCCCAGATGCTCCCAGATGCTTTCTGCCCAAGGTCGCCCTGTGGAGCATCTCCCGAGTGCTCCTGGGCCTTCCCCTTCACCTCAGCGGCTCTGATTGCCTTTGTGGGAGGGAGTTGGCCTTTGTGTCTACTGTCTGCTGCGCACTTTGTCTCTTCGTCATTAGTTTATTCTGTCACTGGCATTTCATTACATTCTAGTTCAGCCACTGCATAAATTTTGGCCCAAGGACTTTCTCTAACATTTTTATTTTGTTGTGTGGGTTTAATTTTACTTGATGTATCACATTTTATGTTGCCTTAATTGACACTTTTGAGCTCTTAGTGCTTTATCTTGTCTCTTTTTTCTTTCACTTCTTCCTCTTTTAAGTTTCTTTCTCATGGTTCAGAAACTTAGAGGAGAATCCTACACTCAAGTTGAGAGGCTCGATGCTTTTCTCTCCACCATGACTGGGTCCTTGACCCTCACAGCTTTACTGCAGTTTTTCTTACCGCAGCCTGGATCTTTTAGAGCTGGAGCACACCGCAAATGTCCTGTGCCAGGAACGTCTCTCTCGCTTCTAGCTTCTCATCCATTAGTTTTGAGTCTTTATTAAAAAACCTTTTGAGCATATAAAATATAAGGATATTTTTCAATAGCTTTTACTCTTCTTTTTTTTTTTTTTTTAAGATTTTATTTATTTATTTGACAGACAGAGATTACAAGTAGACAGGCAGGCAGAGAGAGAGGAAGGGAAGCAGGCTCCCTGCCGAGCAGGCAGCCCAATGCGGGGCTCGATCCCAGGATCCTGAGATCATGACCTGAGCTGAAGGCAGAGGCTTAACCCACTGAGCCACCCAGACACCCCTAGCTTTTACTCTTCTTTTAAAAGATTATAATATGACATTTTCGCTTGAGTCCCTGCAAACAGATCTGATTAATCCTCACGACCTAAGCCCCAAGGTTGATTTTCGCTAGGGTGAGGCGACTCTTCACGGACTTCTCCCATCTGAAGTGTCTGACTGATGGAGGACTCATGTCCATTGTCCAGACCTTCACGAACCATATGCTCATCACCTGTGGTTCCTCTTCAATCTGGCTTTTTGTGGAGGACTTAGGTCCCTAGGCCGATGCTGGTCAGTGTTTAACTGCATTCTGTTTTGCAAGACACCAGGGCAGCTAGCTGGATTTCTAGTAAGTTCCGGCCCTTGGCTTGTTTAAAAAGCGTATACTTGTTCTCACCAAAAAGAATTCGTTATCCCTGTGCTGTGTCTTAGGTGGAATGAGGTCATGCCACATCGTTTTAGGTTCTGCCATGCAGCCCTTCAGTGTAGACCCTTACAGTTGGAAGCTGAATACGAACTCTTCCGTAAAGGGTATGGAGTGTCCTTAGTTCGTCCCTCCATATAACATGTGTTCTTTGAAGATAAAGTTTGGGTTCTCAGAGTTCTCATCAAAGCGGCTTGTGTTTTGACCACACTGGGGGGCCATTATAGCACTTTTTAGAGCCTGGTCTAACGGTGGTGACCTAAATGTCACTAAGCTGTGGACCCTCAGCACGTCCAGCTGGCCACCCGTGTGACCTGGCCCTCATGATAAAGTGCACAATGGAATTAGGGCCGGTGGAGGGACAGTGGCCCTTCAGACTACTAGCACCGTCCCCAGAGAAATGTGCTGCTTCCGAGGGTGTAGGGGCTCGCGTGGCCTCGGGAGTGGGTGGCTCCGTATCTCAGTCACACCAGCAATGACGGAGATAAGGCTGAGGAAATAAAAGGACTTGGTGAGGAGGGAGGGGATGTGTAGCAATGTATTGGTTTTGAAAACTCGCTAAGTCTCGCTCTATTTCGGTAGCATGTCAGTCCTATTTTACTGAACCTCATAGGTCTTTCATCATAAAGATAGAATCTCTGTGGGGTTTTCTTAAATGAGTTAATGAGAAAAGCACTGGCACATCATAAGAGCTGTATATGTGTGTGCTGTCGTGGCTGTGACTTGTGCTCTTTAGTGAAATCGATCTGCTAAAATTGATAAGGAGCCTACCTGACCAGGTACCAGGAAAACAAAGATAAATAAGACAGACTTCTTCCTCTTTCTGAGCTTAAGGGCTTGTTGGGGAAAGACCTACACTCACACACACACTCAGGTCCACATACAGCTTTGGTTTTGGATCACTGTGGGAGTGCAACCGTCACATTTTGTATACTTTAAATACCCCTTCCTTGTGTGGGGTCCACATGACATGTAGCTGGTGATCCGGTCTGCGTTGGCTAGAAGAGGCTTCCCTGAGTGCGTGATGGCCGTAAATGGAGTGGGAAGGGGAATGGAGGTGGAAGAGATAGGTGGGTCCCTTAGGGAGCAGTTCTGGGTGTCTGCAGCATAAAGGGTGAGTGGAGGGTTTGGGGTGTAAAAAGAGTAGAAATCTACTGTTGCCATTTGCAGATGCTGCAGAAGGCCTGATAAGCCCGTGCAGACTGGCAGGCCTGTTAAACATGGGATAGGACTTCAAGCAGGATGGTATGGTCAGGTTTATACTGCAGCTGGTCACCGTGGTGATGCGTGGAGGGTGGGTTGGTGTTGGTTTTTGTGGCAGCACCACATCCCTGAATTAGGAAATGTGGAAGCAGAGTGGGTTTGGGAGAGCAGAATGGGAGCAGACAGGATTTCTCCGGGGCGGAGGCCGGTTAGGGCTGAAGTGAGAAAGTGGTCCCCGCATGCCCCCGGTCTTCCTTGTGATCCTCGCTGGCAGGTCACCTTGTGGAGGCCAGTATCGCCTACACCCGTGAGCAGCCAGCACAGCAGCTGCTGGAGGTTCTGTGTGTCTGCGCCAAGCCACTTGGTGGCCTGGTTCTCAATATTGGAGTGTCAGCTTAAGGGATGTTTCTGATCAGTAACATTCTCTTACCCTCAACGGGAGGACTGCCCTGTTTGTGCCTTCCAGCTTTCCAAATTATAATTTGGGAGAGGAATGTTTGTATGGCTGTGTTTTGGCTCTGACATTAGAAAAGACTAGCTTTGCACCAGAGCAGTTTACATCATGATGGTGGAGGTGAACTGTGTGCCCTTTCCCCAGCTGTCTGAGAGTGGGTCACTCTGCCTGTGGGTCCCCAGGGTGACGAGGCAGCGGGGGGAGGGGGTGTGGGCAGTTGTGATGGGCAAGGTGGGAGATGACACCTGCCTGGGCTAGAACAGTGGTCCTGGGCTTGGAGAGGAGCAGCCTTTGGGATTGTCTGCTGGTTTGTTCTTCCAGCTTGTGTTGGGCACTGTGGACAAAGGACCTTCCTTCTCGTGTTGCTTAGAGGAAATGATCTGTAGCGAGGTGGGGTTCTGTCTCTCAGTCTTCAGTTGATTTGGCCCAGGCGGGTCTGAGCCATGTCAGAGGATTTGTTTGCAGACGTTCCAGAACACGTTCCCAGCTGCATATCTTCCGGATGTGTGTGCGTCCTGGCCATTTGTGTCAGACATTGCCAAGGCCTCCATCCACTATCTCATGTAGACCTCCTAACGAATCTTGGAGGAGGACAGAATTACTAACCTCCCTTTACAGAAGAAGAGACGGAAGTGCAGGGAAATGGAGTGGCTTGTCCCAGGTCCCAGACAGACAAGGTTCTACATGACAGAGTCAGAATTTGAACTGAGGTGTGTCTGACCCTCATCAGTGCGCTAACCCACCATTCTGCATTACACCTCATTTGTTAAAAATTCTGACTTCAGCTTTTTCTGGGGACAGAGCAGTTTTAATACAATATTTAGTTGAAAATCCAGTCGAGCTCGTTGCACAGTAGCAAAGGCAGTTTAAAGATCAAAGTAACTTTATCTTCTCCTTGATTGTAATGTCTTTGGGTTGGACAATGAGGATTTTGTAGCTTTTTTTGACTTCTTGACATGTTTTTGATTTGTATATTGATGTCATGAGAAGATGTCAGCGTAGAAATGCTTAGCTGTCTCTGAGCAACGTTAATAGCGCAAGGTCCAATGAGTTTAGAAATCTTTCAGTAATCAGATCTGGGGTGAGGGCTTCCCTTGGCTACAGGCTTTTTCTTCCGAAGCATGTGAGGAGGTCTTGTCTGGCTTTTAACAGCCTTGGAGGTTCCACATAGTTCATTCATGGCAAGGGCAGATGGAAAATCATTAGCACTTCTCTCCTTCGGCAAGTTGCTATTTCATCAAACCTGGGCTCTGGTGGCTCTAAGACAGTAAGCCTTTTTCCTCCTATAGGATAGTTCACACAGGGTGCCGTAACCCCACGAAATTAAATTGTGTACTTCGCTCTGGTGCAGAGAGGTCACCGTGCAAAGCACCGGCTGCCGACTTACTTTACCTGGCAGTGGTTCAACTCTGTGACAGGCCTACCTCTGATTTAAACAAATTTGAGAAATATGTAAAGTTTTGGAAGCAGTTTTGCACTGATTTGATAAAAGAAACCACAAAACACTGCAGCGCAGGTGTTGAGAATGTTTGAAAGCTGATTGAGGGAAGCAGATGGCTTTAGTCAGTGGCATCCAGCCAAAAGAGCAGGTGCTGGTCATGTGACCGCTGGTTACCAGGGTAATCTGATTGCTCTTGGCGTGCAGATGAAAGGAAAGGGGCCCAGCGTTCAGCTGTAGTATTGTATAATTTGTGGCAGTTAGAGCGGAAATAAATGCTGGAAATGGAGCCTCATAGTAGGGGAGACTTCTGTCCATGTGTAGCGTAAACACTAGGACAGTTGGATGAGGAACCGTTGTATGGATTTTTTCTTAATTTAAAAAATATTATTTTTTCCATGAATCTTTTGGGAACTTCAAGTTTTTCGGACACTGCCTTTTTTAAAAAAAATTTAAATTAAAAAAACTCTTTAAATCTAACTGCCCTTTGCTGTAAATCTTGAATTCTTGTAAGTTACTTCCCTATGTGGCTATTTACCGTGCTACAATGTTCACAAAATAAAAACAAGCTCTGAGTATTTAGAAAGAACTAGTTTAGGATTACCAAATATTTTATTTACTCATGATAGAAATTTTAGGTGAGTGATGGATATTTATTATACTAACATACTACTGAAATATTTTACGTGATATGTTTTGTTGAAATAAAAGTGATAGAGATGTCTTGGTGTCCTTTGTAGTAGCTGAGGCTGAAAAAATGCTGTTTAATGCATTCTGTCAGCATACTTTTCTGGAATTTACAAACTTCAATAAATAAACTTTTTAAAGACTTTTGAAATACATCTTTTTTTCAAGTTTCTTAGAATTTTAGGTTTTCCAGAAATAATAAATATAATCATTACCGAGGTTAGATGAATTTAAATGTTGGATAACATGATAATGTTAGAAAACCTTGGGGCTTGTTTGGAAATTGGAATGGAAGATACCATTAAATGTACGTTCTAAAAGAATGTCAAATGAAGGTTCTAAAGGTAATGGTAAACTTAAATAAAAAAAAAAAATTTTTTTTCTTAGAGTTCATTCATGTCTTTTGACTTATGTAACATTCAAATCCTATTAACGTTTGACAGAAACATAGTATGGAACATGCACTTTAATTATTGGGGTCGCCTTGCTATATTTTTGTATTTCAGAGACCTAGCTTTTGAAGGAGAGGCTATTGTGACTGCGTCAAAAATGCCTACCACCAAAACAAAGATTATTTTAAAGAAGAAGACAGCATTAAGTAAAATTATATAGAACAGGAAATTGCCATATATTTTGTTATATTTTAAAAGGCTGTCATTGGATAATAATATAGCTGGATGACATAATAGAGGACACCTAGTAGTGTTGGTTATGAAAAGGACTTAAATAGGAGTATTTAAAACTCTCTGCAAGAGACGCAAAGAAATGATCATTATAGTCTAGTTTCCTGAGACATTTAAAAAAAAAATCATTCCGTACCTTAAAAACTTAATAGCAAAACTACTTCTTGATCTGATTTTTCCTTATGGCTTGGTGTATCAGCAGGGATTTTGCATTGTCTAGAACAAATGTACTCCAGGTGGTATTAGGAGTTTTTGCATGAAATTTCTTTTTAATTAGGTCAGATATTTGCCAAAGGTCATCAGTGTGGGGTTTTGCTGTAAAAACTTAATTGAGAGTGCCATTTAACTATAAATGGCCAACGTGCATCGATTTATCAGTTGTCATTGATACTTTCGGGATATTAATGCGGGAAATATAAGGCATGGGGACATGTGGAAAACCTCATTAAAAAGTGAACACTAAGTGATCCACTTTGAATTCTAGTAATAAGAAACCTGATTCAGAAGCAAGTGCTTTGAAGAAAAAGGTCAACAAGGGAAAAACAGAAGGTTCTGAAAATTCAGACTTAGACAAAACGCCCCCACCATCTCCTCCTCCTGAAGAAGATGAGGACCCAGGTGTTCAGGTAATACCATCATTCTGATCCCGAGCCTTGGTTATTTAGCATGGGTAACTTTAGCTGCGTATCAAGTACACTAGACCTCCCCTGTCTTTGTTATAGAGCTGCTTTAAAGGTGGCTTTATTGTTATCTGGAACACTAGAGCCATAATGGTGAGAGCTGGGGGCCAGCACGAAATTAGACCCCCGACTTCTTGGTTTTGTCATCTTTGACCCCGTGATAAAGAAAACGGAGGATCTTCATTTACTTCTGTAAATGTACCTTTTGATGTTGATGTATATATTAGTGTTAACACATTGTTGATATATTGGTTCGTGTAAAGCTGCTTTCACATTTCTCATTTTCTCTGACGTTCGGTTGCTTGTCAATTCTTTTATTTTGCAGAATTAAAAAAACCAACGTGTAATCTGTAGCTTGTCTTAAGGTTTGTGACATTTGAGGGCCAAAGTTGAGCTTTATAGTCATGTAATAAGTTTCTGTGAACAAGTTTGTGACTTTCTGGAAGGCAGCGGTGCAGAACTTTTCAGTATTACATTCTCCTGACTCTTGGAGAATTTTGTAGGAAGCAGTTGAAAAACTGAAATAAACATTTGGAATTTAGATTCTTGCCTGTAGCACACTGCCTTCACTGATTGGACTATAAGGTAAGAGGCCCTTCCACGTGACTGTTAAAAATTATTTCCTTGTTACGTTCTCTGGAAGCATGCCAGTATGTTCCACTGGGATGGCTAAGAATGTCACTTCAGTGAATGACATCTAAGTTATCAAGGAGCAGTTACCGAGGAGCCCTGCTTGAATCAGAAGTCTGCCCCTAACCGCCTGCTTGCCTTTTTCTGAGTGTTTGGTCCACTCAAAGTACTTGCTATCTGTACTATCTACCAAGCCGCTTAAAAGTTAGAAAAGAAAAAAATATGCCATTTGTAGCTCTCTCCTAAAGAATTTCAGAAAGTTAGGGTTTTGTTTTGTTTGTTTAAGAGATTTTGTTTTTGAATAATCTTTGCACCCAATGTGAGGCTCAAACCCACAATCCTGAGATCACGAGTCACGTGCTCTACTGGCTGAGCCAGCCAGGGCACCCCGTTTGTTTGTTTTTTTAGTAGAACTCCCTGATGTCTAAAATGTCACGGAATGGCTTAAGCTTAAGAGGGCCCAAAAAGGAGAGGAAAGATAGAGTACGTGTGAATGAATGTGGTTTGGTTTGATTCTTTAACTAACTTGTGATGCCTCTGGCCGTTTGGGTAAATTTTCTAATTTCCTTTTACACATCACTGAAGAGATAGGAAAGGTAAGTGGATGTCTTTTTTTTTTTTTTTTAATTGCTTAGGGACTTTTAAACTAAAGTATTTGGATGGTTTTAAATTTTATTTTTATGCGCAAGGGTGTTTTTTCCTGCATCATGTTTGCTTCAACTAGGGCCTATATGGCAGTAGTATTTGGACAACATTAAACAGATTTATTCACACAGGTCAAGAAAATTCCATTGTTTCCTCACAAATAACGCTGCTGTTTCTTAAAAGTGTTTGTATTTATAGAGACATAGTTAGACTTTATGAAATACTCATTTTTTCCTTCTGCATTTCAGTTCTAGAAAAAGGCCAGTCTGTTCAAAGGAACATCAGTGCATCCTTTCTAATTGGCTAGTGCATAACTGTTGCAGGTTCAGTAGCTCATATAAACAACCACACAGGGTTTGACGGCAGGTCTTCCTCTGTGTCCTGACACAGGAAGTGATGCTGTCTGCTGTTTGTTGTTTCTTCCTGTATCCTATGCATAAAGGGCTAACAGTTCTTGGTTTCTGCGATTGGTTTAAACTAGTAAATGCCATATAATGTAAACTCAAAATTGTATCTCAAAGTACTATAGTGGAGAGATATTGAAAACACGTGTAAGTCTTCTCTTTGGTGTAGCCATGTTAATTATATGCAACTTTTCTAAAGCAATCCAAGTTTAACAAGTTGGCCTATTATTTTAGTGTCAGTTCAGAAGTTTTGAGTTATGGTTAATTTAATTTAATTGTATTTTATTTTATTTATTTTTTCAGATTTTATTTATTTGAGAGAATGAGGAGGGCGTTGGGGGGAGGAGAGAGAGAAGAAGGCTTCCCATTGAGCAGGGAGCCCAACGTGGGGCTTGATCCCAGGACCCTGAGATCATGACCTGAGCTGAAGGCAGACACTTAACTGACTGAGCCACCCAGGAGCCCCTTGAGTTATGGTTAAAATGGAATGTTTATGCTTTGTCTTAATTCATGAAAATCTTTTAAATCATAATAGTTTAACAGACCATAATAGAAGCATATTATGTAATAAATTTTATGTTGGGAAATTGTAAAAGGAATTCCGATACCGCAAGTAAGTGAAAGATCAGTTATTATTTAGAAGGCAGAAAGCCATAATAATATGTTAAATTTTCAGAAAAAAATTGAGTTCTAATTGTATTTTGGGGATTTTTTGCTCCTGTGAAGTGACTTTGTATCCACTTCTAACTGACCTCATCACCACTACATAGATTTGTAATACCAAGTTGATGTGAGGACAAACTTCCACACGTAAAACAGTTACGTCCACCAATCATAAATTTCTGCTCAAGAAAACAAAAAGCTTCCTGTTTTATTGTACTGTAACATTTCTTCAGTAGTGATATTTAATGTAAAGGGGATTTGTCTTAGGCTCCCTGTAGGCTGTTCAGTTACTTAAGCTGGAACGAGTACTGTGACATGACCCCAACCAGGGCAGCCTGATAAAACATCACAGGTGCATCACTGGTAGCACATTCCTCCTTAGGTTAAGGACGACAAGAGGAAAATATAGATCAGTCCATTTCAATTTAGTTAAATTGATATATTAGATGAAATACAGATATTATGCTGAATTTTATAAAATTGAAATATTGTTCCTCTTAACAGCCTTTTATATCTAAAAGAAATGGACAGTTGAGAAGTAAGGGGTGGTTAACTGGGCACAGGAGCAGGAGTTGGGAAGAGAGATCAGCTCTGTGAAGAGAGAAGGGAAGCTGTGTGCAGCATAGTCTGACCTTGTAGCCTCAGTGCTTTCTGATTTTTTATTTTTTGGAAAGGTGGAGCTAGTTAATGATGACTTTAAACCTACTGATTTCATTTGACATTCATATGTACCATGCACTGTTCTAAATGCTGTCAGTAAATTCTGTTGTGTGATCTAAATTGCTTTATGTGATCTTCAAGTATACTTATGACATAGTTAACTATCATTAACCCCATTCTGCAGACCAGGAAACTGAGGTCCACAAGACATGTCCAAGGTCACATAGTGAGAACCTGGGCTAATTCAGACACTCAGCGCTCATTTTGAGGGCCCACAAGTTCAAACTGCCTTGGTGGTGTGGGGAAGGGTCACAGATGGCAGAACCCCTGCTGACTTTTGCGGGGGCAGGGGGAGGTTCCGCCTCCCCAACCTGGAATTGGTTCCAGGCGGGGCTGACAAGGAGGTTCAGAGGAGGACCTCTGGTCCATGTTACTACTGCTGCTGGTCTAAGCTGCTAGGAAGTCTGTTACTGAAAGGTTATCCCACAAACCTTGAGTCAGAAAGGTGCTTTGCCCCTCTGCAGTCACAACTGTGTTAGGACTAAGTGCTCATAGTCTCCAACAACTCATCTGATGGTCATATTATATCGAGTTGGCACTGTGAGCTGCCTCACAGTCCCTCTTGAGAGCAGAGAGAGCAGAAACATTAAAAAACAAAACAAAACAAAAACAAAACTGTCTTACCCTTTGAGGCAAGGTGCTAGGCTTCCTTGGTCCTGACTTGAGCCACGAATGTCCTTGCTTATTCCTCCTCTGTTCTGCATGGTGGGGTGACTTGCCTTTCTGCCTAACTGACCAACGTTACAATTCATGAGTCTCTTTAAAAAGTTTTATTTTGGGGGCTCCTGGGTGGCTTAGTGGGTTAAAGCCTCTGCCTTTGGCGCAGGTCATGATCCCAGGGTTCTGGGATTGAGCTCCGCATCCGGCTCTCTGCTCAACAGGGAGCCTGCTTCCTTCTCTCTCTCTGCCTGCCTCTCTGCCTACTTGTGATCCTGTCTGTCAAATAAATAAATAAATAAATTTAAAAAAAATTTTTTTAAAGTTTTATTTTGTAGTTCTTAGTAAAAGGTTCACTAGTGTTACTTTTCTCAGTATTTTTATTCATTCGGTGTGCTTCCTAAACTCATCTACAAGCCATAATCTTACACTTAACAGTGATTTAAAACTTACACATGTCATTTTATAGTTATGTTAGCTTTTATCAAATACACATATTAATGAAAAGTTATTCCTCCCCATTTTTCATTAACTCACAAAACTAATTCTTCATCAGAAAGATCTAACAATACAGGATTATTTTGAACAAAAAGTGTAAAACTCCTCCTGCTCCATTCACTTCACTCCCTAGAATTGATAGCTGCTAATAATTTGTTATGTGTCTTTTCAGATTTTTTTTGTGTGATTGAAAATGTAAACATACACGTTCAATTTTTTTTTTAAGGAAATGTGCACTGAGTCATAGAAAAGTACACAAAACATTCAGTGTCCTTGTCTTGAGTTTATGTATTGATGAGCCACACGAAGAGATCTTAAATAGAATTATAAGCTACTTCTTATTATGTGACTTGCTTTTCTTTTTATTTTACAATTTATCCTGCAGCTCTTCTGAAGATCTAAAAGTTTAGGTCTAAAAAACAATTGTGGTATCTTGCAGCCATTCCGAAGATATGTTACGTACCTGACTAGAAGCGTCATTGCTAGGTCAAAGGGTGGGCATGTTTTAAATTTTGATAGCCATGACCACACTGTCCTGCAGAGGTGGAGTGGGTTCTCTTGATCGTGGGGTGGGAGGGGACCTATTTTGCCAATAATCTTACTAATACCTATTAGTAATAGGTAATAGTAATAGCTATTACCAGGATTTCACATTTTCATCAGTGTGGTAAAAAAAAAAAAAATTAACCAAAAAAAGTAAAATTACTTTTCGTAGTCATTCATTATTACTTCTGCCATTCAGTACTTCATCTCTTCAAAAAATTTCAGACTATTGCCAAAATTAAAATGCAGACCTTTTATTTAAATGGCCCTCTGAAGTACTATTTCAGTATTTATGTGGAACTTTATAATTTGCAGGTTATCTTCTAATGCCTTCACTTTTGCAGACCTTTTATTAGAGGAAAAATTTTAAAAAACATACAGAAGCAGAGAGAATAGTAAAAGGAATTCCTATGTAGCTGTCATCCAGCTTCTGTACTGTTTTCACTTCTGAGCGATGTGCCACAAAAGTAAAGAATCAGTTATGTGGTTGCTTATAGTCCCCAGCTGAAGGTCTGGTAGCTGGAAGCAGCCCAGCCTCGCCCAGTCCCCCGTGGCTGACTCCAGACTTCCCCCATCTCCGTCATGTTCACTGCCACTCTGGTTTCTTAGGCAACGTACAGGCTTAAATTCATCAGCTTTTCTTCAAGATTAATTAAAAAAAATGTACATGTATATCGTACCATCTGAAAAGTTATAAAGAGCATCAGTGATGGCTTTTTAAACCTGCTCTGTTGGGTTTGTTTGTTTGTTTTTGTTTTTGTTTTAGAAGAGACGTTCCAGCAGGCAGGTGAAGAGAAAGCGATACACGGAAGATTTGGAGTTCAAGATTTCCGATGAGGAGGCAGATGATGCGGACGCTGCTGGGAGAGACTCCCCCTCCAACACCTCTCAGTCGGAGCAGCAGGTCAGCGGCCCTCCCATGTGGTTCTCACGTGCCTTGGAGAAGGTGGACCGGAGAGCTCCTAGCTGGAAGCCTGGGATTCTGAGCCGGAGAACATTCAGCTACTGTTGGCTGACGTGCTGTGGGGCCGTGCTTGTGCAGCAGTACCTTTTAGAAAGCCCTGCTTGCTGAAACTTATTTCTGTATAAGCCTATGATATGTAATTTGACACAGTTTTGGAGAATTAATGGTCTGTGCTGAGGAAGAGTCAGAGCTAGGATGCAAGGAGGGTGAATTTACCTCTGAAGAATTCAGGGCTGCAGCTTCGGGGACTTTAATAAACCACTCAAGCTTGTCTCCTGCTGTTAGGCACCGTCGGAACCCCTTTATGAAATTACTGCCTTGTAGTACCCAGCAGGGCATACTTTATTTTCTGTGCCATGTAAATGATGGATAAAATAGTTTGTATCAAATATGGGTAGTAACGTAGGATTGATTATTGTAAAGATCTTTTTTTTTTTAAATGCCCTTTTGTTACCATTACTGTACTTCAGTTAACAAACTGGTAACCCGTTGCAAAGTATATTAAATGCAGTTCTTTACTTTATTAGGTAATCTGTGCTATGTTAAGTTGTTATATAACGTTTTATGTGACCAACATAGATGAAAGCTGCCTACAATAACAAAATGATGAGTATATTTACCCCATGGGTATAGATGAGGAGAAGTTATACCTTTGACTGCTGTCCTGCGGAGATTATTTTCTCTTGGCGGCTGGAGTTTCTGAATGTTCTCTGGCTTTAGGGACCCACGCCAGTCCACGTAACTAAACCGCATAATCATGAAGTAATAAACACAGATCTTCCTTTTGCCTTTCTGGAGAGTGAGAATCTTGTTCTTTTCAGTCATATTTCTTCCCACTGGCGACTTTGAACCCAGTGGTTTAAAGGGCAAGAATTCAAAGGGGATAGATATGCAAAGGGAATGATTTCTTATTTTTATAGCATGGAATGAAAGATTTCCATTTGGACTGATTTATTCTACTTTTTTTTTTTTATTTTGTTTTGTTTTGTTTAGGAATCTGTTGATGCAGAAGGTCCAGTGGTAGAAAAAATCATGAGCAGTCGTTCAGTAAAAAAACAGGTAAGCACCATTTGGAGTGATCCAAACCTATGGTGTATGTCTGGCTCTTAAATTGTTTTTTTGCTTTATAATTTCCTTTAAAAAATGCACTAATGTACAACAACCGTTATTGTACAACAACACTTTTGGTGATATTTCTAATCCTGTTTGATTTACTAGCCAAATATAAAGCTTTGGGGATATTTAGCCCCAAATGAAATGGAAATTTCAGTCAGTGCTTTATTACACCATTTAGAGTAGACAAGAGACTCAGACGTCACCAAAGAACTGTATAGGGCTTTTAGAGGCATAGTCGCCTTTTTCAAAAATATTCATAAAAATCATAGACATGAATTTACCCCTCATCTCCCTTAGGAAAGTTCCCTGCCTGCCCCTGCCCCCCCCCCAAGATGCAGGTTTATCATTTTAGTGAGCAGGTGTTTTCTCATACTTTTCATAACATTCTTCATATCCAGTTAAAATACTCATTAATATCTTTTATTTGTCATTGTAAAGGTGAGACGCAGAACCGCTTCCAGTGTAATTTTTTTTTTTTAAAGATTCCTTTTTTTTTTTTTTTTTTTTTTTAAGTAATCTCTACACCCAGCATCAGGCTTGAACTCACAACCCCAAGATCAAGAGTTGCATGCTCTTACTGACCGGGCCAGCCAGGTGCCCCTTCAGTATAGTTTTTAAAGATAATATTACTTTCTTCAATACGATTTCTTCAAAATTAGTCAAAATTTATGTTGGTCTTGCAAAGATGAACTCTAAGTACCTCTCACGAGTCTGATAACTTTGTCACCGAGGAACATATATCCTCAGTGACAAAGCAGTCCAGTAACACTGCATTTTCTTCTCCTGATCGAGACTCCCCCTTTCATCCCAACCATCTCTCTCCTGCCCAGTTGGAGGAAGTATTTTATTTTGTTTGAAGAACTGCATAGTCATCGAGATGCATCTCCATATTCCGGCATACTGTTTCCGGTGTCCTGAGAAAATGGTGCCTTTACATACAGGGCATCTGTCTTTCAGCTTGAATCATTGTCAGATGCCATTCTTTATTCATATTTGCTTTCCAGGGTGGTGGAAAATCAGCCTTTCTTTCTTTTTTTTTTTTTTTTTTTTTTTTTTAAAATGTGAGATGTATACAAAATGTAACTTCCCATTGAGGGAGAGGAGGCGTGGAGGAATCCGTGAGACCCCAGGCTTATCAAATAGGGAACCTTTGCTTTTCAAATGCTACTGTCTGGAGACCCTTGAAAATGGTATTAGACCAGCAGGGCATTTCTCTTTATCTTTGTTGCAGTACGGTTTGCTTTTCTATTGTGCTATCAGAGTGTGGATTTTTATCAGAATATGCAACTCTAGTTCACATGAAAATAATCAAGAATGACATATCAAGATATTTTCAAATACACTCGTAGGGGATAGCAGGGGTATATTGGAGTGGCTTTCTGTTGACTCTTTGAACGTGACGACTTCCTCTCTGATAAATTAAATGATGAAATTTCAACCAAATTTCCCACCTGTTCAAGCAGAAATGAGCGCTGTTTAACTCATTAGAAAGGTTGTGTTTTTGTCCTGCTAATGACTCTGGAACCGGTAATTTGCGAATTGTAGATATGTAGTAAAGTTTAAATCCTTGACATGCTTCAAAGAACAGTCCCCTTCACAGAATTGAAGTGACTTGTTGGAGTAAACAGCCTGTGGTTTGGATGGGATGTAGGGCTTCTCACCTAGTTGATGGTGCTTCAGCAGACACGCTTGGCAGGTTTGGGGGTGGACATTGTAATTAGCTCTATTATTCAGAGCTACCTAGAGTGCGGGTTATGTAGGACATTGCTTTTTCTTTCTGCTTTGCCCACTTTAAAACTCATTTTCTTTTCTCATGACCCTTGAGAGGTAGGTATCCTTGGTTAGGAAATAGGTATTTTACCATTTACAGACAACCGGGGTGGTTTTCTCATAGGAGGTGAAAAATCACTTGATTTTTATAGGAGGGTAGAGTATTTGTTGAGCAGGTGGGAATTTTCGGATGGCAAAGATGAACAGAGAAATTGCCCCGGAAGGGGAGGGGAGCCTTGAGGTGTGGTTTAAAGTACGGACGAGATGTAGAGCCCATTGACGCGTCATGCTTGTACGTGACTAGTATTTCATAAAGTGTGATAAAAACCGTCTGAACGTTGTAAACATGAGCAGGTACCAACTTTTTTCGACTGGTAGTGTTCTTGAAATAGTTACTTTAGTTATCAGCTTTATTAACATTGGAGGAAAGTGTGGCAAATAGAAACAAAAGGAAATTTGAGATTTTCCTGTGGCTTCTAGCTATGCCTGCTGGTCTGCATCCTCTTACCATGAATAATTAAAGAAGTAGCTATGAGAAGGGGCCTTTATCTCCCCCTGGCAGCGCTACAGAAACTCGCTGGGAGCTCTCCGAGCGTACCCTCCATGGTGCTGACACATAGTGGGGACTCAGATGATGGTTTTCCACGTCAGTTGACCTCATCGTTGTAGCCTGAGAATCATTTCCCATTGTGAGGGAGTCATGTAGATGCAGAGCTTATCTGGCAGGGTCTCCATGATTCAGCGCCTCGTGCTGACTAGGGATGGCTCAGGCCCGTGTGTCATTCTAAACTCACGTTCATGTGCGTGAGATCCAGCGGAAGGGATGTCACTGATTCTTGTATTTGAATTTTATGGTATATTTAAGAATGGACTTTTGGACTGTACAACGTTTTAATTCTTTCGTTTTCCACATTTAGCCCCTCATGTAGCCCTTTCTGCTTGGAGCCATCTGTCCTTGGGGAATAATGATTCGAATCCTTTTTGTATCGGAAGGCCAAAAATAGTTTTAAAAGTGAATTCTGATTCTATTTCGTGGAATTCTTTGTTTCTTTAAGTTATCCCATATGTTTTCTTAAGAGCTAATTTTAAATTCCAGGGTATTTGTTTTAAGCCTCTTCAGCTGAACCCACTAATAACAACAACAAATAGTATGTAAAGCAGGCAAAACGCTTCATCGCATTTATTATGTCCTCTTTTCTCCGTAAGTGAACTATGATTTGCTATCTCTGGTAGAGTAGAATCAGTTGGGTCAGGAGGAGGAAATGATTTGTACCTTTGCTTTATTGATATATCAAGGTGCTTTCTCTTTCTGTTGTAAATTATGTAACAGCATTTTCCCTTTTGGCACTATAGTTTAGCTTTGAATGCTTAGGAAAGGTCATTCATTATTTTAGGCTGCAGGATTACCACTTACTGGATTGCTGTTGTAGAATCCAGGTGGCCAAAGGTGTCGATTTATTATCTGGTCAAGGTTTCTGGTTCCTGTGAACGATGGGAACAAGTATAGCTTAATATATTTGTAACTTCAAATTTCATATGAATAATAAGGATTTTCATAGACTAGCTTTGGAGTCTAATGAGATAAACACATTTTTGTTAAATATTCCATTAAACACATAAAATTACTTTAGAGAGCTCTCAAATTTAATAGTAGTTGTCCAGAAAATAAATCTGTCGGTTCTTTATGTGCACGTGCGTGCATGCGTGTCCAGAAGTAGTGCTATGAGTCAGTTATTCATTGGTTATGCCCATTATAGGACAGTGTCTGAAAGTTGGACTTGGGGGTAGTTGTTGGGGCTGTTTCCAACTATCACCAGAGGCTGGTCAAACTGCCATTTAGTGAATAATTAAAGTGGTGTTCCTGAGGGCTTATGAATTCACATACTTTTGTTAATTGTTTTGCTATTAATAAAGCAGAAGAGGTCAGCAAGAGCGTATTTATGGGAAACAAAAGGTACAAAACAGCTCTACTTACAGCTCTAGGGGCAAGAAGGTGATCCAGTATGGGCGGACACATAATCAAAGAACAGGCTTATAATTTGGGACATCCAGAAGAAATAGGCCCTGGTAGAATTTTACACCAGCTCCCGGGGCTACTACAGAATGCCTTGGAACCTAATTGCTGCCCCTCAGACAGTTCTAGACCCTCTTATTAGGCATTCCCGCGGCAGGCTCCTAGAGGAATAGCTGATCGTGACAAGAAAATGGGTATTGATGGAAGTCCGGGACAGACAGCTGATGGCTGTGAGTCAGAGCTTTCTGGCAACAGGACTCGGACAGAATGAAAACTATCCCTCTGGTTCCAGAGTTGACCCCGTGTACCTTGGTGCCCACTTGGAAATTAATGGGCCGGTGAGACTATTTAGAATGTGATGGGAAAGACAGTATAGGAGGAAGGATTGGGAAGAAGGAAATCAGGAAATAAACCTTGTGTTTTTGTTTTGTTGTTTATTTTGTTGTTGTTGTTTTATTACTTCAAAGATAACGTAATTTTGAAACACCCTTTCTGAATTGAAAGAAATATAATCAGCATCAAAAGAGTAAAAACAGTAGACCAGATGTTTGAATTCCATTCTAGGACTGAATTTCATGATAATGCTATGACAGGTGTTAAAAGATCTAGGCTCATCCTGGCTTTCCCTTTAGCCTGGTTGTCTTCTGACTTGTCTTGGCCTTTCTACTGGAATAGCCAGTTGTGTGCAGAGATAATACATTTCAAATGACTGCTGAAACGTGTGAGTAGAAGAGGTAACATTGGGGCTCGAAAAAAGTAAAGTGGGGGCTGGATGGATTGTCACTTGAATTGACTAGAACTTATTTCTAAATTGATTCCAGATTTATGATGCTGGTTCTTGAGGGTATCTGGCAAACATTTCTTTTCCTATTTTGGACAACCGAACATTTGGGGTATTGATGGTGTTCTCTATATGTTGGTTAAAAAGCTGTTTATGGTTATGATCATTGATAGGTGTTAGGTTCGAACCAGATATGAATGGGCTTTGACCACACACTTGAATATCCTGTCTTCCAATTGCTGATCTCTACGCAGGTGGAAGAAACAGTGTAAAATTTAGATTTAACTGATAAAAGTGAGGGTTTTAAAGAAAAGTTGAAGTTCACAATCTTTGATAGCAGCTTGCAGATTAGGGATCGAGGGAAACTGTAGCCTCTTGGAGCAGATCCTGTGCCTGCTTGTCATCCAGTCTAGAAGTCTTTGCTCCTTTGTTTGTCCTCTGCCATGTTCCTGCATGCCTTAATTTTCTCCGCAGCATCTCTGAGGCAGCTTCGCCAAGTGTGACCCTCCAGGCAGGTTTGGGTGCACTTGTAAGAGTGTAAAAGCAAGCCCTAAACCTCTGTAAGTGGTGTTTACATTTCATCCCTGATTTATCTGATCCAATGTTCCAGGAGAAAATTACATATTATGACTTGTTTAACAGCCTAAAACCAGAAGGGAAAAAAATATTGAAAAAGATACTTAAAATATCATTTGAGCGGTATCTCCTGCATACACAGCAGTAGGTGGGATCAAGGGAGATGGTGTAGATAATCTTACCACCGAACTCTTGATTCGGCTGATGCGTATCACGATTTTAACCTTACCTAAATGTAGTAGTTGGAGTGTTAATTTTATTTGGCTGCTATGTGTGTGAGACATCTTGTCTGAGAGATTTTAATTGTACCATTGAATAAAACTAAAACTGTGAATTGTGATGCACTGATATTACAGCAGAAGAACAAGGTTTAGTTTTATATGGTTTCTTGTTTAGAGTTATTAACTATATGGAGGAATAAATGTCTTTTAAATATTTTAAAACATTACAAAACCCACAATGTAAAGTTGCCACGAGGCAGCCAAAAATAATACATATGGCATTCAGGAGAGCAGTTGCTAATTGGCTGCTGCCTGAGAAAATGGTACACTTGGCGTCTACTTAACACTGTGGGTTTGGCAGAGAGCCAGGTTTGGGGTCAGGTTGTTGTGAATGAAGCTGCATGTGGTTAGGGAGGAGTTAAAATGATTCATGTCGTAGGAGCTGTAGCCCATCGAGTAGCAGCATGGGCCTAAGTGCATGAGTCCTCATCTCCCTGGCGGCCTTCAGCTCACACCGTGCTCATCCTCACAAGAACGGCCCGTGCTGCCTTGGTCCTGCCTGTTTTGTGTTCCTTTGGGAGTAAATCATTACTTTTGGATTATTCTGATAGTTGGTTTTAAGCATGTGCCTGAAAATTTTCTTTTGTTGCAGAAGGACTCTGGAGAGGAGGTAGAAGTTGAGGAATTCTATGTGAAATACAAAAACTTGTAAGTAAACTGTGATTTTTTTTTTCTTTTAATCGGGATCCCCAATTAAATTCTAAATAAGGATTTAAAAAGTAATTGGAAAAATGAAGCAGGAAGTGGGAATTTTGGTATGGTTTATTTAGTGCTTTGGAGGCCATTGCTTACTAACTCTTCTGTCTTTGAAATTTCATGAATTTGATTTTTCTGGAAAATGTGTGATTGGTATAAAAGTTGACTAGCTTTCATGTATAACCAAGAAATTCTTTTCAGAAGGGATAAAACCTCCTACAATAAGAGAAAAGTGAGTTAAGTAATATTTGCGTGTCCTCTGAGAGTGACTCTTCCTCCTCTGCCAGGCACTTGAGTTGAGATGTCTACTGTCAGGGGAGGGCTCTAGAAAATCATGACATCATTCACATTTTGAAATGCAGTCAGCTGTGATTTTGTTTGTCTCTTTTTGTTTAGTAAATTCGAATGCATAGCCTTTAGGAAGCTGAATTAAGAACACAGTGAGTTGTTGTTGTTTACCGTAGACTGAAGACCAGACTCATTTTGAAAAGGCAGTGTGGTTGTGGGGCTTAGTAGTCATCTGGCTGAAGAAGTTTGCGGCCTTTTTCTAGTCTAAGCAACCATTGCAGAACAAGGACAAAAATCTTCATGGATGATGTAAAAATTAAATTTAAAATGTTCAAGGCAAGGAACCTCAAGTACCGTATTAATAGATTCTAGAATTTAAAGAGAGGCTTCTGGGAGTTGCTGTCAAAACAGCCTAAGAAAATTTACCCTACTCTTAGAATGTGAAAGCATCGGGCCCATGGTTTCTGTCACCCTCCCTTGTGGCAACCGGCACTGTGTTACTAAACTAATAGAGTTGTGCGCTTCTGAGCAGGACTCCTTCCCAAGTGAGAAGATGCAGAAGTCTCTTGCCAGTGTCATTGGGGGAGTGCAGTGACATACAGTGACATACAGAATACAGCAATAAAAAAATGCTTGGTCTGTATTAGACGGGTGTTGTCATCATTTTGTACTTAGAGCAAGATGAGTGTGCACATGTAGAGATGATACATATGACATGACTTCCTGCAGGGTCATTTGAGGGAGGTGTCAGGATCAGTGAGGAGATAACTAAGTTAGCCAGGGTGAGTTCCCTAGTAGATTTATCAAATCAAACACAGAGCAGAGAAGTTTAAGTATTGATTCCCACAAAATGGCACCATCAGTAGGCATCCATCTAGGACAGCCTGTAGAAGTGGAGCTTAAGGGGCTTGACTGGTTCGTGACTAGGTACCGCTGCCAGGCCAGGGGAGACCTGCCATCCTTTGTCGGTCACGGGAGATGATGCACATGTAGTTCTGAAAAAAAGCTTTTCTGTCTGATAGTATTGCGTTCTAAGGGAAATTAAAATTTCCATAAAATTAACAGTTTCCGTTGACCTTTTATTTTTGACATAATTTCAGATTTACAGAAAAATTGCAAAATGGGATAAAGAATTCCTGTTTTCCTTTTTGTAATTAAAAAAGTATCTTCTGGAAAGATATTTTTGAGACTCTTAAATGTGCTAATGGTTGCTAAGTGGTGATTTACTAATTCTATCACCCATTCTAAATGTATTAGTTGGGTTCCTGCTGTAAGGGAGAATTTGACCTAAATTTGCTTCTTTGTAGCTCTGTAGACTTGCGGAGTCTTATTTTATTCAGTGGGCCATCATTATTATCATATCATTATTTATGATACGCTGTTTGCTCACATTATTCCAGGTTTGACGAGTGGGAACCTCTTCAGGCCAGATCCTATTTCCCTTTGCCTTGTCCCCATCCTTCTTTGAGCACTTCCTTACTCTCTGGCACCAGAGGATATTCCATACTCATGTTGTAATTTACTTCTTTAAGTCCTGGAATAGGTCATTTCTGCAAAAGCCTTGGTTGTTTCTACTGGAGAATGGCATTTAGAAACCACAATCTGAGTCCTAGGTGTGCTCATTACTGCAGGGGAGTCAGTGCTCCTGGGGCCTCTCTGTGGAGAGGGCTAGGTGGGCCCCCTGCACATGTCCATGCGTGTGCGTGCACGTGTATGCAATACAGGTTACATGTACACACATATGTTTGTTACACATACACACATAACTTCTGTGTACCTACGTGTCTACTTACCTAACAGTGATGAAAATCAATGCCTTTATAGCAATAGTTTTGGTTTTATGTATTTTTTTTAAGATAAATTTGACAGAGACACAGCAAGAGAGGGGATACAAGCATGGGGGGGTGGGAGAGGGAGAAACAGGCCTCCTGTCAAGCAGGGAGCCTGATGCGGGGCTCAATCCCAGGACCCTGGGATCATGACCTGAGCCAAAGGCAGACACTTAACAGCTGGGCCACCCAGGCACCCAGTTTTGGTTTTATTTCAGCAGCATGACAGGGTTCATTGAGTCCTTTCACCTTCCAATAGTAATGACTCCCTTCTTCAACCATGAGACACCTGGTTCTTATTATCTCTAATGTATTTGTTTATTTGTCAGTTCTAGAATATACAGGAAGTGTTTTCTAATTTACTAGATCATATTTTTTGTGAAAAAGAAGCCTACCAGCTATAAAGTTCATTCAGTGTTTAGAATTTTTTGTGCTTTAGCCAAAGGGTTTTTGGAAGCTAAATACTTGGTTCAGAATTTCCTTGGGTTAATTCTTCCCCTCCCCTTGTGCCCCTTTCAGGGTGGCTGTGCTATTTATTTGATACTCAGTTTGGTCTTTAGTTTCTATCTGTATCTGTATTCCATTTTAGCACCCCATCATTCTTTTTCTTTTCTTTTTTTTTCTTTTTTTTTCAAGATTTTATATGTTTATTTGAGAATGAGAGAGAGAGCATGAGCAGGGGGAAGGCCAGAATTTGGAAAGGGAGAGGCAGACTCCCCGTTGAGCAGGGAACCAGACACAGGGGTCAATTCTAGGACCCTGAGATCATGACCTGAGCCGAAATCAGACTCTTAACCTGACTGAGCCACCCAGGTGCCTCAACTACCCACCATTCTTGTTGATCTTACTTATTTTCTTTATTTCAAGTTCACAAAATACTCACATGGTTCAAAAGTCAGAACTTCTACATAAGGGTACTCAAAGACACATCCTTTTCTCTTCCCCTCAATCCCTCAATCCCTACTTACCTTCTCATTAATCCCAGATTTAGCCTTTCTGTACTTTTGGGCATGAACATGCAGATAATCTCTTTATGTATGTGTGTGTGTGTAAATATTTATACATAAAAATATTTTATACATATAAAATATTATTTTCCCCTTTTTTCTTACATACAAAAATAGCAATGATCACTAGATATTTGCACTTGGCTTTTTAATAATACTATATTTTGGAAGTTACTCAATATCGATCCATAAGGTCTTCTTCATTCTTTGTTACCGCTGTGTAGTACTCCGCGGCATGGCTGTATCATTGCTCATCCAGCCAGTCTCCTGTGTGTGTGGGCGTGTAAATGGCTTCCAATGTTTTATAGCTACAGACAATGCTATAACATATATTCTCATGCCTGTATATTATCAGATTGTTGGAGGCACAGTTTGAGGATGAATTCCTAGGAGTGGGGTTGCTGTATTCAGAGGAGAAAATATATGTAGTTCTGTTAGGTATTGCCACATTCCCTTTCATAAGAGGATGGCCCTCTGCATTCCTACTGACGATGTAAGAGACCACCTCTCTGCCTACAACCTTTCCAACGTAGTGTAGTGGTTTCACTTTTTGTGAGAAATTGCATTTTGCTTTTGATTTTTTTTTTAAATTTATGAATGAGAATATCTTTTTGTAAGTTTAATGACCATTTTTGTATTTTCTTTTATCAGTTGCATGTTCATGTCTTCTGCCCACTTTTCTGTTGTGCTTTCGTCCTTTTTCTGTGTTCTGTGTTGCAACTGTGCTTTCCCAGTTTCAGTGGTCCTTTGACTTTTTGTTTTTATTGCACTGTAAATTAATTTTTTTTGTAGTTACATTTATTAGTCTTTTCTCTTATTGGATATTGCTCTTGAGCCATAGCTAGAAAGCTTTTCCCTACCACCAGCTTAAAGAGGAATTTGCCATGTTTTCCTCTGGTACCTGCATGGTCTCATTTTCTGTATATAGGGGCTTAATCATCCACTTGGTGTTTATTTTGGGTATGGTATAAAGTATAATAATACTTGTTCCAATTTTATATTTTCCCAAATATTGTTCTAACACCATTACTGAAAAGTCCATCTTTATCCTGGTGATTTGAGATGTAACCCTTATCATGTACTAAATTTACATATTTATTTGGAAACATATTTGTACCTTTTTTTTTTTTTTTTTTTTTTTTTTTAAAGAGAGTGAGCAGGGGCAGGGCAGAGGGAGAGAGAGAATCTCAAGCAGGCACTGCACTGGGCTTGATCTCATAATCCTGAGATCCTGACCTGGGCTGAAATCAAGAATCGGGTGCTCCACCCAGGAGCCCTGTACCATATTTTAATCCTTTGGTCTGCCTGTCTGTTCCTGAGCCAGTAGCACACTGTTTTACTCATAAAGGCTTAAATTGTATTTTAATATCTGGTATATGTAGTTTCCCCTAAAAACTCTTCCTTTTTAGTATTTTCTTGGATGTTCTTGCATGTTTATTTTTATATATAAGTCAGTATTAACTTGTCTAGCACCATAAAAATGCTTGTTTATGGGACGCCTGGGTGGCTCAGTTGTTAAACATCTGCCTTCCGCTCATGTCATGATCCCAGGATCCTGGGATCGAGTCCCACGTCGGGCTCTCTGCTCAGTGGGGAGCCTGCTTCTCCCTCTGCCTGCTCTTTCCCTGCTTGTGCTCTGTGACAAATAAATAAATAAAATCTTTTTTAAAAATGCTTGTTTATGCATTTATGGATTTATGGTTTATGACGTTGTGTCATGCCATCTAAAAATAAGGATGTCTTTCTAGTTCGTTCAGCTCTATTTTTGTGTCTTTTGAAGGACTTTAAATATTTCCTTATATAAATTTCACACCTTTTTTGTTAAGATTTATGACTAAGCACTTAATCTTTGTTGATAATGTAAAAGAGGTTTTCTCTACTGTTGTTTGTGTAAATGGAAGCTACTGATTTCTGTGTGTTAATTTTATATCCTGGTATACTGCTAAATTATTTCATTTCATTATTTGAATTAGTTTTCAAATTGATTCTCTAGGGTTTTCCAATAATATAATCATACCGTTTGCAAATAGAGATAGTTTTATTTCTTACTTTCCAATTATTTTTCCCCTTGTTGTTTTCTCTTGTCTAATAACATTGGCTAATGCCTCAAATACAATATTGAATAATAGTAGAAGCAGTGGGCATCCTTGCCTTGTTTCTGATCTTAGTGGAGGAGGCCGTGGCTTTTCTCCGTTTAGTAAAACAGAGTCACTATCCAAATATTTCAGCCCAGTTTGCAAGAGGAAGAGTGACACTAAAGGCCTGTGCCCACGTTCCAGCCATACTGATGGTGCTGGAAAGGCATGTGTACCTCAGCAGACAGACAGTGTTGACTTGCACCCGTGCCTTTTTCTATCCAAGAAGGAGATTAGACTCAGTTATTTTTAAAATACTTGTTTCTTGATAATATGCAGAAACAGTATTGCGAATTACTTACTGGAAATTAGGAAAATACTTGAAAGTAGAAAAGAAAATACTTGCAATCTTACCACCCAGAAAATATCATTATCAACATATTGATGCATTTTCATCTAGTCTCTTTTCTCTGTGTGCGTGTGTGTACAGGGTTTATATCGACTCCTAGCCTATCAAGGCATACGTATTTAACGTCCTTATCTCCCTCAGTCAATTGTACAAGGACTAAATCAGTCCTACCTTTTGCATATTAGACTTTACATAAATATAAATGATATGATACTTAATATCGTAAGCCTTTCCCATGTCATTAATCATTTTTGACAGATTTTAGAATGCTCGGTAATTTCTAAGAGTAGTAGTACCTTGATTTTGAAATAGGTGCATTTTCAGGCACCTCATTTCTTTTTAATGTCCTCACCAGAAAGAGAGATAAGAGATAGTCCAGGCTATCTGGGGCAGGGAGAAAATGATGGTACAAAAGAATATTGAAATAGCAAACCAAAGAATGTCAAAGCTACCATAAAATATTAACTATATACCTGTGAGTCTCGGAGAAGTAAGAGGGAGGGTGAGAGTGTTCGAGATAGGGTTAGAGAGAACACCTGTGCTTGGAGCAGGCCGTGGTGAGTCTGAGGAGGAGGGCCTTGCCCTGTGTGAGGACCAAGTAGGCAGTAGAGAGCGACAAAATCACAGCGTTCCAAGAGACGGCATTTCACAGCTCCTGGAAGAGTGAGGCTGGGAGGGCGGAAACTGCCCACGGGCTGGTGGGGCATGGGTGTTCAGAGAATAGGTGAGGGTTCTCGTCCTTTGGATTGCTCTGGAAGGACTAAGTTATGTTTACCTTTGCAGTTTTAAATCAGAATTCTCTTAACTTGATAAAAACCTTTTATTTCTCAATTAATGATAAAAGGCTCAAAATGTAAATTCATAATTAAGGCCACCCTGTAGTGCTAATTGTTTTGTATTGAAGTGTAATCCGTTCACTTATGAAAACAGCTTTTGTTAGTAGGTCCTTTTCTTTTTTTAATGGGAGATAAATAAGAGAGCTGGAGGCTCAGGGCGGAAGACAAATTTCAGGCACAATTATTGATTTTTTTCTTATTCTCAAACATGAATAATTGTATTGAATGTTGATCAGCAGCCTCTATTAGTAGGTAAACCGCTTATTTCATTAATTATTTAGTTGATTTTGGGGGAATAACAAGATTATTTTCTACGTGTTTCAAGTATATTATTTTATTCTTTTAGCTCTTATCTTCATTGTCAATGGGCATCTGTAGAAGATCTGGAAAAAGATAAGAGAATTCAGCAAAAGATCAAACGATTTAAGGCAAAGCAGGGCCAGAACAAATTCCTTTCAGAGGTATGAAATACCCAGTTAATTTTCTTAAGTAGTAACCTTACTAAAATGTTCTGAGTTTTGAGTTTTAGGTTAAGCAAATTACTAAGAAAAACTAGTTTCCCTCATTTGGTGCTGTTACTTGCATATTGGTAACTGGTTATTGCTAAAAAAAAATTGGTAAACAGGAAATTTCTCATTCTTCCTGTTGCTTAGTCTAGAAGATACTGGTCCCTATGATATTATGTGGAAATATGATGGTATCATTAAAATCTTGAAAGTACAGTTAGCAGATGATGAAAAAAGTGGTTAAAAGTTCTTTTAAGACTTAGTGAGGTATAAAGACTCTACAGTAACTACTAAATACAATTTCTAGAATATAAGTTACTTCTGTTAAGGAAAGTATGTGGCCGATTTCTTCTGTTCAAGTTAATGCCTGATTACGGACTTTACCAAACTCATTCTTACAAGTGATGTGCTATGGTATAGAAATTGGTGTTATGTCTTTGCCTGTCTCGCTTTATCCTAAGTTATTGATGATGAAAAGGTAACCATACCTAGGGCAGGGAAGGAAATCTGCATTTTTTGAAAGAAGTGTCATGATCCCCTTCAGCCTACTCGATTGCATTAAAAAATGCTTTTTGCAGACTACCTACTGGGGTCTCTGGACTTGTGCTCACCAGTTTGGTTTCACTTACAGCCTCAAGAAGATAAAAGAGAAACCTTCACACTGAAAGATTAAACTTGCTGATTTATTAGTTTTCCTCTCCATAAAGGAGTTAACAGAATGTAAACTGTAAAGAAGTGTGAAATTTGATGCAAAATAATACCTGTTTAACAACCTACTTCACACCCCTTCCCCTTTTTGGACATGGAGGGGTGAGGACGGAAGAGTGTTCAGTATTTTTATGTCATAAAATCCTTATAATCTCAGGTGACAAGTCTGTGTTCTCCTGGAATCTGATTTCCGTGCTCCCAACAGGCAGATTGTAAAGTTTGTATTAGATGTGTGATTGGGCGGTGGTGGTTTTATTGGGCATATGTCTCATCACCACCTTTCCTGATCTGAGTATTCAGCTTCTTTGCAGTGCAGTAATTAACACTGAGGGGAATGGCGTCATCACATGTGACTCACCTCTTGGAGAATATCTAAGTGATTTTTTTTTTTTTTTGAAAGGGCAGTTCCTAAGAAATATCATAAAGTCCCCTATTTTTTGTGCCCTTCTTGATGATTAAATGTTGGTGACATTGGGCAAGTTGAAATCATTGGCTTTCTTTTAGAAAGAGACATACGTTCTGTTGACTTTTTTTTCTATGGATCAGTGTAGGGAGAAGGAAAGAGTGCAGTGGTAGCTGTCCCCCCGCATCCCTGGCCCAAACCCCATCCCTAAGTCCTGGTTCTGTTTTTGAAATTTGTTTGGACTCTGCTAGTGTCAGATGCAATTTAGGGATTTGTACCTGGCCCTAGCTGTGTAGCTTTATCTATTTGGGTCTCCCTATGTGAATAACCTGTACCACAACTGAAATACATTATCTTGAGTGGTAACTTGGCAACTAGAAATCTTAATTTTTGTCCCAAGTGGAAGTAGCATCAACTCCAGTCTGAAAAGATGATCTGAGGGCAAGCACAAAAGGATAGCAACTCCCTTCCTCTCTTTCTCGTTTACAAACAGACACACACACACACACACACACACACACACACACACACACACCCTGTTGCATAGACAGTCCTGGCTTCAGGTGTTCCATGGTTCTGCTACTTTGGCATTTTTAATTATGACTGCTTTTGCATTCTTTATTTCAGCTTAGGTACCCTTATAAGTCCGCTGCAACTGAAATCTGTGTTTAAATTGGAAATTGCATCTCATGCATGATGATGCAGGTTACTCACTAGCAAGTTGGAAGTGTTCAGGAATAAGGTTAAGGATTTTAATTCATCAATGAAAGCTGCTGTTTAAGAACAAGGTGTCTTAAAAGGAGCTTTTATCATTAAAACCTAGTTTATGGAAAGTTTTCAGTGTTCATGCTGTATATGAATAATGCATACATGTTGTGTGCCTGAACCTAGAAGCTTTTGACAAAGCCAGTGCATTAATACATTAACATTTTAAATGAACTGAACATTTCAGTGAATTTTTTGCCTTACTAATCAACGCTGTGTAAGGGCCCGAGGCATTTGAAACACATTTTTGTATTTCTGATTCTTTTTTTCATAATTCAGAGTTCAAAGGACCCAAACCAGATGTTTTAAATGGACACAGTAGCCCAGAGAACGTTTGCTATCCTTGAGCCGACTGTGACCAAAAAGCTTATCTTTTCGACCTGTAATTTAGAGGATATGAACAGTGTCTAAGTGACTTCTAATATGTCTTGCAAAAGCCTTTTAGTTGCAGTTATGGTACTGATGAATATGTCTTCTGTTTTCTGACTGGCCTGACTCTGACTTCTTTAAAGTATGGCATAGTCTGTAATTTCTCTTTGAGCCATATTCTGTTATTTTATTCTTTTATAGGCGATAACTTGCAAGCAAGTTAGTATTACTTTACTTTTGTAAAGATTGTTAATGCGTTGACTAAATAACCCAATTATTTAAGCCTCATTTCTTTAGCCTTAATATTTTTAGCCAGATGCTCTATTTTCAGTGCAAATAAATCATTAGAATGCTTAGATTAACAATAAGACTAAATTCAAATGAGGTACTAATATTGATAGGCAAAGACGACCAGACACACTAAACTGTTCACACTAAAATAGGAAATTCACTGGTTTCAGTGTTTTTAGCTTTGGAATAGCATTCTGTAAATGATGCTATAAGGCCTCAGACAACTCCAGTAGTTATGAGACTCCAATCGCACTTACTGTGCATGGCTCCGAGTCTTTATTGCAAGCATAGTTTCGAGAATGCTAAATGCATTGCATGCCATAAGCCTTTTGGATTGCTCATTAGTGAATTGTAATTTCACACTTCATTTAAAATATTCTTAAACATTCTCTCACAGTAAAAAGGTTTCACACAGTAATTAAAAGACCCAGTTAACAAAGTCTGAGAAGTCTGATTTCCTCATGGGGAATGATTTTGCTAAATTGTAGCATTTCAATTAATATAATAGAATTTGCCAAATATCAGTTTTATTTTGCTGTGGCCCAAAATATTATTGTCTGGCGAAAAGTGAAATAACGTTTACTCTCAGGAATTAAATAAACATTTTAACTTTTTTGTCCTTTGGTGCAGATTGAAGATGAGCTTTTTAATCCAGATTATGTGGAGGTTGACCGGATAATGGACTTTGCACGTAGCACAGATGAGCGGGGAGAGGTAACAGAAGATCATTTGTATTAGGGGGCAGTGACTCAGACGGCTTATGTGTGTTTACAGAGAGTGATTATAGAATCCTAGATCTCGTCCTGGTCAGAGCCTTGGATCGTGACACAGTTGGTCTAAATTTAACTGAAACTTATTGACTGTTAGTTTTATGACCTAATAATAGTGCTAAATGTGTTCTTTGTTTAGTGTGAGAGCTTTTTAAAAGAAATCAATTTTCAATATGAAGCAAATACATCAGCGTTTTAGATGATTTCAGAATGTGATCAGTAAAGAATTCAGTACGGTTTAGTATAAACCCAGAATGAAGCGCAGATTTCCCATACATAATTAAGAGTACTCTAAGATGTCGCCAAATGGAATTTAATGTTACTTAACATTGTACATCCTTAGTGAAGCTGATGAACCTCATTAATGTACTGGACAGAGGACAATGTAAAATAATTCTCTTTATGAGATCTTGGCATTTCTCATGTTGCTTTGCAAAACTCTGTGAGGTTGTAAAGGACGGTTGATTAGGGCGGTAAGAGTGAGGATGAGTCCAGTGCCTGAGCTTATTGTCTCAGTAATGATGTATGCACCCACCATGAGTTCTGTCATTCCTGGCTTCTTCAAGTAAAGTTAGTTTTATATAAAATGTTTAGATCCTGCTTATCTAGTGAGAGTCTGCAGTGAGCTTCCTTTTTTTTTTCCCCCAAACTCTGTGTCATGAAGTCCATGATGTTTTAAGGACCATGTCTGTAATGTGATGTTTACTTTTCTAGCTTTACTTGGCTGTACTTAAAAGAAAATTGTTTTACCGCATATTTGTGTAGTACAGTGAATGTTGTTAACATCACTACCAGGTCAGAGTACCTTAGTCTTGAAGTGAATGCTTGACAACCCAAGTATTTTCTAGAAGAAAGACAAAGGAGATCCTGTTGATCTGCATTACCCAAAATATTTTGTTCTCCAATCTATAAGAGCTCACTTTATTATTTATTTATTTGTTTTTTAAAGTTTCAATGATGTAATCTCTACAGCCAACATGGGGCCCAAACTGACACCCCCAAGATCAAGAGTTACCTGCTCTTCCGACGGAGCCTGCCAGGCGCCCCTCAAATACTGTATTCTAATGTGATTGAACACAAGTAATATTTATCTCTTTAAGAAAAAGGCAGAGATGGTAATAAGCTTGTTTCTCATTCCTTAAGAAACCAGCCAGTAATATAAATATACTATGGTGATTTACCATATACGTCTGAATCAGACACCTGATAAATGATTTTGCACAGATAAGAATAAGGCTTAAAATTCAGCTGTGTTATTTCCTGGCCATTTCTTCATATTTTTTGGCTTTTCAACATAGCAGTGAATTAGATAAAAATTAGCTGGTTCTGATGATACCCAGTAATATTATTTCCAGTTTATGCTTGTTACGATTAACTAGGGATGACTGTGTTATGGTCGCAGTTTTAAAATAAACTTCTCCCAACTCACTCTCACTGTTGCTGGGGTGTAGTATCTATCAGGAAGTAGGTGTGTGTGTGTGTGTGTGTGTGTGTGTGTGTGTGTGTGTGTGTGTGTGTGTGTTTTAGTCCAGTGAATCCAATTCTAATTTATTCCAACCTGGCCCAGCCGGTGACTCACTACCTGGTGAAGTGGTGCTCCCTGCCGTACGAAGACAGCACTTGGGAGCTAAGGCAGGACATAGATCAAGCGAAGATCGAAGAGTTTGAGAAACTAATGTCCAGGGAGCCAGAAACAGAGCGTGTGGTAAGACTTGGCTAACGGTGAAGGATTTAATTTGAAAATAGCCTAGTGTGGTGTGGCCTTGGAGAAACCACTAATGGGATTTACTATATTTGAAACAGGAGCGACCTCCTGCTGATGATTGGAAGAAATCGGAGAGTTCCAGGGAGTACAAAAACAATAACAAACTCAGGGAATACCAGTTGGAGGGAGTAAACTGGCTACTTTTCAATTGGTACAACATGTATGTACAGCACGTTTTTCTTCACCTGTAAGAAGGCCCGTAGCTGTTCTCCTTTGTAGTCACTGAAAATATTGATCAAGTAATGTCACACTTTAATGTCTAAAAAGAATTATGAAAAACAGCCAGGATTGGAAGTATGCTTCATATTTATCTGACAAACATTAATGTAGAGATATTAATAGAAGTATGTAGAAATGATTTTTATGCCTTAGAGGATTTTGTTGAAAAAGAAATGTATTTGGTTGAACTAAGGGAACATTTGAGATACGCATTTGTGATTATAGTAGTATATATTTTGTGAAAAGAAAGCAGTTTCTAATATCTGTGCTTACTAAACTGTTCGTGTTTTATTTCCTTCCCAAAGGCGAAACTGCATTTTAGCAGATGAAATGGGTTTGGGAAAAACTATCCAGTCCATTACATTTCTCTATGAGATATATTTGAAAGGAATCCATGGCCCTTTTTTAGTAATTGCCCCATTGTCCACAATCCCCAACTGGGAAAGGGAGTTCCGTACCTGGACAGAGTTGAACGTGGTTGTGTATCATGGGAGTCAAGCTAGTCGTCGGACCATTCAGTTGTATGAAATGTACTTCAAAGATCCCCAGGTAAAAACGTCACAAGTGGTATTCTTTATGCCTATTATGTACGTTTCAAGGTACTGGATAGTAAAATGGTCTATGACATTTTGGGGGAAGGTCTAGATTTTACAAAATTGAGAAATTTGCTCTAGATTTCTTACCCAATTGTGTTATATTTTCACATCTTTTAAGTATAGCTAATTTTTATAGCTTTGGTCATTCAGATTATCCGATCAGAATAAATGAAATATTTATCATTTAATGTTTTGATATGCTAATTGGTTTTATTTTGCAAGCCTAAGAAGAGCTAAACAAAAAAATGGTGTTATTAAATATAAGTGGAAAGAATATTTTGTTAAACTATTACTAGAAGTAAAAATTACTAGGCATGCAATGTTGAGTGAAATACACCCAAAGGGGAGAGCTTCTGCCCTCTTAGGAGCACTTGGTACAATTTTTTACTTATTCTTATTGCCTGTATACAGTTATTCTAGGATACCGACAGTAAAGCATTGTAAATGACAAGGGAGAATAGTATCTACTAACATAGTTTTAAGCTGTAGGTGGTAAGGAGAAGTCATATTACTGGAAATAGGACAGAGTTTTGTTTTATAGGTTTGCTTTAAGTATAAAAATCTACAGTTAAATACTTCAAGGAGAAAAATATTGAAATCTGTTTTAGTATTTATCTCTACATTTGAGAGATAGTTAAAAGTTCTACCCTAAGTGAATTTTTTTTTCATTTTAGCACTTCAATAGTCAAAATTAAGTTACAAGAAAAAAAAAGGTTTAAAACAGTAGTAAAGTTTTTAAAAGCTACCTTAGTACTTAATCCCCTTGGCTTTTCACCTCTTTGGGGTCTGTAGGCTATAACTGGAATGACCACACTTCGTGGCACTTTATTACATAGGATCTGTAGGGAAATTAGGTAGGAAATTTTACTAACAAAGTTCAGATTTCTTTATAAAGGAAAAAGTTTTTAAAGCTCCCCTGCAAAACACCTGAAAAACAAAATACAGGTGTTAATGTAAAATAAAGATGTCCCCAAAAGATAAATACATCTGTTTTATGCTATTTATTAATCAAAGTTAATGTAATCTCTAATTCTAAATAATAATTTAGAACTGTTCTCATAGGGTCGAGTGATAAAGGGGTCCTATAAGTTTCATGCGATCATCACTACATTTGAGATGATTTTGACGGATTGTCCTGAGCTGCGGAATATTCCATGGCGCTGTGTAGTCATTGATGAAGCCCACAGGCTGAAGAATAGGAACTGCAAGCTGCTGGAGGGGCTGAAGATGATGGACTTGGTCAGTGATCGTCTTGATGACTCCATTGAACCTGCATAGAATCGTTACTGACTCAGTGTTCCCACTGCTCTGAATGTGACTGATACCTGTGGAGGGTGTTTGCAAAGCCTGTCCAATATGGTGATACATCCTCCCGAGCTTTTAGTTACTCAAAAGTTGCTGCCATTCTTGATTCTTATGTTGTTGGCTGGTGACTGCGCAGTTACAGTAGGGGATAGTCAGGATGCTTTCTCTGAAGTGAGTTTCAAATATTTGCTTTTGCCTTTTATTAATAAATATTGCCATTTCATAAACTGGTAGGCCCGGCTTTGTCCCAATGGTTATAGTGAAGTTATATTCTAGGGCTCAATAGTTTTGACACATTGGATCCAGTAGGACTTGTAAGTGCAAGTTTTTTGCACGAGTTAATACCTGGCATTGGTCAAGTTCAGAGAGACGCGTAGAAGTTTGGGGCATTTTAAGACCTTGAATTTGATCTGGAGTTTTATGCCACACTCACCCATCCTCTCCCTGCTTCCTAAGAGGTGGTCAGGTTTTCCTGATAAGATTTTTCTGGATTGTTTTCGGTAGGAGTGTTATGGGGTAATGTAGAGGTGGTAGGATTTGATTGATTTTCTGTCCCGTGCTTCTGTGTGTTTGGTTTCCTGGCAGAAATGACTTCAGTCATCCTCAGACTTCTTTGTTCTCTGTAGTTCGCAAGGTGGGTTTTGATCACTTGTTTTCATTTTTAATGTACATTTTAAAAGCATTGTTACTGTCATTCAGTATGTCTTGGATGTTTTGCTGAGTTTTTAAAAAAGTGCAGAAGATTTTTAAAATCTCTGATGTTGACGTCTGTAGATTAATTTGATCTCTTGTTAATTGAGAGTTTGAGATGGGAAGAACATTCTATACGTTCGTGGCTATCAATTTTTTTACTGAAGACGGGTGCCACCGAAAAGAACACTTAAAAGCTTTCTGTTGCTGCTGGTTCTTTGAAGCAATTTCTTTTATTCATTAGCCAGCGATTCTTTTAATTAAAAACAAAATCTAGTTTTATTTAAAGGGAAAAAGTCTGACTGAATTATTCTGCTAAGGATGGGATTTCCCATCCTAAGACCTTTCTCAAATCAGTTTATATTGGTGACCAGTCCACAACAGAAAGGAGAGCACTTAGAGTCACTGACTGGTCTTGAAGACACAGGTGAGCATGCGGAGAAGAGAAACTCTGCGACTGTATTTGGTCTCTGTGGGCAGCACCCAAGCCTTGCGCTTGCAGGCAAATGTGGGCGTTGGTGAGATACTCTATGTCTACCCGAGTAGGGACCCTTCTTCACAGTGGTCCGCAGAAAAGATAGTACTATTTTCTGAAGGCTTAAATAGTTACCTAAGCTTATCTAAGTTGTTTCCTATTATTAGTTTCTGTGCTCCCAGGGAGTCGATTCTAACTGCAAACTATCCTCCATTGGTGCATACGGATGAGTTAAATGCTTCAACATCATACGGTCTGATGGTCATTGGGAGATGCGAAGTGATTTTCTGTTGTTTATTAGTAAGCCTTCATTAATGGATAGAATCTCTTACCCAGATAATTTTTCTGTTACATACTGCAGTGTTCCCTAACTTTTTTTTCACATAATGGCACATCTGGAAAGTGGTAATGTTCTGTGTGTACGTGACAGTATGTCCTCGTGAGGCAAGCTGAGAATGCTGCCCACGGCCGCAGGTGACCGGCCCTGGGATCCTGACTCTCAGCCCTGCTGGCTGCCTCAAGGACTTGCATACCTCTAGCTGATTCTTGGCTCACCCACTGGGAACCTATGATAAGCAGATGAACAAAATAATAGTTTTTCTGATGATCAAGAATCATTATCTTAGAGGAGATGTTTTAAAGATTTTTTTTTTTATTTACTTGACAGAGATCACAAGTAGGCAGAGAGGCAGGCAGAGAGAGAGAGGAGAAAGCAGGCTCTCCACGGAGCAGAGAGCCCGATGTGGGGCTCGATCCCAGGACTCTGGGATCATGACCTGAGCCAAAGGCAGAGGCTTTAACCCACTGAGCCACCCAGGTGCCTTTAGTCCAGTGAATCCAATTCTAATTTATTCCAACCTGGCCCAGCCGGTGACTCACTACCTGGTGAAGTGGTGCTCCCTGCCGTACGAAGACAGCACTTGGGAGCTAAGGCAGGACATAGATCAAGCGAAGATCGAAGAGTTTGAGAAACTAATGTCCAGGGAGCCAGAAACAGAGCGTGTGGTAAGACTTGGCTAACGGTGAAGGATTTAATTTGAAAATAGCCTAGTGTGGTGTGGCCTTGGAGAAACCACTAATGGGATTTACTATATTTGAAACAGGAGCGACCTCCTGCTGATGATTGGAAGAAATCGGAGAGTTCCAGGGAGTACAAAAACAATAACAAACTCAGGGAATACCAGTTGGAGGGAGTAAACTGGCTACTTTTCAATTGGTACAACATGTATGTACAGCACGTTTTTCTTCACCTGTAAGAAGGCCCGTAGCTGTTCTCCTTTGTAGTCACTGAAAATATTGATCAAGTAATGTCACACTTTAATGTCTAAAAAGAATTATGAAAAACAGCCAGGATTGGAAGTATGCTTCATATTTATCTGACAAACATTAATGTAGAGATATTAATAGAAGTATGTAGAAATGATTTTTATGCCTTAGAGGATTTTGTTGAAAAAGAAATGTATTTGGTTGAACTAAGGGAACATTTGAGATACGCATTTGTGATTATAGTAGTATATATTTTGTGAAAAGAAAGCAGTTTCTAATATCTGTGCTTACTAAACTGTTCGTGTTTTATTTCCTTCCCAAAGGCGAAACTGCATTTTAGCAGATGAAATGGGTTTGGGAAAAACTATCCAGTCCATTACATTTCTCTATGAGATATATTTGAAAGGAATCCATGGCCCTTTTTTAGTAATTGCCCCATTGTCCACAATCCCCAACTGGGAAAGGGAGTTCCGTACCTGGACAGAGTTGAACGTGGTTGTGTATCATGGGAGTCAAGCTAGTCGTCGGACCATTCAGTTGTATGAAATGTACTTCAAAGATCCCCAGGTAAAAACGTCACAAGTGGTATTCTTTATGCCTATTATGTACGTTTCAAGGTACTGGATAGTAAAATGGTCTATGACATTTTGGGGGAAGGTCTAGATTTTACAAAATTGAGAAATTTGCTCTAGATTTCTTACCCAATTGTGTTATATTTTCACATCTTTTAAGTATAGCTAATTTTTATAGCTTTGGTCATTCAGATTATCCGATCAGAATAAATGAAATATTTATCATTTAATGTTTTGATATGCTAATTGGTTTTATTTTGCAAGCCTAAGAAGAGCTAAACAAAAAATGGTGTTATTAAATATAAGTGGAAAGAATATTTTGTTAAACTATTACTAGAAGTAAAAATTACTAGGCATGCAATGTTGAGTGAAATACACCCAAAGGGGAGAGCTTCTGCCCTCTTAGGAGCACTTGGTACAATTTTTTACTTATTCTTATTGCCTGTATACAGTTATTCTAGGATACCGACAGTAAAGCATTGTAAATGACAAGGGAGAATAGTATCTACTAACATAGTTTTAAGCTGTAGGTGGTAAGGAGAAGTCATATTACTGGAAATAGGACAGAGTTTTGTTTTATAGGTTTGCTTTAAGTATAAAAATCTACAGTTAAATACTTCAAGGAGAAAAATATTGAAATCTGTTTTAGTATTTATCTCTACATTTGAGAGATAGTTAAAAGTTCTACCCTAAGTGAATTTTTTTTTCATTTTAGCACTTCAATAGTCAAAATTAAGTTACAAGAAAAAAAAAGGTTTAAAACAGTAGTAAAGTTTTTAAAAGCTACCTTAGTACTTAATCCCCTTGGCTTTTCACCTCTTTGGGGTCTGTAGGCTATAACTGGAATGACCACACTTCGTGGCACTTTATTACATAGGATCTGTAGGGAAATTAGGTAGGAAATTTTACTAACAAAGTTCAGATTTCTTTATAAAGGAAAAAGTTTTTAAAGCTCCCCTGCAAAACACCTGAAAAACAAAATACAGGTGTTAATGTAAAATAAAGATGTCCCCAAAAGATAAATACATCTGTTTTATGCTATTTATTAATCAAAGTTAATGTAATCTCTAATTCTAAATAATAATTTAGAACTGTTCTCATAGGGTCGAGTGATAAAGGGGTCCTATAAGTTTCATGCGATCATCACTACATTTGAGATGATTTTGACGGATTGTCCTGAGCTGCGGAATATTCCATGGCGCTGTGTAGTCATTGATGAAGCCCACAGGCTGAAGAATAGGAACTGCAAGCTGCTGGAGGGGCTGAAGATGATGGACTTGGTCAGTGATCGTCTTGATGACTCCATTGAACCTGCATAGAATCGTTACTGACTCAGTGTTCCCACTGCTCTGAATGTGACTGATACCTGTGGAGGGTGTCTGCAAAGCCTGTCCAATATGGTGATACATCCTCCCGAGCTTTTAGTTACTCAAAAGTTGCTGCCATTCTTGATTCTTATGTTGTTGGCTGGTGACTGCGCAGTTACAGTAGGGGATAGTCAGGATGCTTTCTCTGAAGTGAGTTTCAAATATTTGCTTTTGCCTTTTATTAATAAATATTGCCATTTCATAAACTGGTAGGCCCGGCTTTGTCCCAATGGTTATAGTGAAGTTATATTCTAGGGCTCAATAGTTTTGACACATTGGATCCAGTAGGACTTGTAAGTGCAAGTTTTTTGCACGAGTTAATACCTGGCATTGGTCAAGTTCAGAGAGACGCGTAGAAGTTTGGGGCATTTTAAGACCTTGAATTTGATCTGGAGTTTTATGCCACACTCACCCATCCTCTCCCTGCTTCCTAAGAGGTGGTCAGGTTTTCCTGATAAGATTTTTCTGGATTGTTTTCGGTAGGAGTGTTATGGGGTAATGTAGAGGTGGTAGGATTTGATTGATTTTCTGTCCCGTGCTTCTGTGTGTTTGGTTTCCTGGCAGAAATGACTTCAGTCATCCTCAGACTTCTTTGTTCTCTGTAGTTCGCAAGGTGGGTTTTGATCACTTGTTTTCATTTTTAATGTACATTTTAAAAGCATTGTTACTGTCATTCAGTATGTCTTGGATGTTTTGCTGAGTTTTTAAAAAAGTGCAGAAGATTTTTAAAATCTCTGATGTTGACGTCTGTAGATTAATTTGATCTCTTGTTAATTGAGAGTTTGAGATGGGAAGAACATTCTATACGTTCGTGGCTATCAATTTTTTTACTGAAGACGGGTGCCACCGAAAAGAACACTTAAAAGCTTTCTGTTGCTGCTGGTTCTTTGAAGCAATTTCTTTTATTCATTAGCCAGCGATTCTTTTAATTAAAAACAAAATCTAGTTTTATTTAAAGGGAAAAAGTCTGACTGAATTATTCTGCTAAGGATGGGATTTCCCATCCTAAGACCTTTCTCAAATCAGTTTATATTGGTGACCAGTCCACAACAGAAAGGAGAGCACTTAGAGTCACTGACTGGTCTTGAAGACACAGGTGAGCATGCGGAGAAGAGAAACTCTGCGACTGTATTTGGTCTCTGTGGGCAGCACCCAAGCCTTGCGCTTGCAGGCAAATGTGGGCGTTGGTGAGATACTCTATGTCTACCCGAGTAGGGACCCTTCTTCACAGTGGTCCGCAGAAAAGATAGTACTATTTTCTGAAGGCTTAAATAGTTACCTAAGCTTATCTAAGTTGTTTCCTATTATTAGTTTCTGTGCTCCCAGGGAGTCGATTCTAACTGCAAACTATCCTCCATTGGTGCATACGGATGAGTTAAATGCTTCAACATCATACGGTCTGATGGTCATTGGGAGATGCGAAGTGATTTTCTGTTGTTTATTAGTAAGCCTTCATTAATGGATAGAATCTCTTACCCAGATAATTTTTCTGTTACATACTGCAGTGTTCCCTAACTTTTTTTTCACATAATGGCACATCTGGAAAGTGGTAATGTTCTGTGTGTACGTGACAGTATGTCCTCGTGAGGCAAGCTGAGAATGCTGCCCACGGCCGCAGGTGACCGGCCCTGGGATCCTGACTCTCAGCCCTGCTGGCTGCCTCAAGGACTTGCATACCTCTAGCTGATTCTTGGCTCACCCACTGGGAACCTATGATAAGCAGATGAACAAAATAATAGTTTTTCTGATGATCAAGAATCATTATCTTAGAGGAGATGTTTTAAAGATTTTTTTTTTTATTTACTTGACAGAGATCACAAGTAGGCAGAGAGGCAGGCAGAGAGAGAGAGGAGAAAGCAGGCTCTCCACGGAGCAGAGAGCCCGATGTGGGGCTCGATCCCAGGACTCTGGGATCATGACCTGAGCCAAAGGCAGAGGCTTTAACCCACTGAGCCACCCAGGTGCCCCGAGGAGATGTTTTCAAGATGGAACACAGTATGGTTGTTTCGAATTAGAATGCAGTTGTATTTGTCTAGTTCTGAAGAACTCATTGGTTGGCCTTTAAGTCCTTACTTACAGTAAACACCATGAGAACTTATACACTGACCATTTCTTATTCTTCTTTCCTGGAATTAATCACGGCAAGAATAACAACCAGTAAGTTTACCAGCTACAGAGGAGGTCAGAGGGGACTGCTGTTTCCCGCACCAGGACTCAGTGAGGATGAAGATGGGCTTGAGGAGGGTCATGTTCTAAGTGCATTCTCAGAAAGAGAGGGCCAGTGAGTGTTTTCAGCTCTCCCATCACAAAGGAAATGCTTGTGAAGATGATCTGTAGAGGGACAATTAGGGTCTCCACCATCCTCCACAGGAGCTCCAGAAAGAAAAGCCGTCTCCCTGTCCCTCGGTGACAAGGAGGGGATTCTCTGGAGGGGGTAGGAGTTCTTCATTGATTCTATCATCTTGTCATTGTCAGGAGGTCTCATACAGATTAAGGAGTCTGCTGAAATGAAATTAAATGGTCATCACTCCAGAAGAGCTAAAAAGAATGGTAATGTTTTCAAGCCAAAAGCATATTTGCTGACATAGTTGAGCTTGGAGGTGATAAGCTTGCTGGCCCGAGTCTCTGACATGATGTTGCGTGACACTCTGGGTATTCCCCACGTGTTATTCCACAGTCACTTTCAAACGGAAACCTGGTTTTATTCCACTACTCATATGTAACCTTATAAAAATGTCTTCTGTGTAATCGTTTGGGATAACTGGCTTTCAGCAGCCCTTGAGGGAAAGCAGCATAAAAAAGGAGTCCCTCTCAGGGCGCCTGGGTGGCTCAGTTGGTTGTGGCCAGCTCTTGATCTCTGCTCAGGTCTTAATCTTGGAATTGTGACTTTAAGCCCCCTGTTCAACTTAAAAAAAAAAAGAACCCCTTTCCTTTTTTCAGATACACTTATTTTGAAATGAGTAATTTAAAAAGGTTTTTTTCTGAAGTATTTGTTTAGAGGTTAAGGATTTAATTCAATCATAAGGGATAAGAGAAAATTGGGAGATAGTCTTTAGTATCAATATAGCTCTTTCCTGAGTCTGTGACAGTTTAAAAAAATTCTTCAATAAGGTAATTTAGAACCAAAGTATGTCAGAGACTATGGCCCATGTTATCCACCAGTATGGTTATATATTAGAATATCATCTTTTTTGGGGGGGGGAGGGGGGTGGGTGCAGAGGAAGAGGGAGAGAAGAATCTTAAGCAGACTCCACAGCCAGCATGGAGCCCGATGCAGGCCTGGATCTCACAACCCTAAGATCATGACCTGAGCTGAAATCTAGAGTTGGACACTTAACTGACTGAGCCATCCATGCACCCCTATATTAGAAAATCTTGAACTGATTTGCAGACTCCTTACTCTTTATGAATTTAGTGAGTCTGAAGATGACGTTGGTCTGTGTATCTTCCTGAGAGACATCTTTATTCAAAAGGGAGAAGAGAAAGAAAAGCAAACTGAACTGCTTTACCTTACTTTCAGAGAACTTCCTTGACATATAAGACATGGTGGATATTACAAAAATGAGTGTGTTCTTACCCTCCTTACATCACTTATCTCGTATTTACTGAGCATATATTCTCGGCAACCAAGTCTTGTCAGGTTGCACGTTAAGTCCAAATAATTTGAAACTACTAGAAGGTAGGGTCACTTTCTGAAGTAGTTTTATTTGCTGTACTATGATCAAGTGGCCAAACAAAATACTAAATAATAAGATCCTTAAGATTAATAAACTCACCATTGTTAAAACTGGTCATTGAGAAATAGCTCCTCTGTGTTGGATTGAAAAAAATACAAAGACGAGGATACAGATGCATAAGGAAAGCTGGAGCAAGAGCTCGTAAACAGGAAGAATTATCTTAAAGAAATAACCTAACTTGGTTCAAAGAAACAAAGTTAGAAATAGCATCTGCTTTAAAAAAAAAAAAAAAAGTGATTGTGGTATTTAAAACCAAGCTGACCTCTTCGCTAGTTTGAAATTTTTGCAGAACAAGATAGTTTTTCATATGCTGTTGCATGTAGAAGAACTTCTTTTGTCTCCAAAGTGAGTCATGCAGGAAGCAGATGGGGAGAAGAGAGCGCTGTTGGTGGAGAGAACAGAAAGAAGCATGTGAGCTTTCTCGGAGTCTAGGGACTTTAGGAAAAAAACTTTGGTGGAGAGAAAAGCATTGGGACCCAGGAGACTTGCAAAGCCATGGCACTAAAATGTTGACCTAATAACCCCAGGAAGAAGTGAAATGGTGTGGCGTGTTTATGGGGTCTGCCGCGTTCTATAGGGCCCACGCCGTGCGTCTGTCTGAAGCAGGGTCCGTGATTTTCTTGTGTCTCTGCCTTTGTGCCCTCTACCTTTACGAATGGTGGATGCTGAGTGAGCATTCATGAGATGTGGGAAAATGGATATCTAGAGAGAGGTTTTGGTTTTATTTTTTTATTTTTAAACATTTCATTCATTTGAGAGAGATAGAGCATGTGCACGATCAGGGCAGAGAGGGAAGGGAGAGGGCGAGACTCTTAAGCAGAGTCCTCTCTAAGCACGGAGTCCGTCTGGGTCCTGAACCCACATTCCTGAGATCACAATCCAAGCCAAAATCAGGAGTTGGGCACTTGACTGACTGAGAGTCCCAGGCGTCCCAGGAGAGAGGCTTTCATTTTAGGAAACTTTCTGTTCAGTTGCCTTCCTTGCGCACCTGCAGGAACACAAAGTGCTGCTGACGGGGACACCGCTCCAGAACACTGTGGAAGAGCTCTTCAGCTTGCTGCATTTCTTGGAACCGAGTCGCTTCCCTTCAGAAACCACCTTTATGCAAGAATTTGGTGATCTGAAAACAGAAGAACAGGTACTCATCACGTCTACTTTGTACTTTAGTCATGTAACTGAAGATTAACCCATGAAATGGCAAAGCATTGCTGTTTAGCTTCTTAGGAAAAGTCAAGTCTAGTGAGCTCTGTATCTCCTTTCCTTGAACATTCCAAGTCTTCATTATGGAGGTTTTCTTGTTTGTCTCTTTGCCCTCAGGAAGGGCAATTGGAATTTGTTGGGAGAGGTTACTTACCTGTTCATGTTCAATTTTCAGAGACTGCCGTGCTATTCAGGTCGATGATTTTGCTTTGTGTACTTTTTTTTTTCTTTAAGATTTTAGTTATTTGGGGAGAAGCAGGCTCACTGCTAAGCGGGGGGTCTGACGCAGGGCTTGATCCCAGGACCCTGAGATCATGACCTGAGCTGAAGGCAGAGGCTTAACTGACTGAGCCACCCAGGTGCCCCTGCTGTGTATACTTCTGAGCGCTGTGTCAGAAGGCATGGGAACTTGTAGTTATCTGCCTCCTAGAGTTTTGGGATTCTAACTTTATTTTTTAGCTGTGTATGCTTGGCCACATTGCTTACTTTTCTTGTCTACATACTTTCATTTAAACTACTTCAAAAGATTTCTGTGAGAAATAAATGAAGTTTGTGTATGAAAAGCAGGTAGTTATTTTATACATCCTAAGAGTTATGGGAATATTTATTATTATACTGGTTTTGAAATAGATATGCTTGCAGTATGCTTGTGGTCTTGGTCTTTATGTCCGCCCCTCCACAGTTTACTGTCTGAAGCCTCCTAGTTTAGTTCAGAGTGAAATCTGTTTTGTTTTGGTTTTTGCTTTCTTAAGATAAAAATGATCTTATCTGCTGTATATCCTATTGCCAGTCAATAGAAACGGGTATCAGAGAGCGACATCTCTGCTTGCTTATTTACGTAGGGAGTAGGGAACTCCTGGCCTACTCATTCTGTTAGCTCTTTCCAGAGTGGGAGGAACCTGAAGCCTTAGCACTCCCACGTCCCATGAGGTCACCTCTTCCCTCTTCCTCATCATCCCTGTGGCTTAAGACAAACAGAAGGGAAAGCTCGGTGAATCAGTTGGGTTCTTTTCTACCGTGTGCTTGTCAGGCCTTCTGGCTGTTCAGGCCCCCGGGCAGCTGAAATAGACCATCTAACATGGCCTCATTCAACCTTCATGCACTTCTGTCATGAAAGCTGGGAGATTAGTGCCTTCGTGCCCTTACTGGGCTTTGACAAATAAAAACCAATGCTAAGTGAATAAGATAATTCTGATTTTTCATGTTAGAATATGCAAGCGAATCACGAAACCAGCATTGACCTAAGGTCCTTTTTTTAGGTGCAAAAACTCCAGGCTATTCTGAAGCCAATGATGTTGCGACGTCTCAAGGAGGATGTGGAAAAGAACTTGGCCCCCAAAGAAGAAACTATAATTGAAGTTGAGCTAACAAACATTCAGAAGAAATATTACCGAGCCATCCTTGAGAAGAATTTCACGTTTCTCTCCAAAGGTGGTGGTCAAGCTAACGTCCCTAACCTTTTAAACACTATGATGGAGCTACGGAAGTGCTGCAATCATCCGTACCTTATTAACGGTAAGCCGCGGCACCGGTAGACGCGTTTGGGTGACTCCAGAAATCCTCTTCTCCCTCCCGATGGAGGATTCGATGCATTGTGGTCATTACTGGATCCTGTCGCCTCAGCATGGGTTTCACCAGCTTCCTGTTCTTCCTGACACCTCCTTCTGTGGTGGCTGCAAGTGAGGGGCCATTGCCCCTGCTGAGCTCTGCCACGGGGCCTCAGCACACCGTCCTCCAACTTCTCTGCCTCCGTGTCTCGCCCCTCAGAAGGAGGTGTTGGTACTAATGCCTAAAAATCATCAGAAGTGCTAACAGTTAAAGAGAGATTGGCCTCAGCTGAGACTTTCTTGCTGTGTGTGTGTGTGTGTGTGTGTGTGTGTGTGTAAATCAGAGAAGTTGAAGAGGAACTGGTGTGAGAAGGCAGCTGTCAGCTGTCTGGAGGCTTTGGCAGGAGGGAATTTCGGTCTAGAGACCTCTAGGACCTATTCCCTAGGAAGGAGAGATCATTTTAAAACTTTGGTAACAGTTTGTTTCTGTTACTGATGGACACGTTATGGTCTTCCTGTTTTCTTAAGTGAATTGACAGTGTCACATAACTGATTTGGGTAAAAACCTCTATTGTATACTTCCCCAAATCATTAAAGGGGTAAACATTGCATGCCTGGGATGTGTGGGACACTCTGGAGGATACAGGAGGCTTCAGGCTTGTCAGCGATGGAGATGAGAGAAGCCACAGGGAAAGCAGTGGCATGGAGACAGTCCTGTGGGGGTGGGAAGGAGTTTGCCAGTCAGGGTCAGAAAAAGGAAGGGCATTGAGGCTGATGTAATAACATGAGCAAAGACAAAGAGACAGGAAAACAAAGGGGAACTTGCCCACAATGTAAAGCCCGTGTCAGAAACAGTGGGGCAGTGAACGTCAAGCACATACTGAGACCCTGCTGTGGAAAGCCGCAAAGGCCGGGCCGTGGGATTTTGGCTTTTGTCTGCAGGCCGTGGAGAACCGTGGCTAGTGTTTGAGCTGAGAAATGATTCAGGATGCTTGATCTGGCAGCATCGTATAAAACAGATGGGAGGGAGTAGGGAAAGACATATAAGCAGAAAGACCTGCTCGAGGCTCTTGCTGCCTGCTGTTGTGGCCAGAGCTCATACAAGTTAAAGAAGGGGGACGGCCCGCCACGTTGCAGTGTTTGTGTGCAGTTAGGTTCCTTTGCAGGGGAGTAGGAACAAAGATCGGTTCATAATCCATGAAGTTCAAGGGCAGCTAATTTAAAGAGTTCCTGACCTTTGACCCCCTGTTCCTGAGGGACACACCTGTCAGCCACCTCAGCCCCACAAGTTCCTATTACGAGATGACAGAGTGGTCCACCCCTTCAAGACCACCTCAGCACTGCCTCTGTGATCACTGCCGTGGTGTGACATCGATGGATTCCCTGCTACGACGTTGTTCTCTTAGCTCTGTCTTCCAAAGAGAGTGCTATGCATGGTGATCCCGTGCTTGCTGCCACCAGCAGCGGTCCTGCTGGGCACCACGTGTTTAGGAGCCTGTGAGGCCATTACAGGGAGCATCACCCAGCCTGTGCCTGAGCTCGGGAGCTGGGATTGGCGCCTAGGGTGACTGGTGGTACGAGTACAACGCCTGTGCTTATGTGACACACACACACACACACACACACACACACACACACACGCTTGCATTTAATATTTGCTAAAAAGAAAATAAGGAAGAGTAGCCTCCAAGGGGGAAGCGAGAGCCGTCGCAGAAGAGCTGAAATGCCGCTGCAGGATGCATGTGAGAAGGTTGACCTCGGGTGGCCGTCAGTTCCGTCACGTCTGCCTTGTCTGCTTACATGCTAGTCACCTGCATCGAACGTGTCGAGGGAGGAGTCGTGCGTCTGGTCCCCCTCACGCCGCCCCCTCCCCAGCACAGCTGGTGGGTCTCTTCTTGGCTGATTGCTCTGCAGGGTCATCTGCTATACTTCTTGGTTTACCTGGAGTCTTTTAGGACTTGTGAGACTTGGGTCTGTGGCCATTGTCCTAATTGATCATACCTTGGGGTCAGCGTTTCTGCCTCTCTAGGTGATGAAGTGTCTGTGAAGCCCAAAATATGCCCTTAGTTGAGAAGTTGTAATTTAAAATGCCCCCCACATTAGGCATTACAACTGCCCAGATAACTTAACCTGAATGTTGGGGTTCACCAAGGTTGCTCCATGGCCCTATCGCCCATTTTCATCCACAATCTGGAGTAGAACGTATACCCATGTGCTGCTGGCCCTCCACACGTGTATCGAGCCAGTTCAAGGGCATTTTCAGTGTGGCAGTTTATGTTGAAAATTGTACAGGTGGTGGCAGGGTCAGGCGGCCCCAGTCAAGCTCAGGTTCATTTCAGGAAAGCACAACACACTTCTGTACCTGTGGAAAGTGGAAGCAACTGTATGTGCAAGTTGGTAACCTGTGGTAATGTAAGCAAAGCAGAAGGAAGAAAATTAGAAATGACAGTAGAACACAAACCGAGTAATATTTTAAATGTGGGTTAATGTCTTACGTGCTTAGCACAGTGTTTGGGGTGCTCTGTGAGCACTTGTAAGTGTCTGTAGCTGCTGCTTTACTTCAGTAGAATGGAACATCCAGTTTTAAGTTCCCCGTGTGAGAGTGCAAATGATGTCGGAAACTTGGTCAAGGTCCCCTAAGGGTCATTTGCTGTCATTGCTGGGGGCCAGAGGAGTTACAGAGAAGAGCAGGCAGAAAGAAAACCAGCCAAAGCTTGCATGATGGAATGAATTTCAGATAGAAAACTGTAACTTTTCCTGGTAATCTTCAAAAGACAATAATACCTTGTTTGTGGCTGGATGACATTGGCAAGATAATAACTTCTCGTGAAAGCTAGCGAACATTGCAGTTCCTGTCCTCACCATGAGCATCTGTTTAGTGAGAAGACTTCCACGCTGGTTTCAAGTTGTCTTTGATATCCGCCCCCCACACACACACATTTTGAAATATAGCATGAACAATAATTTAGGACAGTGTGAACAAAGTATTTTGGCTTGTCATAACCTATTTCTGGTTAATTTTCAGACTGATATTTATAAATCTAACATCGAGGTAAATAATTGGTAAACTTGGGCACTTTGGCTGTGACATTGAAAGGTAGAAATTGCTTTCCTTCAGTACCTTCCCCGACCTTCTTTCCTTTAATTTGTCTATAATAAGTATAGTGCTAGAAGAATCCTATAGGAAATCCGTTTGCTGATATCTTTAAAACTGGCTGCTGCTTTAAGAACCTTAAATTCATAGCAAAGAGCTGGATTGAGTAATTCAGCAGTAGCTTTTATCAGGTAAGAACAAATGTATTTTAATTTTGACTGTTCTTTATAAGATGAGAAATTATTAGTAGCAGTCAAAAAGCAAGGAAGTTATTTTTCTTATCTCTGAGTGAATTTAAAATGAAAAATATTTCTCTGCTAATTTGAGAAATTATTTGTATTTTCAGTTTTTTACTCAAATATTCTAATGTCTGATATTTATCTTGTCAAAATGATTATTTCACTTTTGAAGACTTCATTGACCCTTAGCTTGTTTTAAACTAATATACTAATTCTGAGTTAGAATTTTCACATAGACAAAAAATAACTGCCCAAATACCAGTAGTAAAATCTATTTCTGAGTTGTAAAATGCTTACACTGTATCGCACATGAACAAACTTTTAACGTAATATATAGACTTAAACCTATTTCCCTGTCTCCTGAGGGCCGCCTTGTCCTGAATCCAGAACCTAGATTTCTACATTTCATGTTTTGAAAAATATGATTCAGCTTTATTCAAGAATATTCTTTATTCAAGAACTTTCCTGTTAATGCTCTTCCACAGCATTTTGTTTTTACCTTTTCCTCATTAAAACCCGTCCCCTCTTCTCCCCACTTGGAGAAGGGTCTTGAGCGTTAGCCTCTTACTCCTGCGGAGGAGGGAGCGAGGCGCTAGCAATGCTGACCGCGCTGGCCTTCTCGGCTGGGCCACCTTCCTCCCAAGGAACGGTGTGCTTTGCAGAGGCCTTAGTGCCTGGGTAAGGGCATTAAGTGACTTTAATCTTTTCCTAGTGAGAGTCTTTGTTGATTAATAATTAACAAGCTGTATTTCCGCATATGGCCATGCCGCAACTGAATTTGCACAGGTGCCCTTTGAGTCCGCTGCTGCTGGTGGCAGTTCCGTCCTACAGGCTGTGTGGTCTTACTCACATAGCCTGTAAGACCCGTCCAAGACTTCCGTGTACTTCTCTCGAGTGGTGTTAGTTCACACATGTTTCAAACTGGTGGTAAGAAGAGTATTTGACCCTCTGGCACAGTAGAAGGCTTGGAACCAGTTGCTTTAGGTGGATTTGTTTGTTTTTCCTAAAGAATAGGTGACACACACATACACACACCCCCACCTTTTTGGAGAGGCACTGAGCACAGCAGCCCTGGCCTGATTAACTCCCCAGACCAGGGTGCCCTGATGTTCCGAGCTCAGCAGCTAAGCAGTTGAAGGGAGCTTAGCCTGGGTGTGTTTGGGGGATGGGGGCGGGGGGGGAGGGCATAAGCGCTTCTTCCCTGGCGATGTCATTCTCTTGAGGCGTCTCTGCCTCAAGGGGAGTTCTGCAGGAGGCTAGGAGAAAGAGGGCTAAGCATAGAAGCCTTATGTGAGACAAGGTCGTTTCCTGCTCTTATTTTTGAAATGCTTGAAAAGCTCTGGCTACTTCAAGATAGAGTTTTTATACCTCATGAAACTGCCAGATGAGAATGAATGTGGAGTGGGGGTTTAGAGATTGCAACAGAAGACGTGTGTTCAGAACCCCCGCCACCCCCCCAAAATCCCCAAGAATTATCCTGAGAAAGGAATTTCCTTTTGTTGCCCTCCTTTGGGCTGTATTTACATGCGATTATATACAGAAACTACTGCCCCGACACCGTCATTATTAGAACCCGATTCCCTTGTTTCTTAGCTTCAGAACAGATTTTGTTGTTTGTGTTTATGTTCAGCTAGTAAACAGTTCTTCGTTTCTTTAGCGATTTAGTTCCAAATTTTCTGTAGGTATCTGGCCCTTGGCTTGTTTCTGCCGCTTCTGGCTTGGCAGTCTGTTGTTGAGATTCAGCTTCTACAGACAGCAAACATTTGTTTGTTGGAAAATGTGGGCCCCCCCACAAATGTTTAAATGTGTTGTGCTTAAAACTTTGATCCCTTTTATACTTCCGTGGTTTTGTGTTAGACCTGACTTTTAGTAAGTGGCCGGATTCGTGTTCGTAAGCACGAGCGTGGCGTTCTGGTTCCTGTAGTTAGCAGTGGGTTTTGAAAGCAAGTTCATTGTTTTTAGTAATAAAAACCTTTTCCAGTATTCACATTATGCCGTCCAATCTCTGCAGGTGCTGAAGAGAAAATTTTGGAAGAGTTTAAAGAAACACACAATGCCGACTCTCCAGATTTTCAGCTCCAGGCGATGATCCAGGCTGCTGGCAAGCTGGTGCTGATTGACAAGCTGCTGCCAAAGCTGAAGGCTGGCGGCCACAGGGTGCTCATCTTTTCCCAGATGGTGCGCTGCTTGGACATCCTGGAGGACTACCTCATTCAGAGACGGTGAGGCCACTGTGCCGTAAGAATAAAAAGGAAATAAAAAATGACCTTTCATGGGGCTCCAAGTGGCTCACCTCGAAGTGACATTCGTAACAGAGGGGAAGGAGTGGGGGAGATGTGTCATACCCCTCTCTAAAGACCGTCGGTGTGCAGGGCCCCGTCCCTGCGTGCGGTGACGACAGTAGGACTCCGCATACTTCTGACGGCCATTTCGTTTCCCACTTCTTTCATTTGGCTAGGGGAGAATGGGTCTCACCGAAAAGCAGAATTGTTTGTTATTTGACTGCTAGAGACATCAGATGTTTTTAGACTTGTTATTTTGCGAGCGAGGAAGTAAAATAGAATTTAATTTTTGAGCATTCCACCAGTTATATGCCACACTACCGTAAAACCTGTCTGCTCTGAGGTGATTTCTCGGTAATGCATATCCTACGTTTTAATACTCGCTTTACGAAAAGAAACAAGCGTGCCGTAGTCACGCACCCGGCCTCCTTGCTAATCCTGGCATTCTCTAGGTACCCGTATGAGAGGATCGACGGCAGAGTGAGAGGAAATCTCCGCCAAGCAGCTATCGACCGGTTCTCCAAACCTGACTCTGATCGGTTCGTTTTCCTCCTGTGCACAAGGGCGGGAGGCTTAGGCATTAATCTTACTGCTGCTGATACCTGCATCATCTTCGATTCCGACTGGAATCCCCAGAATGATCTCCAGGTAAACGCACAACACAATCATCCCTGGATGCCTTTTTTTTTTTTTTTTTCCCAAAGTCATTCCACTATGATGAAAACTCCCTAGTCAAACCAGTAAAGTTGGATGGTTACCACCACTCAGATGGTGTCCCATGATCGGGCGAATGAACCAACTAGTAGTCACTGCCTTGATAATGCCCAAGTGGTTTCTTAGTGTGTGAGCCTTCTGGACTGTGCCTCTGTGTGTGGGAACGGGGGCCCTGGGAACGGGCATGTGAGTCTTTTCTTTCTTCGGTAGCCATTCGTTTTCTTTTTCTTCCAGGCTCAGGCTAGATGTCATAGGATAGGACAGAGCAAATCTGTGAAAATCTACAGGCTGATTACGAGGAATTCTTACGAGAGGGAAATGTTCGACAAGGCGAGTCTGAAGCTCGGCCTGGATAAAGCTGTGCTGCAGTCCATGAGTGGGAGAGAGAGCGCCGCCAACGGGGTAACGCACTGGCCTTGGCCCTGCCGCTCTTCGGGCTTTCCTTAGCCTGGCTTAGCTAATGGAAGAAGTGATCCGGCAGCGAATCACTTTCCAGCCTCACTTTTCTCAGCCTGTTTTGTCACAGTGTCTCTCTTTTTTTTTTTTTTTTTTTTTAAAGATTTTATTTCTTTATTTGACAGAGACAGAGTGAGAGTGGGAACACAAGCAGGGGGTATGGCAGAGGGAGAAGCAGGCTCCCCGCTGAGCAGGGAGCCTGATGTGGGGCTGGATCCCAGGACCCTGGGATCATAAACTGAGCGGAAGGCAGACACTTAACGACTGAGTCACCCAGGCGTCCCTGCCACATTGTCCTTTTTATGAGTCCAGTTTATCCTCCTTGAGGGGTGCCGGGGTGGCTCTGCCTGTGGCTGCAGTCGTGATCTCAGGGTCTCAGGATCCAGCCCCACATCAGGCCTCAGTCTGCGTCCTCCTTCTCCCTCCCCACTTGTGGTCTTCCCCTTGCACGCTCTCTCTCTCTCTCTCTCTTAAAGAAATAAATCTTCCAAAAAAAAAAAAATTCCTCCTTGAGTACAATGAGGCATTTGTTTTGTCTACAAACGTTTTTCCATTCTAAATGACTTTAAATATCTTACTAAAACAGGTACAGCAACTTTCCAAGAAAGAAATAGAGGATCTGCTCCGAAAAGGGGCCTATGGTGCCCTCATGGATGAGGAGGATGAAGGGTCTAAGTTCTGCGAAGAAGATATTGATCAGATTCTCCTGCGCCGCACCCACACTATCACCATTGAGTCTGAAGGGAAAGGTTCCACATTTGCTAAGGTGTGAATTGACCTGAAGAGGCAGGTTTTCTATAGAAATGTACTAGAGTTTGCTTAAAGCAGGACCTTATAAAGTGCCCGCAAGGTGCATACTTAACATTGGCTTTATAACTGAGAATTAGGAAAGGACTTAGGACCGCCCCTGTGGAGCCCTAATGCATAGAAGATGCTCTGTGTGCTTTTGGGTTCCCTTCTCTGTTTTTGGCCTTGGTAGTCCCCTCACCTTGGCCTCATATCTGCTTCCTGTGTCCTTGGCCCCACCCTGTCCACTCTGGAGCTCCTGCTCTGACATCATCTTGCTTCCTGAGATCCTGATTCCTGACGGAGCCTATAAGAACAATTGAGCCATTCCTATCTTCGTAAAAAAAGCCTCTCATCTGTTTTGCCCTCCAGCTTCAACTCCATAACCCTTCTTTCGTAGCTAAAATCCACACGAGTGTTGTTTGTACGAGCTGTCCCCACCGCCTCGCTTTCTGCTTGTTTTTTTAGCTTTCAGCTTGCCCCCCTCCCCTGACCCCTCTGTCAGACCAGCCCTGGTGAAGGTCACCACCCAGCTTCCTTTCCCACTGCTTGATTGAGTGTGCCTTCTGAGGCTTTCCTTGCACGTGGTTCCACCCATCCACACCCAGGCCCTCTTTATACCTTGATTTTTAACAGCTTTATTGAAATGTTATTTACTTGCCATACAATTCACCAATTTCAAGTGTACAGTTCAGTGCCTTCGCCATATTTGCAGACTTGTGCCCCCATCACCACATCTAAGTTCAGAGCATTTCCATCACCCCAGAACCTCTTGCCCATTAGCAGTCAGCCTCTCCGTCTTCCCCTCCCGCACCCCTCCTCCCCCCAAGTCCTTGGCAGCCTCTAATCTACTTTCCGTCTCTATAGATTTGCCTACTCCGGACATTTCCTAAAATGGAATCCCACAACACGTGGTCTTTTGTTTCTGGCTCCCTTCACTTTAGCATAGTGGCTTTGAGACTCACCCGTGTCCCAGCATGTGTCAATAATTCCTTCCCCTTTTTCACTGAACATCATTCCTATTGCATAGAGTACCTCTTCTAGCAGTTGGGAGTGGGCATTGGGGTTGTGTATCCATTCACTAGTTGATAATGAAATTTGGGCTGTCTCCACTTTGGGGTTATTATGAATGTTACAGACATTTATGGACAGGTTTTTATGTGGACGTATGTTTTCATTTCTCTTACATATAGACCATAAATAGAATTGCTGGGTCATATATTCGCTCCATGTTTAACCCTTCGAGGAACTGACAGACTGTGCTCTAGTGACTGTACCGTTTTCTCTTTACACCAGCAGTGATTTTTAGGGCTCTGGTTTCTCCATATCCTCACCAATACTTTTTATTTTCTTTTTGATTGACTTTTGATTGACTTTTTGATTATTATAGCCATATTTGGGAACGTGAAGAAGTGTCCCACTCTGGTTTGATCTACATTTTCGGATGCTGTTGAGCATCTTTTCATGTGCTTGTTGGCCAATAAGTATATCATTTTGGGGAAAATGTCTCTTCACATCTTTTGTTCGTCTTTTTGTTGCTTGGCTTTTATTATTGAGCATTAAGAATTCTTTATATATCCTGGATAAAAGTTTCTCCTTAGATAAAATAATTTGCAAGTGTTTTCTCCTAGTCTTTTCTTTTTTCTTTTTAAATTTTATTTATTTTACAAGTAGGCAGAGAGGCAGGCAGAGAGAGAGAGAGAGAGAGAGAGGAGGAAGCAGGCTACCTGCCGAGCAGAGAGCCCGATGCGGGACTCGATCCCAGGACCCTGAGATCATGACCTGAGCTGAAGGCAGGGGCTTTAACCCACTGAGCCACCCAGGAACCCTCTCCTAGTCTTTTCTCAACGGTGTTTAATTTCAGTGAAGCCCTGGGTACCTGCCTGGCTCAGTCAGTCAAGCGTCTCCCTTTGGCTCGGGTCACCATCTCAGGGTCCTGAGATTAAGTCCTGCATGGGGCTTCTTCTCAGCGGGGTGTCTGCTTCTCCCTCTGCCTCTGCCTGCTGCGCCCCTGCTTGTTTGCGTGTGCTCGCTCTCTCTCTCTCTCTCTCTCTCAAATAAATAAAATCTTAAAAAAATTTTCAGTGAAGTCCAGTTCACCCATTTTTTTTCCTTTTATTGTTCATGCTTTTGATATGTTGTCCAACATTGTCATCTAACCTAAGGTCATGGAGATTTGCTCATGTTATCTTCTATGGGTTTTATAATTTTTTACTCTTACATTTAGGTCTGTAATCATTCTGAATGAATTTTTGTATGTGCTGTGAGATGGGGTCTATCTCCTTCCCTTTGCTTGTGGACATCTGGTTGTCCCCTGCTCCTCAGTCTCCGGAGGCTCCCTCCTCTGGGCTCTGTGCCCCAGCACCTTCTCTCTCACGTCTTTCAGCCTCTTTCCAGGTTCTGTTCTCTGTCCTTAGAGGCATTTCACATTCAGTGTGTGCACAGCCACATTCGTCATCCCTGTCCCTCTGCCCTCCGTGTGCGCGCACACGCTTGTGCCCTGGGGTTCACCTGACTACTGCCATTCAGATGCCCAGCTTGGCTGCTGAGGCTTTTCTTGGCTTCCTCCTCCTCCTCCTCCTCCTCCGTGCTTCACATCCACCTCGATTCTAACTCCTTCCACTTTACTTTTTTTTTTTTAAAGATTTTATTTATTTATTTGACAGAGAGAGATCACAAGCAGGCAGAGAGGCAGGCAGAGAGAGAGGAGGAAGCAGGCTCCCTGCTGAGCAGAGAGCCCGATGCGGGGCTCGATCCCAGGACCCTGAGATCATGACCTGAGCCGAAGGCAGCGGCTTAACCCACTGAGCCACCCAGGCGCCCCCCACTTTACTTTTTAAAGAATATATTTCTAGACTGTCTGCTTTTCTCAACTTCTGCTGGAGCCGTTTTCAGTCTTCGCTGCTTCCTCTCTAAACACTGCAGTGTCCTGTTCTACCCTCCCGTGTCCCGGGACACCAGTATGATTTCTCTAACAGGTGGCTTTGGATAGGACTGTGTCCATCCTGAGATTATTTCTATTTTGAAAGAGTTCGTGGCTACCTCAGGATAGAGTTCCGACCCCATTAACAGGACGTGCAGGGCCCTGCGTGACCTGGTTTCTGCCTTCCTCACCAGCCTGACCTTTAGCTACTCTCCCCTGACCATGCTTATCACCAGTCACATGGCACAGTTGCCTCTCTTCTCTTCCGAGCCTTCGCACATGCTCTGTTGTGAGCGTGTCCACATACTTTCCTGTTCTCAGAGTTTTTAACAGTCAGGGCCAGACATTATATTCTGGGGAGCCTTTTCCCAGCAATGCCCTTCCTGCACCCCCTCGTGAACCTGACTAGATCCCTCCTCTGTAGATCAGCTGTACCTGTACGTACCATTATCACCATTGTTGATTACACCGCACTGTCATCTTTTGCTTCCTGATCTGTTTAAACCCCTGGACGGAGAGCTGCCTGGGGGACGGTCTTCCATCCCAGCCCACCGACTGTAGCATCTGGCACACAGTGCAGGAATGCATAGATGCTTGGCTGAATGAGTAAATGAAAGCTGCTTTGCATTTTGCCTCTGAGAAGAGCATCTCAAAGTAATGCATATTTTTTCCCCTTTAGGCCAGTTTTGTTGCATCTGGAAATAGGACAGATATTTCCTTGGATGATCCAAATTTCTGGCAAAAGTGGGCTAAGAAGGCTGAATTGGATATTGATGCCTTAAATGGGAGGGTGAGTGAGAGGTCCCGTTCAAACTCTACCTAATGTAACCCAAGGGATGTTTTTTTTTTAAAGAAGTTTCAAATGTATCTGCTGTCTGTTCTAGAACAACCTGGTTATTGACACTCCGAGAGTGAGGAAGCAAACCAGGCTGTACAGTGCAGTGAAAGAAGACGAGCTGATGGAATTCTCAGACTTGGAAAGTGATTCCGAAGAGAAGCCTTGCACAAAGCCGCGGCGGCCTCAGGACAGGTCGCAGGGCTACGCACGGAGCGAGTGCTTTAGAGTTGAGAAGAATCTGCTCGTCTACGGGTGAGTCAGGCTTGTGTGAAAAACGGAATTTTATTTTAAAGACGAAATTCTAATCAGCGTGAGAAAGTATATCTGGGTTGGGATTTCTGTGATGCCATATTGTGCACGCAGGCACGTGACCGAGCAGCCACTGTGACAGGATCCAGGGTGGTTTGGTTCAGGGGCTCACAGTTCTTCTTGTGCATTTGAAGGAGCACGAGTTTGTCCCTTAGAATTATGTCAGATCCAGATTTACTTGTTGGTGACTAATAACTCAGAACCACATCTCAAAATTACAAAATCTTTTCCTACTTTAGCTTCGCATAAAATTTGAGACTGTGGTAGTCTTTTAGTATTTCTCTGCTATGAAAACCTGTTAAAGGCAATCATCTCAGTTATAAAGCTCTTCTAACTCATCTGGAACATAAATGGATGGTTATTTCAACTCTGAACGTGTTGTACTTTTCCTGCTGGACAACGTGTCTCTGAAAGGCAGGGTCCACATCACGTTCATCTCCGAAGAGCCCTCATCACACGGTGCTCGGAATGATGGCAGGGTGCTCACGAAATATCTGAATCTGCAAATAAGAATTCTCTGGCATCTTATGGGCCTCCAGGCAAGTTCCATTCAAATAAAAAAAAAGCTACCACCAAAGCGGTACTTCTGTAGATCTGATGACATCCTGCTTTTGATGATTTCTTCCCGCGGATTGTCATGAGTTTCAGAATGAACACGCATCTTCCGTTAGCATGGCATACAGGGCGCTCTGGTCTGGCTCTGGTCTGTCTCGTCAGTCCTTTCTGTGGGTAGCCCCGGCTTCTGTTGGGACAGACCACTCCATCTCCTTCCGTGTGCCGTGCTCTGTCTCGTGTCTCATTTCCGTCTTTCTACAAGTTCTTCCACTGCCTAGAGCAGCAGCCCCCCCACCCCTGCACGCCCAGCCCACAGACTTGATCTGCCCACAGCTCCTGTCGCTGACCGCCTGCATCCCCAGGCGCACTGCGCTGGAGAGTCTGGCTTGCACGTTCATCACACTCATCGTGTTGGTTTAGGACTCTGAGTAGCAGGCTTCTCCTGCGGGAGCCCCATGTAGAGCTCCATGAAGCCCAGGACTCTCCTCTCTGTGTCCTCAGGGAGGACTGCCGTGCCAGCAGACCCACAGTGAGTGCCTGATCAGTGATTTCGTATGGAATCAATGAAGTTCAACTGAAGCCCATTCTGTAACTCAAGCTAATTGTCCGCAAGCTAGACACTCTTTCCTGTGTTCTTAGGTCGTGGGCAGACGCTGGACACTCTTTCCTGTGCTCTTACGTAGTGGACAGACACCTGAGCCCTTTGCTCCTTGCACCTGCCTGGGTGTTTCAGCCCAGTGATCAGAGTTGAGAATTTTGCTGGTAACTTTAGAAACGGAGTATCTTAATAATTCCTAAAGCTAAGAAGTGGGCATGGAGCGCCATGCCATGTCTTTGAGGAAGGGCCTTCCTTCCTCCCCTAGGCATCACTGTGTAGGAAACACCTATCAGAAGCTGGGCACCGTGCTAGGATCCTCAGAGACTGGGGATGCACCTGTGAGCAGGACAGTCACGGCCCCCTTTTCAAGGCAGGTGGATAAACAGAAATGGCAGGAAATTCTAATGGTGTTATGGCTGGGAAGACTGTAGATGGAGGGTAGAAGCATGTCTCTCTCCTGTAAGATAGCTCTGGTATCATCTCCCTACTTCTGAGGCTTAGGGTTATACAAGAAGGGGTTCCGCAGACGGCGACATGACTTGATGCGTGGGCATCATGGCTTAGCCTGGGTAGAAGAGAGAGTTGGACGGTGGGCAGGGAGAAGAGAGTTCATGCAGAGAGAGCAGTGTGTCCGAAGGAGGTGAGGGTTGGCCCTGCAGTTTGAGGAACTGTGAGTTCACAGAAGCCAGAGAGGACCAGTCAGGACACATGTCCTGGCCTGCTGGGGCGGTCCCTGTGCCTCTCATGCCATGGCCTCCCTGCTGTGAGCAGCCCTCAGTCCTTGAAGAAGGCAAGGGAGTGGCTGGCTTCCGTCCTATGCGGCAGCCTGGGGGAGACGAGGCGTGGACAGGATCTGCTCGTCTGTTTTGTGCTCTCACACCACAACACCCCGATCGGGGAGCACAGCGCTGTGTCTAACTGGGATTATAACCCCGAACAGTCTATTCAGGGTCAACAGCATGCTGTCTGTTGTGTTCCGTGTGCGGTTTACACGAGGGCCTGAGAGTTCTCGAAACATGTTATCCATGAATGCTCTTGTACTGGGGAATTAGCGCTCCCTGTGTTAAAAGGAAACTCGAACCTGTTCACAAGCCTTCCTTCGTTACCATGGCATCCCATTGAGATAGATTGAAATAGGACCATTCCTCCTCAGCATTGGGTCCCAGGTGTGGGAGCAGCCACACCCCCCTCAGGTCACATTGCGTCTCAAATAGCTGGTTGGCATTGAAACGTGCCAGCCATGACAGGGTGACGCAGAGTGCGAGGTGTCCTGGTCCCGGCATCCTTTCCCCCCGGAGTTGCGGCCCTGCTGGAATCTGACTGAGAGAGCCTGTGTCAGGCCCGCGGGCGTTACCTCCATGATGGTTCAACCCAGCACCGAGGCAGCGCGAGCTCAGGCCCTGCTCTGTAACAAGTGTTTTTGACTCCTGCGCCCCAAAGTGCTTTCCTGTCCCCTGATGTCAGATACTGCTAGTTTCGAGCCAGGATTTCCTAACACTGCTACCGGACTGTGGAAGGAAAGCCCCAGATCTAAAATGAAAGGTACCATCTACATGCTGAACGTTTGCTTTGCAGCTGGGGACGGTGGACAGATATCCTCTCCCATGGCCGCTACAAGCGCCAGCTCACCGAGCAGGACGTAGAGACCATCTGCAGAACCATCCTCGTGTACTGTCTCAATCATTACAAGGGGGATGAGAATATCAAAAGCTTCATCTGGGACTTGATCACACCCACAGCGGACGGCCAGACACGAGCCTTGGTCAATCACTCTGGTAGGTCCGCGTCATGCTCTCTGTACCGCAGGCTCTCAAAGAGCCACCTTGGACCCTCACAACGCCACCGAGACCCTATGTCTCCCTGCCACATGCATTGCACTGAGTCCGACATTGTAATTGGGGTTATAGAAAGCTTCTCTGACTATTGTTATCATTGCTCTGATTCTAGGTTTATCCGCCCCAGTGCCAAGGGGCAGGAAAGGGAAGAAGGTGAAAGCCCAGAGCACACACCCCGTGGTGCAGGACGCCGACTGGCTGGCGGGCTGCAACCCGGACGCCCTCTTCCAGGAGGACAGCTACAAGAAGCACCTGAAGCATCACTGTAACAAGTACGTTTGGAGAGGGTCTTGCACAACTGGCTGTGACACTCTGCCTCCCGGCTTCCTGCACCTTTACCGTTTTTTCTGGAAACATGGTGCTGGGCCACATGACGGCACACCTTCAGATGGTGGATTGGTTTGTCTTTTTTTTTTTAGCGTGGTAGATACATAACACGGTCTTCCCATCTTAACCGTTTGTTAGGTAGACAACTCAGCATTAATTACGTTCAGAATGCTGTGTACCCATCAGCACTGTCTGTCCGCCAGACCTTTTCACTGACCCCAGTGTAAACTCTGTGTCTATGAGACAGTCACTTGCCCTCCTCCCTCCCTGCCCCAGGTCCCTGGCAGGTGCCGTTCTACTTTCTGTCTCTAGGAATTTGCCCATTCTAGGTACCTCCTAAGTGGAATCATAGAATATCTGTGATGGCTGGCTTATTTCATAGCATGTTTCCAAGGTTCATCCATTTTGTAGCCCGTGCCAGAATTTCATTCCTTTTCGTGACTGAATAATACTGCATTGTACACGTATACCACATTTTGTTTATCCGTTCATCAGTCGACGGAGACGTGGGTTGATGGACACCCTTTTTGGCTGTTGTGAGTGAGTGATGCTGCTGTAAATGTTGCAGATAACTAAGTTGTAACCAAGATGTGTTAGAGAATTACTGTTTGCCCTGTTTGACCCCGCCTTCAGCTGATTGCTTCCAGTGAAGGGACCAGGGAGTTTACAGGGAATTTTTTGCTTAATAGTACCTCAATGTCTAGGTCCTTTTTTCTTAGGTGTGAGCTTAGAATCCCATTCCTTACCTTTATGTCCAGAACCTGATCATGTGTAATTGAAGAACATTAAATCTGTGTTTATTTCATTGCTGGGAGCTCTAATTAACTATCTTCGTACGAAACTAACATCTGCACATGGTGATTCTTGTTCCATGGCCGTGAGCATGCATTTCTGAGAATCCGTCCAGCCAGCACCGAACAGCTCCAGCACTTGTAGCTTTGTGGGGCCTTGGGCAAGGTCCTCAGCCTCTTTAAGGCTCCCTTTCCTTGTTAACCACCTAGAGCTCTGCAGCAGGACCTCAGCTGGGTGAAGCAGGATATAAATAAATGTGTATCTCTCCTAAAAAGGAGGAACAAAAGTCTGAGCACATACTCCCTGGCAGCGTGCCAAGCCCTCCACGTGCGTGATCTGTGTGACCTGAGACAAGTAGTGCTCTTTTATCCCCCTTTGCCTGACAGGAAAGCGGAGACTCCGGCACTCACGGTCTCGACTAGTTCGGGAGCACAGCCAGGGCGGGAGTCCGGAATGGAGGAGGGCAGTGCCCCCACTCTCCGGGACCCCCGCCCACCTGGGGAGCCTGCCGGCCCCACAGGGTCATCCCAAGCATCACGTGAAGCAACTCCTGGCTGGCAGGGATGAATGGTTCTCATCCCTTTTCAAACATGGAAGTGCCTTCGGGGCCTACCTTTGATCGTTATCGCTAGATTTTGACTGACAAATTTTTTCCTTTTTGAGTCTGTGAAAAACCATTACCTCAAACCATTTTGGTGCCTCGGAAACTGTTTGTTGTTACTACTGTGGCATAATAGTTCTCCCTAAAATCCCATCCCACTTAACAGCTATCAGAAAACTTCTGTTTCCTGTGGTTTATGTGAACTCTTTTTGGGTCAATAGCCTTCTGGGTTCTGGAGCCAAACCAGAAGTGGAGTGGTTTGGTGTGGGAACAGCGGCTCCTGTGCCTGGATCCCAGAGTGATGGGGGCGGGAGTTTTTAATTTCTCATTCTGATACCAGTAGCGGACTTCATGAGTACCCTCCCTGGTTAGTATGTGAGATGGTGCTAGTGTGCTCTTCCCCGTGGTCTCAGGAGAAGACTGGCAAGGCTTGCCATCTCCTTTCTGGGATAGGCAAGTGGTCCATTTCTTCTTCCTGGTGGGTCATGCCCTGAAACTTCTCAGGATCAAGGTGGGGAAATGTTGATGAGAAAATGTAAGAGAAAATGAAAACCAAATCAAGGAACCTCCTAGAAGACAGCTAGCCGGTTCTCTTCAAAAGTTTCAAGACACAAAGACAGGGGAACTGTCTTAGGTTAAAGGAGATGAAGGGGCAGGGCAGTCCAGTGCTCTATGTGGCCCTGAACTGGATGCAGGTCTGGAAGATGGTCACGAGTGGGATAGCCAGTCAGCTGTGAGTGAGGTCACAGACTACTAACAAGTCTGGTCTGTCGGACTTACCAAGTGCAAACTCCTTAAGGTCAGAGCCCACCTCCCATCTACTTTGTTATCCTCCTGGTACCACTGAGCTTGCCAGTTGCACTGGTTTGAATTTTTTCCTCTAGAAGAAAGGTGATATTCACAGTTAATTCGTGAAGGTCTCCACATAACTAAAATTCCTCCCAAAGAAGAAAACTGTATCTTCTATCAAAAAGGGAGAGAAACCATTCAGATCATTGCCACTATGCTGTTTTGGTTTAAAAAAGAACATCAGCCAGAGATGGAGGGTACTTCCTTTGGAACTACCCTTTTCTGAACATCCTCTATAAGGAGATCCTGGCCGGTAAATTCTTGCCTAAGCAGAGAAGAAACAAGGTGCCGGCCATGGAGGCCCAGACTGTTAGTTTTCTTTTGCCAGTTCTGTGTGGCACAGCCAATTTTTAATCTTATCAAAAGAAAAATCTTAAAAAACTAAAACAAAATACCCATGATAATTGTTTACATTGATGCTTACTCGAAATTTACAGCTTTAGACTCTGTCCATCTAGAACACGTGTTGCTCCAAAGCAGATACCGGATGGAGAGGCAGGCGTATCGTGGGGTACCTGTTAGTGTATGTGGGAGTAGTCTGTTTTGGGGAAGCTGCCCTTCATCCTCCTTTTGACATTTTCAAGGACCCTTGCCCCGTCCCAAGAGACATTGTGAGGTGGTGGAGTCAGAAGGCCTAATCCCAAGTCGTCCCTGCTCAACACGACTCTGTGACCTCGGATATGTCCCTGGTCTTCTGTCACCCTCAGTTTTCACATTTGTAAAGTGGGAATTATAACACGTCCCACTTCATCACGGGATTATTGTGATGATCTGATGAGCTAGTACACGCAAATGTGATACGTCAGCTGTAAACCATCCTGTAAGTGTGTGATAGGATGACCCAGCTATGGAAATAGCAGTTAGAATTATCATTAACTCACAGCCGACAGGGTGAGTCTTCAATACTCAGTCCTGAGTGCACACTGGGGGCCGCCCAGCGGGAGATGCCAGCCTCAGAGTAGACACGGGCCTTTGGGATTTACTAGGTGGGCTTTACCAAAAGAATTAATCTGGGTCCTAGAAAAAATCTGGTTCCTAGAATTCCATGGATTTTTTAGAAACTTGATTCTTTGAAAATGACAAGGAATGGCAATGAATTGGCCACAATTTAGCTTCCTTTGTGTCATTTTGTTATTTTTTAAGCTACAACCTAGGCTTCCAGGTAATATGAACTAGAAGGAATAAATAGTGTTTAATACTCCTTAAGGGAGACCTGTGAAGACCCACCCCCGGCCCCACCCCCATCACCATCTTCCTTGCTCGGAAGCAAAGTTGTATAATCTGAAAAACCTGACATTCCATATTGAGGGTTTATTGTAAGGTAGTAAAACCAGATTTTATATCTCGTTTATTCCTACAACTTCTGATGTGCTTCCAAAAATGGTATTAAGGCAGCAGCTGAGGAAATTTTATGAGATAATGAAGCAGAACAGTTACTGAAAGCCATCTGCTCAGTTGTTTACAAACTTGCTCCAATACTTCAGAGGCAGTGGTAGGGTACGTGTCTGAACTTCACAAGCTGCACTAGGTAGGACTAAATGAAGTGCGCCTGGGCTGGGCCGCGCTCGGTCCCTCTCCGTGCAGCGCGAGCGGTTGCCAGGCAGGCCTGTTGGAAGCCAGCAGAAAGCACCACACAGAGGTGATTATGTGCCACCATCTGTCACGCTTCAAGCCTACCATACAGCATGGCTAATCAGCCTTGGCAGGATGATGGATGAACAGCAGCAGCTGCCAAAAGCCACTGTTGGCAAACAGTCCTGAAGTTAAGAACTTTTCCCCCCTCTGTCTTCCTCTCCAGGGTCCTGCTGCGTGTCCGCATGCTCTACTACCTAAGACAAGAAGTTATAGGAGACCAGGCGGATAAGATTCTAGAGGGTGCTGACTCAAGGTTAGTGCAAGCGCTCGCCACTCCATACCTCCCTGTAGTGACCCGGGCAGCCCGAAGACCCTGCCGAGTGTGTTCCGGAACCTTCCTAAACCATCAGTGGCGTATCTTCTAGTTTGCACCTGGAATGGGATTTTCACCCTGTGAGCGCGGGGATGCGGAGGGAATCAGGGGAAAGCGTGTTCGCGTGTCCGTGTTCCATGGAAAAGGTGGGAACTATGTTCCTGGCGTTCTGACATTTAAAATGGGACCCTGTGGGATGAAGTCCTCTTCTAGCTATGGTAGAAAGCGACTGGCTCGCGCCCTTCCCTTCAGCCTTCGCTCAGTGGCCCCCATGAGGCTCAGATGCGTGTTGCGGGAGGGGGCACTTGAGCCTGCGCATCCTGTCTGTGGTTACTGGGGATTCTTTCTGTAACGTGAGCGTGTGTTCTGAATACCGTGTGACTGGTGTCTTTGTAGTGAAGCTGACGTGTGGATCCCTGAGCCCTTCCATGCTGAAGTCCCCACAGACTGGTGGGATAAGGAAGCAGATAAGTCCCTCCTCATTGGAGTGTTCAAACACGGTAAGTGATGTTTCCGTCTGACCACATCTCGACTATGTGGCTTCGTTGTCAGCGCTCTTTCCATCCTCTTTTCCAAAGTCATAATATTAATGAGGATAGTTCCAGAGGACTCTTGGCTTCTACCATTTTCCTGTACTAAAAATCTAATATGAACTGTAAATATCAGATGCTGTTTTTGAATGTTTGTTGAGTATTTGAGAAGAAAACATTTCTTTCTTGGCTGTAAATAAAACCAAAACCATATTTGTTTTAATAATAGCCAAGTTGTCCTATAGCTCTCCCTAAACTTTACTTCTAGCGTGGCTCCCCTTGCTGGCTCTGCCAACCCGTGTCAGAGTGGACGGTGGGCTTAACCTCTGCTATTAATCTGTACAAGTGCCTCCTGGGCTTTGTTCCAAGCAATATTTCACAAATGTCAGTGCTGAGAACTCACGGCTCCCCTGAGTGGATGCAGCCTTGTTAACTTTGAAAGGCTGGGGATGCAGAACTGGCATGATATATACAGTGAGCGATTCCTGATTATAATCCCAATTCTCTGGAGGTCGCGGAGGTATTCTCAGCAGCCCGGCCTGACTAAAGGGGAGAATGATGGCTTATAAAACCTTTCATGATTACAGTTTGGCTTGCGGCTCTACAGCAGTTAGGAGCGGTGTGTTGTAGTACACATCCTAATTGAATTGTGCTGTTCTGCCTATGTACTGCAACCGCGTTTTGTGAGCTCAGCCTCAAAATCATTTTCCCGCAGTGCACTGTTGGGATCTGCCATTTTCCATCTAGTCAACTTGGGCAGTCAAAAAGCAAATTGCGGTTTGAAAACCATAGAGGGAACAGTGTCATCTTACTGACATGCTTCGTCCTAAACCTAATAAGACAGGTTCGCTGGCCTTACGTAGACGGGGATTTTCAGCCAGTGGCTCGACTTTCCTGCAGGACTGTAGCCGCTCTTGGAAGGACGGGGTGGGCGCAGCGTGGCCCGCAGAGGTCATGAAGGAGCATAAGGAAGCCTTTTAAATGTCCCGCAAAATTAGCTCTTGGGGAAAATAGGGTCGGAAATCTCCCCAGGCGTCTTGCAGTTAGTTTGAACCTGTTTCTCTGTTCATGTCCATGGTCATTCGCATACCCCCCCGAACTATAACTTGACCCCCTCCCCCAAAATCTGCCCCGTCATGAGCATTCTCTGGAGTGGTTTACTGAAAGAAGGGCTCTTTAGTGGTCGTCTCGGTTGAGAGCTGAGCCTGGTATATTGTGGCAGTGCTGTGATTTTGTGAGTGACGGCCCTTTTGCTGTTTCTGCGCGTGTCCTCTGTGGGCTGCTGGGGATGGCACAGGCTACGAGAAGTACAACTCCATGCGAGCTGACCCCGCGCTGTGCTTCCTGGAACGAGTTGGTATGCCCGATGCCAAGGCCATAGCTGCCGAGCAAAGAGGAACAGACATGCTAGCAGATGGCGGTGACGGGTAAGAAGGACATTTAAAGATTGTAATAAACTTTATGTCAGTGTCACATCTATGGGCAGGGTTCAGTCCTTACACTGCGCTGTGCACTCCACTGATCTGATTTCAGCTTCGGTGATGTTTCCCAGAGTAGTCTGTTTATGTATCATGATGATTATTTAAACGCAGTATATTATCTAGATCATCTGAAACTTGTTTATTTTTTCCAAGTGATGACACTTCCGCCCACCCACCCGCCCCTTACCCCGTGACTGCGCGATTTAAATACTGATTGGGTTGCCTTTGATGTCGAACCCAGAATTAAAAGTAGCATCAGGCAGAGGATTAGTTGTTCCCAAGCACCCCCCAGCCCCCCAGTCTCTTGCTTATCTGTGCAATTTAAACTTTTTTTTTTTTTTTTAAACAATTTTAACGCAGGGGAGAATTTGATAGAGAAGATGAGGACCCAGAATATAAACCAACCAGGACGCCATTCAAGGATGAAATAGATGTAAGAACTTGAGTATACTGACTTTTACAGCACCGTTAAAATATCATATGCCCATATAAGACTTGTTAAACTTTATAGATAATGGCCGTTTCTTTGAAAGGTAATGCAAAATGACGCCCCAAATTAAAATAATCCTGTTTCTTGCTTTGCTTTCAAGGAATTTGCAAATTCTCCTCCAGAAGATAAAGAGGAATCCATGGAAATTCGCACCACAGGTAAGGCTCCATAAAAAACCCAAAGAGCAGAGCAAATGTGTGCTGTACAGACATTATTCATGGACCTGCGCTTTTGCTCCTTTATGACAGTGGTATCTTAAAATATCATTTTTTTCTCTACTGACTCATCCCTTTTGTGAATAATTTTAATTCTTGTTTATTGTGGGTTTTTCATTACATTGACTTTCTTTGATGAAAGAACTACTTTTGGGATTAAGATAATTTGTATATATTTATATACCAGTTAGTGGAAACTTTTAAGCATCTTCAGAAATGTGTCTCGGAGTAGGGTATTTGCTAGGTATCTGAAATATTGCAGGTTTCTAGAACGGTACCTTTTCCCTAATGTCAGATAATTAGCTACCAATTACGTGATTATGTTTTAGGTTCAAGATTATTATTCTAAGTACATTACAGGAGAGCACCCTTATATTGTAGTTCGTGGCCTAAAGTATGTTTCTTTACGTAGAACTGATAAGTAAATTTGCTTCTCCCCCCCTAAAGAGTTAAAAAAAAGAAAACAGTTGGTAAGTTTCATACTAATATTATTCTTTATTTATATTTTAAACATGAAAGCACCGAGATGCCCTTCCCCACACTGTCATTTGAATGTTAATGAGTCATCTTGTTTTGATGGAAAATCCTGTGTATTGCAAGATTGCAGCTACACATTTCAGAAATCTTTTTTTCCACTTCCCCAGGCAAGCCCAGCGAGAGTACTGCTGAGTTAGGCCAACTCTACTGGCCCAGCACCTCAACCCTGACTACCCGTCTGCGCCGGCTCATTACTGCCTATCAGCGCAGCTATAAAAGGCAACAAATGAGGCAGGAGGCTCTAATGAAGACTGACCGGCGGAGGCGACGGCCCCGGGAGGAAGTGAGAGCGCTAGAAGCGGAAAGGGAAGCTATAATATCTGAGAAACGACAAAAGTGAGTTTCTTCAGGGTTTTACTCAGCTCCTAGGATGGGCCTCTTTTTTCTGTCCTCGGCCGGCCGGAGGCCGGAATCACTTCCCAGACGGTGATCAGAGAAGGTCTCAGTACATGAAAGCACTCTGTCTTCTCACCCCCAAAATAGGTCCCGTGCACTGAGTTTAGGGGAAAAGAGGAAAAGAATGAATAAGCTTTAAGCCTGTGTACGCAAGTAGGGTTCAAGCTAATGTCTCCTTGCTCATAGGTGGACGAGAAGAGAAGAGGCTGATTTTTACCGCGTGGTATCTACTTTTGGAGTTATTTTTGACCCCATGAAACAGCAGTTTGACTGGAACCAGTTCCGAGCCTTTGCCAGACTTGACAAAAAGTCTGATGAGAGTTTGGAGAAATACTTCAGTTGTTTTGTGGCCATGTGTAGGCGAGTGTGTCGAATGCCCGCCAAGCCAGACGATGGTAGGTTCTCTTCGTAACACAAGTTCTCTATAGTAAAAGGCCCGCCCACTACAGTGAAAAATAGAGCGTGAGCAGCTTAAAGCATACTTAGGGTTTTTCCAAGTGAATACCATTGTTTTCATGTTACAGAACCCCCTGACCTCTCCTCCATGATCGAGCCAATCACAGAAGAGCGCGCCTCCCGAACTCTCTACCGCATCGAGCTGCTGCGGAAGATCCGCGAGCAGGTTCTTCACCACCCTCAGCTGGGGGAGAGGCTGAAGCTCTGCCAGCCGAGTTTGGATTTGCCGGAGTGGTGGGAATGTGGGAGGCATGACCGAGACTTGCTGGTTGGTGCTGCTAAGCATGGGGTCAGTCGGACGGATTATCACATCCTCAATGACCCCGAGTTATCTTTCTTGGATGCGCACAAAAACTTTGCTCAGAACAGAGGGGCAGGGAGCATTTCCTCCCTGACCCCACTGGCCATCGGATTTGGCCAGACTTCTGCCGTCCTCTCATCTGCTCACGTTCAGGAAGAGAAGGCGACAGGACAGAGTGAAGGCAAAGTGGAGGAGTCTGGAAGCGCAGCTGCCCAAGAGAAAGCCGAGGGGAAGGAGGAGGAGGAAGAGACCGACGGCGGGGAGAAGGACAGTAAGCAGGGATGCGAGGCCGAGGCCAGCTCTGTAAAAAGTGAACTGAAAGGAATGGAGGTCAGTGCAGATACAGGGCCCAAGTCTATTTCAGAAAAAGGTTCTGAAGAGGACGAGGAAGAAAAGCTGGAGGATGATGATAAGTCAGAGGAATCTTCCCAGCCTGAAGGTAATGCTGCGCCATCCAGGCCCCGTCCCCATTCCACTGCAGCAGCTGTGACAGGCCGTGTTTCCCTGTCACATGACAGGGGCTCTTGTTTATTTTTTAAGAGTAATTAGTGTACATTTTCTTCTGTGGATAGGTAACTTCAGGTTGTGCTTAGGTGTATGTGTTGCTCCCGTGCCGCACGTGAACATGGAATTTCGAACAACTTAAGCTCTCTGACGAGTGTTTTAGGCATGTAACAATTTCTGGATTAAGAATAGGAGTTAACTTGGGATGCCTGGGTGGCTCAGTCGGTTAAGCGTCTGCCTTCGGCTCAGGTCACGATCCCAGGGTTGTGGGATGGAGTCCCACACTGGGCTCCTTGTCCAGCAGGGAACCTGCTTCTCCCTCTGCCCCTCCCCCCTGCTCGTGTGCCATCTCTCTCTCTCTCTCTTTCTCTCTCTCTCTCTCTCTCTGAAAAGTAAATAAAATCTTTAAAAAAAAACCCAACAGAATAATAGGGTTTAACTTAAAAAAGAAAAAAGGATAGTGGTTAACTTTATAGTAGCAGTGTATTGAGAATTCCAAATGATTTTAATTTGGACAATTTAATGTGAGAGAGAAGAGTCATTCACTGAATAAAGCACTGGTAATTATTTTTAAACAAATGATGCTTAATTTTAGTTTTAAATCAGAAGTAAAGGTAGAAGCAGAGTCTGAAAATGACTGGTTTTCTTTGTAAGTCGCAGTTAGGTTGCTGTTCCCGACACACAGTTAAAAATAAAGCCTCCTATTGTACTGTTCTGCTGGAGCTGAGGCTTGGTACTCCGGCCAGTCGTCAGCCCTCTCTCCTGTGTGGAGGGACGTTGTGTGGAATGGCTCTTGAGTCAGAGACTTGGTTGTCATTCCGCCTCCTCTGAGATGTACATGCTCAACATCTGATAACTAGTGATGTCACCTACCTAAGCCTATCTGCTTCTTCATCCGTAAAATGAGAATAACAGCGTCTATATCAAGGGGCCATCACCAGCTTTAAACAACAAGACTGTAAGATGCCTAATGCCATCCTAGCCGTATAGTAGGTTCTCAGTAAAATGGAGCTGATTGGTATTCAAATTTTTACCATGTCCTCTCTAAACTTCTTTTCCCTGGTTGTGAGTAATGTATATTAATTGATTTCTCAGCAGGAGCTGTCTCTAGAGGGAAGAATTTTGATGAGGAAAGCAATGCTTCCATGAGCACCGCTAGGGATGAAACCCGAGACGGGTTCTACATGGAGGACGGAGACCCTTCAGTAGCCCAGCTCCTTCATGAGAGAACATTTGCCTTCTCATTTTGGCCTAAGGTTGGTGGGTTTCTTGTTATTTTTGTTTTGTGGACCAAAAAAGAGTGTGGGGGATAGGAAATCATTCTAGTTTGATTTTCAAGTAATTTTAAGGTCAACTCTGACACTGTATGAAGACTGGATTTTCCTCATGTTTTAAAATCTGTGCATTTCTTTTGTAATAGGATAGGAAAGGTGAAATGAAGGAAAGATAAGAAGTAGAATGCTTTGTATGGATCTTTGGCTCTTTGAGGTCTTTCAGGTTGGCCATCACACTGTCTGGGATAGTGTGTGGATTGTTGTTTCCATAGACACACCTTTTAGCAAAATGAAATGTGTGGGCTCGCTCTTTCTTTCTTTTGCTCTCTTTCTTTTTTAGTTTATTTCTATTGTGGTAAAAACCACATAACATGGAATTTAACCAATTTTCAGTATATAGTTTTGTAGTTTTAGATACATTCGTATTGTTGTAAAACAGATCTCCAGAACTTTCTTCATCTACCATGACTCAAACTTTATACCTATTGGACAACTCCTCTCCTCTCCCTTCCGCCTCTGGCAACCATTTCTCTACTTTCTGTTTCTGTGAATTTGACTACTGTAGATACGTCATCATGTATGTGGAATCCTGCAATATTTGCCCTCTTGGGACTCATTTATTTCACTTATTTTTACCTTGTCGTCAAGGTTTATCTGTATGGTAGTGTATGGCAGGATTTCCTTCCTTTTTAAGACTGAATAATATTCCATTGTATGTATATATCACATTTTCCTTATCTACTCATCTGTCGTTGGGACATTTGGGTTCCTTCCCCGCCTTGGCTTATTATAGTGCTTCTGTGGACATGAGTGTAGTAACATGTCTTTGAGACCCTGCTTTCAGTTCTTTTGGATATATTACCAGAAGTGCAATTGCTGGGTCACATGGTGATTCTGTTTTTTAAATTTTTTTTGAGTAGCCTCCATACCGTTTCCTATAGCAGCAATTACACCACTTACAGCACAAGAGAAAATGTGGGGACTTTTTAAAATGTGTGTTTTAATGTTTTTAAATCCCAAACAGAGCTTCCAGATTTAAGACATCTCCATAGGTTTGGAAACCTGTAGTCTTCCTAACGTGGGAGAGGGTAGGCGAGGGACCCATTTGGCAAGATAATTCCAAATGTAGTTATCTGTAACCAAAAGCAAAATGGAAATTACTTTTTTGGCTAACTAGCGTAATTTTGTAATAAATCCCTATGTAATTTGGGTCTGCTTTTCAGGGTGGGGACATAACCATCCTAATCGCCGTAACAGGGCTGTCTGGTTCAAAACAAGCAGCAGTTGACTCGTCCCAGGGCTGCTCTTCTACAGTGTGCAGAGTGTACTCTCAAAGACATTTTTTCCTCCCTGTACCCTGTTAGGCTGATCTCCCTCATTGAGTACAGAAGGGAGTTTCCCAGATCAGTCAAAAGGTCTATCGTAGCCGACACTTTTAATCTATGGAATCTGGGCCTAAGAGCTGTAATTAGAAATTTTTAATGTACACGCTTCAATGAAATTTGAAGTGATAATAGGTGGGGACTGCAAATTGACATTCATTAGGTGTTCCTAGGTTAGTGCCCGTTTCGTAATGCTGAACTTTATTAATAGTGACGCTAATGATGTCCCACTTCCTGGGACAGACTGGGATCCAGCCCGTGGATTTGTAGCACCGGAGCGTCCAGAAGCTAGATGCAGGGCTCCATTGTTGTCTGCTGGTGTTTGCCAACAGTGCTCTCGCCTGAATAAAAGTTACTTTTGAAGTATTTTAGAGGTGGCTATGTGATGTTTCCTAGTTTCTGTGCTCCAGCGCTCAAATTTTAAAAAGACTGAGTTTTCTGTGTTGGGGCCCCCTTCAGGACCTTCCACCAGAGCAGAGCAGGTTTTGCAGATTCTGGTTGCTCAGTCGCTTGTTTCTTTGTTTTCTTTTTACCTTTTGCCCGTGGATTGACTTTTAAACCTCTTATGTGCTTTAGCATCTTAATGGAAATATTTATCCGGTAATTTTCACCACGTCTTCATTACAACGTCGTGTGACTTTCCTTCTCCCTCCAGGACCGAGTAATGATAAACCGATTAGACAACATCTGTGAAGCAGTGCTGAAAGGCAAATGGCCAGTAAACAGGCGCCAGATGTTTGATTTCCAGGGCCTCATCCCTGGTTACACGCCACCCACCATGGACAGCCCCCTGCAGAAGAGGAGCTTTGCTGAGCTCTCCATGGTCGGCCAAGCTAGCATCAGTGGCAGCGAGGACCTCACTACTTCCCCTCAGTTGTCCAAGGTGTGTTTGTTTCGCCGCGTAAAGGCGAGCCGTCCAACTCTGGGGGCTCGAGGCTCACTGGTCCTCCCCGGAGTTAAGATGGCTGCCCTTACCTTAGCTCTCTTCAGCAGTTACGAATGGTTAATTCCTGAGGCTTCTAGTTCTTTCTTTCTGAAATCCAGCCTGTGTATAGCAGATACAGTTTGGGCTCATTATTTTGTTGGAATTTTTCAATAGGAAGACGCCCTAAATCTCTCCGTCCCTCGCCAGCGGAGGAGGAGGAGGAGAAAAATTGAGATCGAGGCCGAAAGAGCTGCTAAGCGGCGGAACCTCATGGAGATGGTTGCCCAGCTGCGGGGGTCTCAGGTGGTCTCAGAAAATGGACAAGAAAAAGTTGTGGATTTATCAAAGGCCTCAAGAGAGGCAGCAAGCTCTACCTCAAATTTTTCATCTCTTACTTCAAAGTTTATCTTGCCTAATGTCTCGACACCGGTGTCCGATGCCTTTAAGACTCAAATGGAGCTGCTCCAGGCAGGCCTGTCACGCACACCCACGAGGCATCTGCTTAATGGCTCCCTGGTGGATGGAGAGCCTCCTGTGAAGAGGAGGCGGGGAAGGCGGAAAAACGTGGAGGGTCTTGATCTGCTTTTCATGAGCCACAAACGGACGTCATTGAGTGCAGTAAGTTCAGGAGCTCCCTCCCATTGCGTATGCCCACAGTGGCAGCCAGAGTCCTGCCATTCTGACGACGCCGGCCTGGGCTCCTCTCAGTGATTAAAGCTGGCTTCTTGCACTAAAGAAATAGGATCACAATGTACAGTCATGGCTTTGAGCTGAAAAATTGTGTTGAGCATTGATACAGATCACTTGGCCTGAACCAAATGTAGCTTGAGGATTTATTCCTCCCAAGATCCTAATATATTGATTACTCTCGGAAGACTAGCCCAAAACAAAAACGTGTTCTTCTGAGCCTATAATTGTTATCTCTGAATTCCTGAGGCGGAAAAAGCTTCTGCTCTTAGAAATAATGTTGTTTGGAGCCTGGCATTTATTAGATTAGTATAAATATTTAGTTTCAGACTTAAGATTTGTGTTCATATACAAAGCTAATGATCGCTAATTCTCCTACCTCCGTGAGTATAGCTGTTCTATAAAATCTCAGCTGAATAAAGATCTGTGCTAGTTTAGGTTTGTATGAAATGTATGTGCCAATGGATTTTGACATTTTCTTTCTTAATTCAAAGGGCATGAGTGCAGTGCAATCAAAAGAACTCTCTTCCCTAATCTTCTTCAACCATGCTGCCTAAAAATGCACTGCCCACATAAGGATGAGGGTTTTACCTCCAGAGAACCTGCTTACGTGTGCTCCCTTTCTAAAAGACGCGTTAGTACTGGGTATCCTAAGCCTTATTGATTTGGAACCCGAATCAGCCTAACGGTGCCGGAGCTTGTTTGTGTGTGAGCCGCCGGCATTGCAGGAACACTGGGCCTGTTCCCTGCAGATCACAGTTTGCGAAGCGGTGAAATTTGAAACTGAGAGGAGGGCGACGTTTGTTTCAGCATTTTTTACTTTTTCCATCCCTCTTCTTACTGCTTCTGTGCTCTTTCTTGAAACCTCTAGAAAGTTTAATGACTTAAGTAAGGGTAGTAAAAGCATGGTTGAGGTAACGTTCAGAAATGACAAAGTGGCACTCACTGGAATTTGCCCTCTGGTGGGGTCTGAGGGAAACAGAAGCGTCTAGGTAATTAAAAGTTAATTTTCAGGATTCGTTACCATGCACCAAATCGTAATAATGTTTCTTTTTTGTGGAGCATATGATTCCTTTTAGAATCTTATAAAAATACACCCTGTAATGGGTCAGCTGTGACTGCTTATTCTGTAAGTTAAAAATGCGGTTCCTAGGTGTGTGGTCCCCAGCATTGTACCACTAGTGATTAATTAGCCTCTACACTTGAATCCACCAGAACACATCAAACCACTTTGATAGATTTTGTTCCCTGAAATTCCTTTCTCCATAAGCATCAACAAGTTAGTGAGTTTCTGCCTCTCATGCCTTTGTTCACTCTTGGGTTTCATATTTGAATCCCAGCACAAAGCTGTCTGTGGTTCAGGCATCAGGAATTAACAGTGTGAGCCAGGCGCTGTGTTCCGGTTGTAACTACAGATCCTGTATCAAACTGCAGGCTGATTTTACTCATTTGACACATTTTAAGTCATCCTAAAGGACGTACTGATGTTTCTCTTTTTCTAAAGTCACATGAGCTACCCATCCCAAAACTCCTAGTAGAGGTTAGAGGACGTATTTTTAAGTTTTTGTTCATTTTACTGTCAGATGTTAGAACTTGGGGATTACTCAGTGGGCGTTGTGGGTGGTTGTGTGCGTACACATACAGTACAAGGTAAATGCCGATTAATCTATAGATAAACAGAGTAGTGAAGAGGTGTAAAGGTCAGCAGAGTTACTTGTATGGGCTGGGACAAGTCCTAAAATCTTGTATTATGTCAGAACTCAGACTGGAGACCATTTTGCATTGCCAGGAAAAAGTAAGGACGCAGTCATCATACTGTGGCAAGACACTGGGAACATGGTAGAGATGGTTCTTTTGGGTCCTGGCCCCACCCCCATCCCCAAGGACAGGGATGTGAAGAATAAGGGTCTAACAAGAGCTTGCCCTGGAGAGCTCAGTGTTGAAGTTGAGTGACAGATAAATAGTGACGTCCCATAGCTGGGAGGCATGCCTGGAATACTTCGGGAGCCCAAAGGAAGAATGGGAATGGAGGGAAGAGGATATGGGGAGACACAGATCAGGAAGTTGCCTTAGACATGGCCATACTTTGGTTAAGTTTTGAAGATTGTATAGGAGTTGGTCCTTTGAAAAGAGGTAGCAGGGAGAATGTATGCAAAGGGACAGAGGACAGAGAGAGACTTCCACGGTTGCTGAACTGAAATTCATTGGCAGCCCGGGAATCTGATGAGGAGATGAGGTTTGACAGTAGTGGGCTCGGACACAAGGTATGATGTAAATCGGGGAGGGCCTCGATCGCTATCTAAAGGACTTGGATTTTATCCTGAAGGTGAGGGGGATTCAATTATCAAAAGCATTTACACAGTTGATTTGGTTTTGACCTAGGAAGAGTGCATTTTAGAAACCTGACTCCGAAGTAGCAGTGAGGAAGTCAGAGTCAAGAAGGGTGGGAGTAGGATCGGGGAGACCGTTTAGGAACACTGCAGTGACGTGGGGCAGGGGCGGCGATGAAGAAGGCCTGAATCGAAGTCAGAGCCGTGGGAATGGACAGATGGGCTGCCATAAAAGAAGTCTGGTGGTTGGAGTAACAGTTTGCGGACCGCCGGCTGGACTTCAGATAGACGTGGTATTTTCAGGGTTGCCACACGGACCTGCCACAAAACGTTATAGCCAATAAGATTGTATGGTTCAGAGAGTGCTGTGTACAGGTTGGCTGTGGGAACATTCCTTTAATTATAACTTCTTGGGGCACCCGGGTGGCTCAGTCAGTTAAGTGCCCGACTCTTAATTAAGGTTCAGATCATGATCTCAGGGTCCTGAGACTGAGGCCCCATGCTAAGCTCTGTGCTCAGGAGAAAATCTACTTGAGATTCTCCTTCTCCCCATATACCCCTCCACTCGCACTTGCTTTCACTCTAAATAAAAATAAATTTTAAAAAAGCTGGGGGAGGCGGGGCGGGGTGCCTGGGTGGCTCAATTGATTAAGCGTTTGCCTTCGGCTCAGGTCATGATCCCAGAGTTCTGGGATCGAGCCCCACATCAGGCTCCCTGCTTGTACGCACACGTACTCTCTCTTTCAAATAAATAAATAAACAAGTAAATATAATTTCTTTAACGAGGTTATCCCGAGAGCCCCAAGAGAGTTTGAGAGGGTACCTTCCATGCATGTCCCGCTCCGACTACGCTGCCCGTGGCCTAGTGGCTTGCTTAGGGTTTCAGATATGGAGCATTGATGGACTGTGAATTTCCTACCTAATTACCAGTTCTACAGTGTGGAGAATGATATTGAAGCTTCATCTTCTAATTTAATAGCTGTTCCAAAACTGAGATTGTTTCAACTAACTTTTTTCCCTTTTTGGCCCAAGATCCATTATGCTAGGATAGTGTTTTCTTGAGGTAAGAGATCAGGCATTTTTGGAATCTTTCTTCATATGAGAAGAATTGAGACCCCTGTCAACTTTCTGCAGGAGGATGCTGAGGTGACCAAAGCTTTTGAAGAAGATATAGAGACCCCACCTACAAGAAACATTCCTTCTCCTGGACAGCTGGACCCAGACACGCGGATCCCTGTGATAAATCTTGAAGACGGGACTAGGCTGGTGGGGGAAGACGCTCCTAAAAATAAGGACTTAGTTGAATGGCTGAAGCTGCATCCTTCTTACACTGTTGATATGCCAAGTTACGTACCAGTAAGTACCCCAGAGTTCAGTCAGGAGGAGTCCTGCGTGGACAGCCCTCACAACTCTTCTGCATGACGCAGAGGAGATCCCTGGTCCCTCCGCCTTTTGCTTAAATGTCTTCTTACCGCGAACGTTGTCCAGTTTCTGTCACTGTGTATTTTACGTTTGAGAAACTAGCTTCAGAGCTGATGGGCAGCTTTGTAGTTTGTTGAAGACGCCTGTTTTGCACTTTCTTTCCTTTCTCCTTCCACCAAATAAACATGATGTCTTTGGTTATTCTTTCCATCACCTGGTTTCCAGGTGGTCTCATCAGGGGATGACACTCATGAATGCACTCTTCACTGGTCTCCAGACCAGGTCTGAGCAGCACAGAATACTGTGAAGCTTGTTACTTGTAGAAATTTGACTAGATAATACAGCCAAGACTTCATTAGCTTTTTTTTTTTTTTTTAAACAACTCCTACTTATGTCTTACGTTAAACGGTATCTGTAGATGATTCCATCCTGTAAACGGCTTACTAGCTGGCAATGCAAATCTTTTATTCCCTGTACACCTAGTGACTGTTTTTTTGTTTTTGTTTTTTTTTTAAACTTAAGTGTAGGGGGGGCTCTCTGGGGGGGCTCTGCCTTTGGCTCAGGTCATGATCCCAGGGTTCTGGGATTGAGCCCAGAGTAGGGCTCCCTGCTCAGTGGGGAGTGTGCTTCTCCCTCTCTCTCTGCCACTCCCCCTGCTTGTGCTCACTCTCTTTCTCTCTGTCAAATAAATAAAAATCTTAAAAAAAAAAAAAAAAAAAAAAAAGAACCAAAATTGTAAGTGTAAGATTCAACATTTTATTTTGTTGAGTTCAGCTTTAGTTGAGTCCTTGCCTCTCAGATCATTCCCTCCTGTGTAGGTCTTTTTACCTGTTGCCTCTCAGGTACAGTCTCTCATAGACGGGACATCATCTCTGTATTTGTCCAAGTCACTGAGTAGAAATTAGTTAGCAAAGGTCCTTGAGAAAGTTTCTTTTAAAAAAACCATGACTTGGGGGTGCCTAGGTGGCTGAATCCTTAAGTATCTGCCTTTGGCTCAGGGACCTGGGATCAAGCCCCGTGTTGGGCTCCCTGCTCGGCGGAGAGCCTCCTTCTCCCTCTCCCACTCCCCCTGCTTATGTTCCTTCTCTCGCTGTACCTCTCTCTGTCAGATAATAAAATCTTTTTTAAAAATACCATGACTTGGTTAAAAAAGATATGAACATAAAAATACCATGACTTGGTTAAGCATTGGAAGAAAAGACTTTAAGCGGGGTTATTGGTAGACAAAAGGAAAAGCAAATACTCAGCTTAGGTGATTGTTGAGTTCCTCAGTGTACAAAGAGAAAAATAGTTTTTCCTTTTAAAGACAAGTATGGTTTCTAATAACTAAAATGATTGCTGAAACTTCTATAGCTATTAAAAATGGCTTGACTGAGGGTGCCTGCCTGGCTCAGTAGGTAGAACATGTGACTCTTGATCTCTGGGTTATGAGTTCGAGCCCCACGCTGGGTGTAGAGCGTACTTGGGGAAAAGAAAAAAAAAGAAAGAAAGCTGCTTGACTCTATTCTCTTTGTCATTTATGCAGGAAAGTAATTACTAAATACATTTTTATTAAATCCGTATTTTGGGTTTGTTTGGGTTTTTTTTTTGCAGAAGAATGCGGATGTGCTGTTTTCCTCATTTCAGAAACCGAAACAGAAACGACATAGATGTCGAAACCCTAATAAATTGGATATAAACACTTTGACAGGAGAAGAAAGGGTGCCTGTTGTCAATAAACGAAATGGAAAGAAGGTGAACGTTTGGGAAAGGGAATTGATCTCCATATGATTTCTTATCCCAGAAAGAAGCATTTTATCCTGACATGTTTTTAAGGAAAAACAATAATGTTTCTTCCAGAATATCTGTATATGATGTATGTGTGTGTGTGTGTGTGTGTGTGTGTGTGTGTGTGTGTGTGTAGGTGGGGTGGGGAGCAGGGGGGATATATGTGCTTTTAGATCATTTTCCAAATGCCTCTCCCAGATGGGTGGAGCTATGGCACCTCCAATGAAGGACCTGCCCAGGTGGCTGGAAGAGAACCCTGAATTTGCAGTTGCCCCAGACTGGACTGAGATAGTGAAGCAGTCTGTAAGTAAACACTGTGTTTCTGTCGGGAGAGGTGTCTGTACAAAACTGTTGTCCTGAGCTTTTCTTTCTTTTTTGTTGACCATCAATTAATTCGATTATAATTTATTCTTAGCTTAAAAGAATTGACATAATACATCCTCATTTCTTGTATCAGTGTATCATTAATCCGAGGTAGATTCATTGGATGGCTCTGATTTTAAAGGATCATATAGAAATACACGTTCATAGTCTTGAAGGTAGACCTCGTTAAGAGCCCACCTGTGGGATGGAATTCATGGTGGTTGAGATCATTAAGATTAACTGTGATTTTTTTTTAATTTTAAAATAAAGATAACAACTTTGCCTAAAATTTTTTTCCACTTCAACTTCTTTTTAAGATTAAGTGGTCAATGTCCTGCTTTCTTCTTTATTTTTTTAAGGTATATAGTAATATTTCTTATTTTTCTTTTGTGTGTAGTTCTATCAGTCTTAATACACGTACTTTCTTGAACCGCCACCACAACCAAAATACAGACCGTTCCACCACCCTCCCCCACCCCACGTTCCCTCATATTACACACCCCCACTCCCAACCCCGCCCCAGGCCCCCCACCACTGCTGATCTCCATCCAAAGTTTTGTCTTTTTGAGGTTGTCCTATAAGCAGAAGCATGAATTCTGTGACCTTTGTAAGATGACTTCACGTTGAGATTTATCCATGTGGGTTGCACGTGTCAGGAATTTGTCCCTCCAGTGCGTGCGCCTGCCCCTGGGTATGGTAGGCCATCACCCAGAGAAGGACGGCTGGGTGGTTTCCAGACTTGGGCAAATGGGGGTACAGCTGCTAAAAACATTTGTTTTTAGGTGACCGTAGTTTTTGTCTCTCCAGGGTAGATATAGTACGCTGTAATTTCAGTTAATATTCCCAACGTCTCTGCTCCCTCATGACGTTTTATTATTCCCGGAGTTCTGGATGCTGGTAGCTTGACCGCTCCCTCACCAGTAGAGTAGACTTTAACAGTTTTTCTGCAGTCCTGCATAATTCAGTGAGTTCACGTAGTGCGGAGAGATAGACTTTTTGCTTTCCTGAGTTTGGCCAGAGCGCTCTTAGAAGGGGAGAAGTCGCTGCCGCCCTTGCATCCAGAGTGTCTGCTGTCGGTGCATCAAGAGGGCCTGTCAGGGGATCGTGGTCTTGCCGGCCGCCCTTATAGCCACTGTTTGCCTGTCTATTTGCTTCAGGGTTTCGTTCCCGAGTCGATGTTTGACCGGCTCCTCACCGGCCCCGTGGTGCGGGGGGAAGGAGCCAGCAGGCGAGGACGGAGGCCCAAGAGCGAGATCGCCAGGGCGGCGGCGGCGGCGGCAGCAGCAGCCTCCACGTCAGGAATCAACCCTCTGCTGGTGAACAGCCTGTTTGCTGGGATGGACCTCACGAGCCTGCAGAACCTGCAGAACCTGCAGTCTCTCCAGCTGGCAGGCCTCATGGGCTTCCCTCCGGGACTGGCCACGGCGGCCGCGGCCGGAGGCGACGCGAAGAACCCCGCGGCCGTGCTGCCGCTGATGCTGCCGGGCATGGCCGGCCTGCCCAACGTGTTCGGCCTGGGCGGGCTGCTCAACAGCCCCCTGCCCGCCGCGGCCGGCAACGCCACGCCGGCGCCTGGCCAGGGGGAGCCAGAGGACAGCGCCTCCCAGGCCGAGGAGAAGGGCACCGAGAACGAGGACGAGAACAAAGACTCCGAGAAAAGCACAGATGCTGTTTCGGCTACTGACTCGGCGAATGGATCTGTTGGTGCTGCTACTGCCCCGGCCGGACTGCCCTCCAACCCGCTCGCCTTCAACCCTTTCCTCCTGTCCACCATGGCGCCAGGCCTCTTCTACCCATCCATGTTTCTACCTCCAGGACTGGGGGGATTGACACTGCCTGGGTTCCCCGCGTTAGCAGGACTCCAGAACGCCGTGGGCTCTGGCGAGGAAAAGGCCCCCGACAAGGCCGAGGGGGCCTCCTTCCAGGAGGAGGAGAACCTGGAAGGCAGCGACGCTGAGGAGAACCTGGACAAGACTGCGGAGTCCTCCGTCTTCGAAGACGAAATAGCACAGGGTGAAGAGCTGGACTCGCTTGACGGGGGGGATGAACTAGAAAACCATGAAAATGATGAATAACCAGTTCCAGTTCCAGTTAAAGTGTTTAAAACTTTTGACAAGTGGTAGTCCTACTGTTTACACTCACAGTTAATGTTCATACCTAGTTTTATAAGCTGTTCTGTAACATAGTGTAGCAAAAAAAAAAAGAAAAAAAAAAGTCCAAGTCATGTTATACAGGTGTGTCAAAAGGTATCTTGGTCATTAAGTATTGTGCAGTGCATTATTTATTATCCCTAGGAGAGATGAAATTTGAGAGGTGATCATGTCTTTTTAAGGAAACTTACATAATGCTCTGCTTTTTTTTTTTCCTTTTCCTTTTGGTACCATTGGTATTATAATAAAGAGCGATTTGTAACTGAGTGGCACTAATGGAAGGAAGTGCTGCTCAAAGGAAGTTTGAATTTTTTTTTTTTTTTTTTTTTTTTTTTTTTTTTTTTTTTTTTTTTTTTTTTTTTTTGCTGGGAAGGTCAAGATGAAATTTCCCATACATATCATACTTGCTCATTGGTTTCCCTTTTGACTGTATGGGGGTTCCCACACTTGCGCATCCACACACATCCATCCACTCTGACAATCTCCACGCTCGTGTGAACGTCTCCGTCCTGAGGCGCAGCAATAATAAGGCAGCTGTTGAATGTGAAGGGTCCCTTTGGAATTTAACCTACTGGGAGGGTTCTTGCCAGACAGAACTACAGTTCCATTGTCTCGTGGTCTTGTGATGCACTGGTATAAACAGAATAAATAGATGAATAAATAAAGAGTGAGAGAAGAGAGAATCAGGTACCTTTTTTAAATTAAAGGACTTTGTTACTTTAGCCACAAAGCTAAAACAGCATTACCTCAGCTCTAAACTAGCCTTGAAGTTTACAGACATGACTTTGTAAATGTACTGTTTTTCTTTGTTGTGATGTCCTTTTATTTTTTTCTTTGAAAACTGCTATCATGTAAGATAAAATGTAAATTACCGCCAACTGTAGTAATGATGCTTTTAATAAAAGTGACCCATGATACGCAGAGATGTAATTAGAGAATGTAGTGTGTAGGGGAACTGCTGTTCACTCTATTTTTTTGTATTCGCAATAGATGCAACTACAGCACTCTGGCCTTTGTACAGTTTCTTGATATAGCCTCTTATGCAAGATTAGCTGTTAGTAATACGCTAAACTGATTGTCTTCAGACGAGACAGGAAGAGAAACCTTAAATTACCTTCACATAATTCCACTCCAGATATCTGCGCAGAACCACACACAAAAACCTCCTATTACTCCCTCAAAAGGGCATCTGAGACTGAGAATACTTTAAAATGTGTGCAGCGTCTGATAATGTGGTACACTAAAGAACAAAAGGGCAAAAGAAAAATGAGGCTTTAATAGGCAGAATATCTAGGTCATTTATCCTTGGTTAATGGGTAGAAAAACACAATGCCGGAGTGTCAGCAAGGGACACAAAGGCACTCTTGGTGTCCTGCGGACCGGTGCTTGATGCCAGAAACTGTGTGGAAAACCCATGTGGAATGAAAAGGGGCCCACTTAAGCTGCCGCGTGCGCACGCGCGCAGCCTGGGGAGCTGCTGATGTGTGCACCCCTTCGCGACCTCTGATATTTGAGGTTAAATATAATTTGAGAGCTACTGTTTTCACCTTTTATGTCACCTGACTGAACACAAAGCCGTTATTTCCATGCAGCTGGAAACAGAAAGGAAGGGATGTGGATGGAGTTGTTGTGTGTGTGTCGCCCCCATCCACGCCCTGTACACACTCACACACACACACACACGTAGTCCATCTCTCACTGGATGTGTGGATGTGTTACAAGACATTGTCTGAATTCCTTGTAGACGCTAACGTTCAGTTAATTTATATCCCAAGATGGAAAATCTACCCATACAACTCTGGAAAGGGAACAACTCGAAGCCTCCATGTTAGAGACCCTCGGGTTGCTTTTCTCCTCCATCGTTACTGTTCTCTCTTGAAAGTTAACAAATGGGTCGTTTGCACCGGAGGGAAAAGTGCCTTTAAGAGACTGTTCTTCTGAAATGGAAGTCTTTGAACATGGGCAGGGGGGAGGGGAGAGGCTAGATCCACACAAAGTATAGGGAGTTTAAATATTTAAAACAAAGATTTTTTTTTTAAGCCTTCAAATAAGACATTACGTAGGGAGAGTACGTTTAATAAAATGACTCCGAAAAGGGCCTTTTTCTAAGATACTTTATAGTACTGGAAGTTTTCCTATGACCTTGTGTAAATGGAACACACGATGGGACTCTCTGTTAGAGAAGAAAATGCCAAGAGCAAAGGCATTGGTTGCTTGTGGCCAGAAGGAGCCCTGAGTTGAGAGATGGGTCACCAGCTGGCTCTGAGTTATCTGGGATTTATTTGTTAACAGGGCTTCAAAGTCATTCACATTTCCATGTTGGAAAATGCACTTTTTTTTAACTTCTAATGGTATCAATTCTTGATGTTAGATTCTTGAATTCACCTAAGTAAGAAATATTCTATAGTCTGTTCGTTAATAACGTGTTCGTTGTGTGCTTAGTGTCGTGAAGTACTGAGATGTTCCGTGCTTTCCTCGGCTTCACTGCCCCATCTCCCTTCTCTGGGAGGAAGTGCTTTTCTTCCAGGGGAAAACCGAGCCTTACAGAGGTTGAGGAGTCGGCCAGCGGTACATAGAGGAGCTGGGTCGGAACTCAGACAGGCTGACATCAGAACCGACTTACGATCTCCAAAAAATACGGCTCTCTCGGATCTCTGAAAGAAAATTAGTACAAAATGATGATGTGAAGTGTTTGGAGCTTCCCTATTCTTATACCCACTCTTCACCCATCCATAGGGGATCTTAAGTTTCAGACCGGGATTTAAGGGAGAGCCTATGTCAAGTAGAACCGTATGAGCGCTGGCTATGGATACTTGAGTCCCAGTTACCTCATTTAAATTTTGGTTTATCTTGCACCATGAGTATTTGCACTTTATAAAGAAATCAAGTCTTTGGAAAAGATAAGCTTACTCAGGCTTCCAAGTTAGTAAATTGCTGCTCTTTGAACCCAGGTTGATCCAACTCCAAAGCCCAGGCACTTAACCTCGGGGCCAGTCTACTTTTCATCAACAAACATTTGTGGGGTGCTAGGTGAGGTTGGTTTCAGTGCCAAGAATATCACAACAAAGACAAAAACAGACTAGTCCCCTGCTGTCGTGGAGCTTACATTCAAGTAGAAAGAGACAGGTGATAAGCACATTACACATAAAACTTTTATAGATCAAGGAAGACTATTAAATAACGGAATGGGGCAGTCAGGGAGGAGCACGGTAGACAGGGCAGCTCTGCTTCCTGCCTGAGTGACGAGAAGCAGGAGCCAGGTGAAAATCTGGTTGGAGGATGTTCCAGACAAGGGGGAGAGACCAGTGCAAAGACCCTGAGTTTCAGAGTGTGCTTGGAAGAAGGGGCTTCTGGGGCTGCCTCTCTACCGAGAAGAAGTGGGAGACAAGGACCAGGATGACCCTGGTGGGGGACTTGGATTTCCTGTTAGGTGCTGTAGAAAGTGCTTGGGAGGTTTTGTGCAGGAAAGCAGTATGATCAAATCCATCTTTTTAAAATAAATAATCCACAGTGCCTACAACGTGGGGGAAAAATGGCTTGTAAAGAGGAGCCGGGAATTCTAGTCGGTGGGAGGCTGCTGTAGCAGCCTGAGATTAAGGAAGCGGGTGCTAATAGAAGCAGAAAGCTGTGGGCAGATTTGGGATACATTTCGGAGAGCTAGAGCCTCCAGTTTAAATTATGTGAATAATTTGAATTAACTTCAGGATTACTCCTCCTGAAATATATCCAAAGGTGAAACCAATGTTTGCTATGCTTTTTTTTTTTTTTTAAGTGTTACAAGAAAAAATACTGGGAACAAAATTTTCCTTCCATGTTCTGTTACGAAATTCTCTCTTCAGTTCAGTGAAAATTGTTACTTATCTTTGGGAAGAGTTCTCAAACATTATTTCTAACAGGTAGGTAGGGGCGGTCAGAACGTATGTGCATTGTTGAAGCGAGGTATGCGTGCAGTGAACATCAGGGCGTCTAGAGTTATCAATAAATTTAAATTAGGAAGTGGAACAATGTAAATGACTTCTACTAACAAGCACTTAAAAGTTAGAATATATCTTATTCATTCAACTGGGCTCTCTAATGAGCAATTTTATGTATTTTCTTAGCACAGATAAGATTTACCACAGTTTTATAGACATTTTATAGGAAAGTAAACTACATTTGGCAAAATAGATGAATAAATTACCTTGTGGAATATTTAATGTAAGACTCCTTGAGTGAAAAGGATTTCATCATTGAATTTTTTGTTGGAAGAGTCATCCAATTGGAGATCTTTCTGGCGGGGGTTAGCATAATGATTTACAAAGTAGTCTGGACTATTTAAGTCATTTGTATGTTTAAAGGTTTCTCCTTAACTCTCCTCTTGCTTCCATTCTAATTTTTGAGTCTCTAAACCAAAACTAAAACAACTCCTTGTGTATATGTGTTGGCAATGTAGGTCTAATCTTCCAATGGGTCTGTTGACCAATCTTCCTTTGGATCTACCAATGTAGAGTTGAATTTTAATTTCCATCTCCTCAATGAATGAATGTTTACCATGTAATTTAAATGAAGTCGAAGACTAGGGTAATGACAATTAAAACTTCAAATATAGTCTTCTTTCATCAGCCATCTTTATCTTCAGAAGCATTTACTCATATAATTTCCTTAGCTCCTAAGCTGGTTGAAATTTCATCAGCTGAGCAAACATGGCAGAACCCACCTCCATATGCTTACAGGTTGCTCCCCTCCAGGTTCCTTCTCATGAAACTTGCTTACTCATGAGGTCTTTCTGGGCTCCAGGTTAAACGTTGTAGGGAATTTTGACTTAGAGTAGAGAACAGCATAATAGGTTTCTAATGTATAATAAAGACAAACCCGAGGTCAAAACAATGTTTAGGGATCACTTGGAGCTCTCCTTTAGATGGCTCCCTCCATTGTCCATTGCCCCTGCATGCATTTCGATCTGAAAGCTCTATTTTGAAGTTACAAATGAGAGAGACCTGATTCTCTTGTGACATGATCCAGGTTCGGTGATGGCTTCACACCCTTTGCAGCCCCAAACCACCTCATCATTATCAGCCGCAGTTCAAGAGACCTCAGCTTGGATGTTGGCTGGGTAACTGCAACATTCAGCAGGCTATAAATGTCATAGCTGGGACAGGACGTGTCCCGTTTTAGAACAGAAATTTCATCCTGTCCGACATGTTTCACCATGTTTCCCTAGGAGTCGGGAAGCTCTTCACATTTTAGAAGTCAGCATTTTCCTTTGCTAAAGGGCACCTGTGGGCTAACCCACACCGCACACCGGGGAAGTAGGTCAATGTTGTTCTCACCTCCCCTTGTTTAGATGGTGAGGTGGGCTCGCTCCCAAGGCCACGTGGACAGACCAGCATGGTGGAGGGAAGTAGAATTGAGGCTTCTCCAGTGTAAGCTGTACGGAGTGGTGGACTGTCCTAAGTAAACACCTGTCATTCCTGTAAGCTTAGGTCTACAATCTTAAAAACCCCAAACAGCTGATGTTATGATCTGAAGAACAAACTGGAAGGTTCCAGAATCTCATGTTGCAAGACAAAAGTACTAGTAAAGGATGACTGAAAGATGTTTAAAAGAAAAAAAAATGTTTAATCACAAGCAGGCTTCACATCCGTGTTGATTTTAGGGCATAACCTATGCAACTGCTTGACAGTCGAAGTATTTTTGCACCATTATTGAAGCCTATTCTCTAGAATCTTTGCATAGCAGACCTTGTATCTGGGCTTAAAAGGCCAGCCCAGCAGAGCCTGGAACTTCAGGTCCTCAAAAGGTTGGGAAATGGCCCTGGCAGAACGAGAGTGCTCCCTCAGCCTCCCCCAACCCCCCAGGCTTCCCCTGGGCTGTTGGAGCACTCAGAGCAGATTTGCATATCTGTAGCTGCTGAGCTAATGTTCTCTCCCTAGCTGGGGGCCCTGTGAGGCAACTCCAGGATCCTTTCCATCTTATTGTAAGAGCTCCTGGAGAATGAGAGGCAGTCATTGTGTCTGACTGCAGAGGCATTGTTCTTCCCCAGACGAAGCTGGCCTGTTTCTCAGCATCTCGCTTTCTGCTCCTTCAGCCATGGCTAGCTTCTGAGGAGCAGCTGGGCTGCCTCGGAATAGCCTGCAGGGTTATGTAAAGACCATCTAAAAATCTCCCTTTCTCCTTTACTCTCCAAAATGTAAAGCTGCACACAAACCCCCAACCCCCTCTTCTATGGAGTCCATTTTGTATAGAACCTGCTTGTTCTGGGAGAGAAAACAGAGTAATACAGCAATGGTGACCCCATGACAATGTGCTTGGCTTTGCCCCTCCGGCCCCAGCTCACTTTTTTTTTTTTTTTTTTAAATATTTACAGAGAGATAATTTTTTTTTTTTAAAGATTTATTTATTAGAGGGCACCAGGGTGGCTCAGTCGGTTAAGCCTCTGCCTTCGGTTCAGGTCATGATCCCAGGGTCTCTGGATCCAGCCCTCTGTCCCACTCCCTGCTTAGCAGGAAGTCTGCTTCTCCCTCTGCCCCAACCCTGCTCCTGCGCACGCGCTCTCTCTCTCGCGCGCGCGCGCTCTCTCTGTCCTATGGACACTCTCAAATAAACAAGATTTTTTTTTAAAGTTTATTTCTTTGACAGAGATCACAAGGGGGGGGGGGAGGAGCAGGCTCCCCGCTGAGCAGATAGCCGGACGTGGGGCTCGATCCCAGGACCCTGAAGTGATGACCCCAGCGGAAGGCAGAGGCTTAACCCACTGAGCCGCTCAGGCACCCCTAAACAAGATTTTTTAACAACTTAAAAAAATATATTTATTAGAGAACCCGGACCTGTGATGGGGGAGGGGCAGAAGGGGAGGGAGAAAGAAACTCAAGCAGACCCTGCCTTGAGCGCAGAGCCCTAGTGGACCCAAGGGCGCACCGATGTTTAACCACCTGCGCCACGGGGCGCCCTGCACCCCCCCCCCGCACCAGCCCCCTTCGGAGAAAATGTCATCGGCCATCAAAACACATGGCAGTGGGAGGGCGACTACCATTAAAGCTGAAAATGTCCCTTTCCATTTCAAATGAAAAGCTGTCTATCGACTGGTGAGGTACAAGCATGGGTCGCTGGCTGCCACGCACCCCCTCTTGTTGGGGACAGTTCCGCAGTACACCCAATGCCGTTTATGATGTCAGGGAAACAAAAGCCTTTTGTAGTTGTGTGAGTCTTTCATGCGGTTTGGGAGCAGGCCAGATGCACAAAACAACGCTGACCCGCGAGAGGTGGGAAGGAACTAGGACACCGAGGTGTAAAGTGCACACACGTAGAAAGGCCACTCTGCCTGTCCTGGGTGGTTTCTCGGTGGGTGTGGAGCTCAGACGACCGAATGGCTAAAATCTCCTCTCCAGCTGAGTTTCAAACATTTCATGTTTCAAAGAGCCCTGTACTTTTGTGTGTCCAAAGCCGCCTCAGAGTAGCTACCGATTCGATTCTGTCGCAGGCCACCGCGGGGAGGCGTGGAGAAGCAGGGGCCACGCAGGAGAGCCCGGCGGCCGGGCCATGCTCCGGACACTTGCGGGAAGAGCCCACGCGCAAGGGGAATGGGGCACATTTATTCCCATGGCGGGTACAGATAGTAGCGCCTCTCCCTGCCCTGGCAGAGACACAGAGACAGCCCCCAGAACTTGAACGGCCAGCCAGACTTGAGCTTGCCTAGCGTTAGAGCTACAAATGATCCCAGCCACTTGATTGTCCCATATGGCTAAATGGGTCGAATGACCAGGAAGATCCCCAGCCCATACGTCCTGGGAGAGGGCAGGTGACAGGACTGGTTGTCCTCAGCTCCAGGTAATTTTAGTCCCCTGGACCTGACAACCTTCAACCAGAGCACGAACAGCGTAAACCAATCTTCTTTTACTTGAAGGCGAGCCAGCTAGGCTTCTGAATTATTGCTAGGGAAAAGACAAACACAAACCACAAAATTTAGAAACTTAGGTTCAACGACTTGCATATCAGCCTCTCCTGCAGGAATGTGGTCCTGACCCCTGCCACCTCTCTAGGAAGTACCACCACCTGCAATCGAAAAATGGCTTCCGCGGGGGTCCAGGACAGCATCCTGCCTGCCGGTGTCCACAAGCTGATTTCCTTCGAGGCCTGGGGACACTCTTGCCGGATGGATTCAAGGCAGCGAGCCTGTGCTTTCTCCATGAAGCCTCCTCTCTCTCAAGGACAAATGTCAGGGAGTCTTTTTTGTTGCATTAAGGGCACTTTTTTAAAGCTCGCTAGAGAAAGGGAATAATAGGCATCATTCTTGTCCTTAAGCAGCAATCAACTGGCAAATATTTAATGTGCAGCTGGAGGGTGTGTCGGGGGATGGGGATGAGGGACAAAGAATGCAGTCAGGGTCCTTGCTCTCAAGGGCCCTTGCATGTCTCTGACTGACGTAGTTTACAGAAATAACACATAGCTGGCTGCAGTTTACAGACTTCAAAGCATGCATGCATTATCTCAACTGATACAACTTCGAAATCGCAAGTTCCTCGTGACTTCAGAGATGAAAGAGATCAAATCTCAGCGATGTCAAGGTGAGCAAGTGGCTGAGTTGGGTCTTACAAGCAGGTCTTTGGACTCTAGAGTCGGAGGTCTTCCTAGCACACTGTGACACGAAACAGAGCACCCCTCCTAGGCAGGCTGGGTCCTGCTCCCAGCGAGAGCCTCTCGGAGCTCATTTGTAAATCTGGAATAATAATACTAGCACCAGTCCGGATCGTGCCTTCCCTGTAGTGTGGTGTGAGGATTACAGAGAGTGAATATGCAAAGTCCTTAGTGCCGCAGCTGAACGGACACTGGGTAAATGTTGACCTTACACCTCACCATCTAATGAGTTCCAAAAGTGGCTTCAGAGAGTGCAGTCGAAAAGCACTGACGAGGGGCGCCTGGGTGGCTCAGCTGGTTGGACGCCTGCCTTCAGCGTGGGTCATGATCTCAGGGTCCTGGGATCGAGCCCTGCGTCCGGCTCTCTGCTCCCTGCTTCTCCCTCTCCCTGCCACTCCCCCGGCTTGCGCTCTTTCTCTCTGTCAAATAAATAAAAGCTTTAAAAAAAAAAAAGTGCCAATGAAGTGGCTGGGGTGATCTGGTCGGTAGGGAACGTCTGCAGAAATGAGGCTGATGGTGGCCAGCCGAGAGCAGCGCAGAGCCTGGGGGAGGGACTCGGGCTGGGTGTGACTTTCGCAGGACTCTGGATCTCAAACCCTGGAGATGCACACGACTGCCCCTGGGACCCTGTGCATATTCATATTCGATTACAAACTTTTCCCCCAAAACTTCATACAGCATAGTCTTACTCCTTCTCATATACTAGAATCCTTTCTGTTGTGTTTTATTTCAGTAAAAAATAAATGGTCATGACTGTCCAAAGTGATTTTATGTTTCAGTAGGAGGTCAGGGCCTGCTCTTGAAAAATCGTGCTTTAAACAAGAATTCTTTTTTTTTTTTTTAATATTTAATTTATTTATTTGACACACAGAGAGAGAGCACAAGCAGGGGGACCGGGAGAGGGAGAAGCAGGCTCCCCGCCGTGCAGGGAGACTGATGAGGGACTTGATCCCAGGAATCATGACATGAGCCGAAGACAATCACTCAACTGACTGAGCCACCCAGGTGCCCCTAAACAAGAATCCTTCCCTGGGTCCCTGGACAGGCTTTGTGGCAGGGAGGTGAAGGCTGCCTCAGATTTCCCGAAGTTGATGCACAATGGTATATGTGCATTTTTCTGGGAAGGGTGTCCTTCAGTTTCAAGTGGTCCTCGAAGCACCTAGGACTCCTTTGTTTGTTTGTTTGTTTGTTTGTTTGTTTAGAGAGAGCAGGAGCCAGGAAGGGCAAAGGGAGGGGGGGAGGGAGACTCTCCAGCAGACTCCCCTAGGAGCACAGGGCTCAACCTCAGGACCCTGAGTTCAGGACCTGAGCTGAAATCAAGAGTTGTCTGCTTCACTGGCTGAGCCACCAAGGCGCCCCCGTGACTCCTTCTTTGAGAGGGTCATGTGAATGAGGTGAAAATTCAATTTGAGTAGGATGTAGAGGACCCCCCCCATGCTGCCTGGATGGGCCGCCCCACTCTATTCTGTAAGGGCCCACGGTCATGGCGGCCTCCCACTGGCCACAGGGATGGTAACAGCAGCCACCAAGTGCCTGCTCCGAAGACTGAGTGAGATCATGGGTGTCGTACTGAGCGCGCTAACCCAGAGTAAACACTTCTACAATGTCGACTATTGTGCACATGGTCCCCGTGTGGTGACAGGCCCACAGAGAAGGTTGTCCCCATTGCATCAGCCCAGTTCTTGTGTGAGTTGCGTGTTTGTTTGGGTGAAATGAATTCTTTCCCTCTGTCATTAGCATGGAGGCCAACAGAAACCCAGGACCCTCTGGGGTGCCAGGCAGGTTCTGTCAGGAGAACATGTAACTCTCAATCTAGGGGTCATGAGTTCAAGCTCCACTCTGGGCAGAGAGCTTCCTTAAAAAAAAAAAGAAGAAATCCAGGGCCACCTAAACTAGTGTTAGGCCTCTCCCCTCCGTCCTCGCACAAAGTTAGAAGGCATAAATGGGTTCTTGCCCTGCCATCTGGCTTCTGGAAGCTGGCCCTAGCACCTGAATGGCATCCTTGCCAAGCTACCCCAGGTTCCTGGATGGCCTTGGCTGTGGTACACTCACGACACCCACTCCTGTCCCCATCTGCCATTTGGGGTAAAAGTCAAACCCAAACAAAACCAAAGGTCCGGGGGCACCTGTGTGGCTCAGTGGGTTAAGCCTCTGCCTTCTGCTCAGGTCATGATCTCAGGGTCCTGGGATCGAGCCCCACACCAGGCTCTCTGTCAGCAGGGAGCCTGCTTCCCCCTCTCTCTCTGCCTGCCTCTCTGCCTACTTGTGATCTCTCTCTCTCTGTTAAATAAATAAATAAAATCTTAAAAAAAAAAAAAAAAAGAAAGGTCCCGGAGACTTGCCCCCAGTTTTCCATCCTTATAGAAATAAGCTGAGGTCTTTACATAAGTTTACATAAGTTGCTTGCCTTTGGGGGAGTCTGAATTTCTGCCTTCTTATTTAAATCTACCACCTCGGTTGCCCCCATGCTGCTCAGTCCCGAATTATAGGGCCCCACGTGGCAGCGACCCCGTGGGTGGATGTGGCAGATTTAGGCTCCATGGGACTCCATTCAGCGATGGGCGCAGGTCCCGGGCTCCGAGGAGTGGATGACAGGCACGCAAACGGGTCCTCTGCCAGGAACCAGCTCTTGTTTTCCAAAGATTAGTTTCAAAGGACACGAAGACAAAGGCTTTGCTGATTTCAACAGCTCACAGCTGGTAAAGAATGAAGATTTATACCCCTGTAAGTACTGAGCCCGTTTGTTTTTAATTGGGTGTTTTTTATAACACTGCGTGTTATAGCTGAATTGTGTCCTGCCCCTCTTAGTATATTGAAGCCCTAACCCCTAGTAGGTCAGAATGTGACTATATTTAAAAATAGACTCTTTAGGGGCACCTGGGTGGCTCAGTCGGTTAAACATCTGCCTTTGGCATAGGTCATGATCCCGGGTCCTGGGATCGAGTCCCACATGGGGCTCCCTGTTTGGGGGGAACCTGCTTCTCCCTCTGCCTGCTGCTCCCCCTGCTTGTGCTCTCTCTGACAAATAAATAAATAAAACCTTAAAAAAATAGGGTCTTTAGAAAGGTAATTAAGGTAAAATGAGGTCATATGGGTGACTCTCATCTGATGTGACAGGTGTACTTATAAGATTAGGGGAGATTAGGGGTCCTCATAAGGGGAGATTAGGAGACAGACACAGAGGGAAGACCATGTGAAGACACAGGGAGAAGACAGCCTTCTGTGAGCCAGGGAGAGAGGTCTCAAAGGGAACCCAGCCTGATGACAGCTTGGTCTTGGACTTCTCGTCTTTAGACTGTGGGGGAATAAATTGCTTGAAGACACTCAATCCACAGGACTTTCTTACAAAAGCAGTAGTGAACAAATACCCCGTGTTTTTTATGAATTCATCTAGTAACAGTTTACAAGTCGGGCCACCCACGTCAGGAAAGGAAAAAGTAAAAAACCATCTTGCAGAAGTAAAACAGTGTATAATGTTGTGGTTAGAAACATGGATTTGGGCCGGAGTGAATCTGGCTGAATTCTGCTAAGCTGTGTGCCCCAGGGCAAGCTGTGCCACCTCTCTGGGCGTGCTTTCCTAGATGTAAAGGAGGGATGGATCGTGATGGTGAGGACAGTGCCCACTCCATAAGCCTGCAGTGAGAATTCAACGGGATAATGTGCGTGAAGCACTTAGCAGAGCACCCACATCTAGGAAGCACCATGTGAGTGCTATTATGAACCCGAGACATGGCTCCAAATCCTGAACCTCCTGGACCTTTCTAGCAGCGTGACCTTGGGGAAGTCACCACCTCCCTGGGATATGCTCCATCTGCACAGCGAAGATGTCTGTGACGTGTGAGGACTTTTTCAGCTCTAAGATTGTATTATTCTAATGTTGATATGAACCATTCTGTAGAGAAAAGTGGAACATCTTGATAAGTTGTGAGAAGCACAATGCTTTCTGGGGTTTCTGTGCTCCGTGTGTTCATGGTTGGCAGACCCAAGTAAATGGGGATGCCCTGAAGGAATGACCTTCCAAATGATTTCCTTAAAACACACACACACACACACACACACACACACACACACACACACACACTGTACCCTTGGATTCCATAGGCATTAACCCCCAAAGGGGGAAGAAAGCAAACTTCTATTTTTAAGCCGTGCAAAGTGCCGTAAATCTGTTCAGGTATCATCGTGTTTGACTTTAAGAAAATGGCTGAGCTATGGGCAAGGTAATTCAAGAAGATATAAATGGCTGCATTATAATAAGCAGACACCTATTTTAAGCATGATCTATGTTTTTGAGAAAATTCATTACAATGAGTCTTACAATACCAACCTCTTCAATGAATTTTTCATGTCTGCATACCAAGATATATATAAAACGATCGTAATCATATACCTTTGGGGCAATGCTGAGCGCCAGCTGTTTCGGGGATGATTTATAGGTTGCCACACTCAAGGTTAATAATCAGGAGAAACAGGTTACAGTATGCAATGTATTTATGTCAGGTTAGAAGTTCAGTTAGTAGAGATAGCATGGTATAAGGAGGGACACACTTTTAATTATTTTCAAAGTGCCCCCCCCACATTTCTCTGCAATAAACTAAACATAAATGATATTTTATGCAGGGGAACTCTCTGCCAGGCATAGCCCCTGGTTCCTGTTGGCTTTATTTAAAGGGGAAACACAGCTAGGAGTTATTAGCTGTGAGTACGAAAACGCAGCTTGACCATACTTAGACATCTGTGCAATGGGCCTGCATAGTGAGCGTGATGGCGTTTCATAAACTTGGAGGTAATTATGCCCTTATTCGGATGGCAGCATTTCCCTGCTGGCAGGATTTCTAGAGGCTTCTCAGAGCTGTGGCATATACAAGCCTCAAGTGGACCTCCAAAAAGCGCTAAGATGTAACGCATCCCCCTTTGAAGGCAAAGGATACAAATTATTATATCCATTTCATAAAAGTCTCAGTGATGTTCCCTTTCTGGATTGAGGTAAGAATTTCCCTTGTCCTAAGTAACCTCTCTTAAAATAATCAATGAAGAGAAAATAACTATTTTTTGAGCAGAGGGTAGGGTGTATTGTGTACCTTGCTCATCTTTATTGGTCTATATAAGTCTTTTTTCTTCTTCTTCTTCTTTCTTCATTCTGTTTCAATGGGTTCTGATTTCTCAGCGGGTAATGTGTATATATAGGTGTGTTTATTTTTGCTTAACATATTTTCAAAATGAGTGCCATTTTGTCTGCATCTTTAATTACATACATGGCATTTGTTATGTATCCTGTTCTACCTTCTTAACTTTCGTGGGTTTACTTTATTTTTGCTTTTGGGTTTTTTGGTTTTGGGGTTTTTTTTTTTGGTTTATCTCATTTTTAAGAGTCTTATTGTGGTCTCATTGGCATGCATTATACTGAACGTGTTGTGTCAGTGTGGACACCTGTGAACCGTACTTTGCTCCACTCAAGACAGCGAACATATTCATCACCTCCAAAGGTTTCCTCTGGCTTCTCTTAACTCCAGCTCTCGCCCTTTGCCAACCTGTCACCTCCAGGCGACAGGAGATCTGCTTTCTATCACTAGAGATTAGTCTGCATTTTCTAGAATCTTATGTAAATGGAATTAGATGGCATGTACTCTGGTGTCTGACTTATTTCACCTAGCAGACTGTTTTTGAGATTCATTCATGTTGTGTGTATCGGTGGCTTTTTGTTCATTTTTCTTTCCTTTTTTGTGGGAGAGTAATATTCCATTGTATGGATGTACCAGGTTATTTCCCTGGTCACCTGCTAGTGGACATTTGGGTTATTTCTAGTTCGTGGCTCTTAGAAATAAATCTGCTGCAAACAGCCATGTACTACTTTTTAAAAAGACATATGTGTGTGTGTGTGTGTGTGTGTGTGTGTGTTTTGTTTTGTTTTGTTTTTTGGTAAATGCATAAGAATGGAATGTCTGCATTATATGGAAAGAGTATGTTTTACTCTTTCAAAGCTGCCAGACTGACTTCCCAAATGGTTGCCTTGTTTCATGTTCTTGCCAGAAGTGTCCGAATGCTCCCGTTCCTCCATAAACTCACCAACACTTGGTGTAGACAGTTCTTTTAATTTTAGACATTCTAATAGTGGTATCTCCTTATGGTTTTAATTTGCATGTCCCTAATACCTAACGGGGCTGAGAATCCTTTTTATATGCTTATTTTCCATCTGGATATCTTCTTTGGTGAGGTGTCCTTTCAGATTTTCTGCCCATTTGTGGAGGAGGGTGTTGTTTTCTTGTACTGAGCTTATTTTTTTTTTAAAGATTTTATTTATTTGACAGACAGAAATCACAAGTAGGCAGAGAGGCAGGCAGAGAGAAAAGGAAGCAGGCTCCCCGCTGAGCAGAGAGCCTGCTGTGGGGCTCGATCCCGGGACCCTGGGATCATGACCTGAGCTGAAGGCAGAGGCTTTAACCCACTGAGCCACCCAGGCGCCCTGAGTTTGAGTTATTTTTATAATCTGGATACAAGTGCCTTGTCAGATATAAAGTTCATAAATATTTTCTCCTAGTCTGTGGCCCTTATCCCTACTTTCTTAATAGAGTCTTTTGAAGAGCAGAAGTTTTTAGTTTTGATGAAGTTCAATTTATCAATTTGTTTTTTTAAGGATCATACTTTTAGCATTGTTTGTGGACCTTGTACTCTGTTCCATTGATCTCTATGTCTGTCTCCATGCCAGAGCCAGACAGTCTTGATTACTGTGGCTTGATAATAAATCTTGAAGTCAAGTGATATAGTCCTCCAACTTTATCCTTCTTTTTCTTTTTTTTTTTTTAAAGATTTTATTTATTTATTTGAACAGAGAGAGATAGTGAGAGAGGGAACACAAGCAGAGGGAGTGGGAGAGGGAGAAGCAGACTCCCTGCAGAACAGGGAGCCTGTGGTGGGGCTCGATCCCAGAACCCTGGGATCATGACCTGAGCCGAAGGCAGACACTTAAAAACACTGAGCCACCCAGGGACCCCATCCTTCTTTTTCTAAGTTGTTATAGTTTTTCTAGTTCCTTTGTACTTCCATATAAATTTTAGAATCAACTTGTCAATTTCTACAAAATTCCCTACTGAGAATTCTATTGGGATGGCCTTTGAATCTATATGCCAATTCGAGCAGAATGACATCTTACCAATATTGAGTTTTCCAATCCATTGACCATGGTTTTTTTTTTATTTAAAAAAAAATTATTTATTTTAGAGACACACACACACACACACAGAGAGAGAGAGAGAGAGAGAGAGAGAGAGCATGTACAAGTGGGGCAAGGGTCAGAGGGAAAGAATATCGAAGCAGACTCCCACTGAGCACAGAGCCCAACTCAGGCCTCAATCTCAGGAGCCACGAGATTAGGACCCGAGGAAAAACCAAGAATTTGACACGTAACCACCCAAGCCACCCAGGTGTACCGAACATGATTTTTTTTTTTAAACTTTTTTCTCTTAACATTGAAATTTTAATTAATTTATGTTGCTATGTATTTACTACATTGCTTCGAACTCTGGCATCATTTCAGTGTGTATTAGTTTCTTATTACTGCTATAACAAGTTCTCCACACTTAATGGTTTCCAACAAAACAAATGTGCCCTCTTAGAATCTGAAGTCAGTTTCACGGTGCTAAAATCAAGGTGTCAGCCAGACTGGCTCCTTCGGGAAGCTCTGAGAGGAGAATCTATTTCCCTCCTTTTTCAGTTTCTGGTGGCTGCTTGTATTCTTTGGCTGTGGCCTCTCCCCATTTCCAAAGCCTGTCACTCTGATTTTGGTTTTCTCTTCCCATCCCCCTCTCACTTCGACTCCCCTGCTTTCCTCTCATAGAGACTACTGGGATCCCATTGGACCCACCCAGATAATTCAGGAGAATCTCCCCATTTCAAAATCCTTAACTTTATCACATTTGCAAAGTCCCTTTTGCCAGACAAAGTAACAGTCCCAGGTTCCAGGGATTAGGACACAGGGACAGATTTGGGCTGTCCAAATGAATATGCATCCACCACATTCTAGGTCCACACTTTCCCAGTGATGGACACCGGGTGGTCTCTACACCCCTCCCCGCCCCCAGACCCCAACAACTACAAGGAATGTTGTAAAGAACATCCTCGTTTGCGTCTTCTTAAGGACTTGTACACACATTTCCTTAAGATTTGTCCCGGGGGGGCGCCTGGGTGGCTCAGTGAGTTAAAGCCTCTGCCTTCGGCTCAGGTCATGATCCCAGGGTCCTGGGATCGAGCCCCGCATTGGGCTCTCTGCTTAGCAGGGAGCCTGCTTCCCTTCCTCTCTCTCTCTGCCTGCCTCTCTGCCTACTTGTGATCTCTGTCTGTCAAATAAATAAATAAATAAAATCTTTAAAAAAAAAAAAAAAGATTTGTCCTGGGAATGAGACTTCGGGGACACTGAGGCATGTATACCCTTACTATGACTAAGCAGTGACCAGTTGCTCTCAAGAAAGGCTGTACTAGTCCACGCTCCACCATCCATGAATGAATGTCCCTCTGTCTCCAGTCCTCACCAACATTTGTTATTGTCCTTCTAGTTGTCGCCTGGTGTAAATTTCTGCCCTGTGGTTTTATTTGCATATCTCTAATTACCAATGAGTTTTAGGCTCTCTTCATGTTTATTAGCCTTTTTGGTTTCATTTTGTAAATGAAACCTGTTCAGATCCTTTTCTTATTTTTCTATTGGGGTTGCCTTTTCCTGGTTAATTTGATTTTATTCAGAAAGTCTGCCCCCAAGACTATAGCAGAAAGGTCTTATCCTAGGTTTTCTTGACTTTGTAGTTTTACCTTTCACATTTAGGTGTTTATCCATCTGGATGTCATCTTTGTAAGTGCAATACTGAAAATGCAAAGTTAGTTTTCTCCAAAGTGAACCAGTATTCACAATACTAGGTGCTAAAAATTCCATCCTTTCCCCATTGGTTTGTAGGACCATCACTATCAAATATTAAGTTCCTGTGTATGTGTGTATATAATATTCCATTAGCTTCTTTGTTCTCATACCAATATCACACTTTTCTTTTATTCCTGTGGCTTCATGGTATATTTTATCCTCTAGTGTGGAAAATCCTTTCTCTAGTATTTTCCAGATGGATTTAGATGCTTTATTTTTCCATATGGATGTTAATGTAAGTTTAAGTTCCTCAAAAATTCTATGTCCAATCATGATTATGAGTTCATCCATTTATGGCTTAATTTAGAAACACTGACACGCTTAAACTAATAAGTTGTCCATCTAAGAGCATGAACTGTCTCCCCATTTTTTAGATCGTGGACTATGTTCTTCATCAAATTCAGATTTCGCCATAAGAGACTTCAGGATTCTTGGTTCACTTGTAGACAAATTCCTAGGGTTTTTGCTATTACTAACAAAATATTTCACTTTATTTTATTTATTTTTTTAATAATTTTTAAAAATTTATTTGACAGAGAGAGATCACAAGTAGAGAGAGAGGCAGGCAGACAGCGAGAGAGGAGGAAGCAGGCTCCCTGCTGAGCAGAGAGCCCAATGCGGGACTCGATCCCAGGACCCTGAGATCATGACCTGATCATGAGCTGAAGGCAGAGGCTTAACCCACTGAGCCACCCAGGAGCCCTCATTTTATTTTTCATTAAAATTTCTAGTTGGTTATTTATAAAAAAAAGAAACAACAACACAAAAAACTGCTCCGTTAGTAGGATGATCACACAAATGATCTTGCTAAACTCTTGATAATTGTTTTTTATTCTCCACCCCCCACCCCTCATAGGTGATCATCTGAAACAATGCCGGTTTATTGCTTTAGAAGACATTTTCCCCCAGAATCCTATGAAAGTTTCATTGTCTAAATTAGGGATTCCCTCAATCAAGACTCCTCTGTTTTTTATGAGTCTAACATTTGCAATGTGCTTGATGATACCCTCTTCACTGCCACGTCAGGATACCTGAGAGGCAGACAAGAAGAGTTTTAATTTGCCGAGATATAATTACTTAAAATTATTTTAAAAAATACACTCCCGGGTCGCCTGGGTGGCTCAGTGGGTTAAGGCCTCTGCTTTTGGCTTGGGTCATGATCCCAGAGTCCTGGGATCGAGCCTGGCATTGGGCTCTCTCCTCAGCAGGGAGCCTGCTTCCTCCTCTCTCTCTCTCTGCCTGCCTCTCTGCCTACTTGTGATCTCTGTCTGTCAAATAAATAAATAAAATCTTAAAAAAAAAATAATACACTCCTTGCTGGGCCTTTCCCTTTAGAATCTTTCATTTCATCAACACTTTGAAACTTAGTCAGGAAACATAATGAGAGGAAAACAAATTCACAGAACTTTCAGAATTAAGGACAAAACATTTACAGTAATGATATCATGTCCCCAGTAATTATTCCTCTTTCAACGTTCTGGAGATTACTAAATCTTTTCCTTTCTCCTCAAGTTATTTGTTTAATATAGTCAGTAAAGTACTCAAATTTAGCCTCTTGTGTTAAGATTGGGTCATTTTTTCCAAATCAGTTTCACATCCTATATTTTATGTTTTAAATATTTTTTTAAAAGATTTTATTTATTTATTTGACAGAGAGAGAGAGAGAGAGAGAGAGCAGAAGAGCACAAGCAGGGGAAGGGCAGAGGGAGAGGGAGAAGCAGGCTCCCCACTGAGCAGGGAGCCTGATGCAGGGATCTATCCCAGGACCCTGGGGTCACGACCTGAGCCAAAGGCAGACGCTTAACCAACTGAGCCACCCAGGCATTCCTTACATCCTATTTTTTAAAGGGAACAAATACCTTAGAACGTCTTTTGAGCTCCACACCCCTAGGAAGAGTGTGGTGTCGCAGTTTGTACTTACGTGGGTGTCTCATAGTTGTTCTAAGTGTTGGCTATGTCTTAACTCATTTGAAAGTTCTGATCTTTTTTGCTGAAATGTATGAGGGGAACTGTCATTAAGTCTCACGCTGGGAAAAATAGGGATCTGAATAAATTTCTGTTTCATCCAATACCTCCCAACTACTCTGCTACAGGATGCGCTCAAGATACAAGGCAGGCAGGAGGAGCACAGCCTGTGGTGTCTCTCTCTGCAGCCTGAGCATGTTGAACCAGGAAACCAAGTCTAACCCACTTAAGTTGCAGGTGAGGAGAATGACCATCCTCCGGCCACACAAGCCAGGAAGGTATTAACACTCAGGTGCACTGACTCTCACCTCGTACCCCTTCAACCTGCACACAGAGGTCCCTCCTCCCACATTGTCACAGGTGAAATCCAGTGGAAGTCATCATCAAATAAAGGGGCGGAAACGTCCTAAATAACTAACACTGTATAATTTTAGATATTCTTCCTTAAGACTCATATCAATTTAAATAAGCATAGATAATGAGAGCTACATTCATCCTAGCCATATACATTTTATGTGGTTCCTCTCATTTAATTCCCGTAAAAACCCTGATATGGGTGTTATTATTGTCATATCTATTTTATAGATAAGGAAAGTGATCAGAAATGTCAGGTAACCCACCTAAGACGACCCAGCGAGAAAGTGGGCGGGGCAGGACTTGAATTAAGAACTCTCTACTATGTAAGTCTATGTCCTTAACCATTACCGCATAGGTAGCCAGTTCCTTAGTTCCATTTTGCAGCCATGCACCTGAGGTGCAGCCCAATGTGGCAGAGTTCTTAGTTACAATTTAGAGCAACCAGTTTTGGCTCACCAAAGAATACCGACGGAGATCCAGGACTCCAGATTCCAAGAACATTGCAGTCCTGTGACGCACCCCAAGGGACTTCCTGGGCCCCACCCACCCTCCTCTCTGTCCCATTGTAGAGCAGAAACTCCATTTCCTCTTTATGAGTAGATCAATTACTTCAGAACCCATAACACCCCATCACCACACACACACACACACTTACTTGGGTTTTTTGCCTCCTCACCTAATGGCAGGAGTCATGAAATGTGCAGGTGTGAGTCTCAGCTTCAAATACAATGGGACCATTACTACCTCACCTCAAGGAAGCATTCTTTCCTTGCTTATGAAGACCCGTAGACAAAGAAAGGCCAGTGCTGTGGGATCACAGAGCAAAATGGTTGTTGTGATCATGAGGTCGTACCGTTCTCATGCCCACCCTACTCACACAGGAACACCACCACATATTCAACATATCCCGTGTACCCCAAACCATGAGGCTGAATGGCGTGAACTCAGCATTTTTGTAGGCCAAAAATGGTGGTACATTGACAGCTTCACTTGGTTCAGTTTAAGAGCAAGATACTTTTTTCTGCTTTCCCTGTTGCTAGAGCTAGTCTTCCATGGGTTATTCTGCAGATCTATAAAGGCATCTGCTTCTGAGACATGGGCTGCCTGGTAAAATTGGTGAATCTCATAGACACGAGCCCATGGGCTGCCTTCTTTCAGTCAGAAGTGCGTGCTTTGGGAAGAAGTAACTTCATGCGGGCGGGAGAAACCATGATGACTAATGAGCCCGTGGGGGTCATGTAAGAGGAGGCAACGGAGGAAGGAAAGCAAATGTAATCCAAATCCGCAAGAAGTGTTTGTTCCGGCGAGGATGAATTGCTACCTCTTCAATTACGGAAAGAATCCAGTGTGATTCACCAGCTACAAGGAGGCTGGCTGCTCCCGTGGGTACGGCACCGTGCTGACACTTAGGGAAAATCACTGGTGCAGAAAAGTTGGACACTCGGCCAGCTGAGGACATGCCCGTGTTTTGAGCCCATGCTCGCTTCTCTTCCCCCTCCCCCCTCCACCCGCCGGGGCCACTAGCTTCATGAACCTACTGAGTGAACACTTGGTTGCTGGGGATAGTGGTTGACTGTTAACCCAGAAAATAAATCATCACGTCCACCTTACTAACAAAAAGCCTCCACCGAGAGGGGCTTTGGGTGCATAATTTATTTAGCACTCTCCACGCCTGTTCTTAGAGGCCAGCCCCTATTCTTTCCCTAATCTGGTCACCAACCCAGAAATCTTACACTTCCCTATTTCCTTACCAGTTAGCCCACTGATGAGCCACTATCAATAGAGGCTGACCTCAGCGCCTCTCTCCTTCGAGGCAAAATAGAGGAGGAGAAACAGCCAAGGTTATATTGATTGGGAAGACTTCTTACCCGGCTTTCAAGGCCCGCTCAGAGTTGGATGGGACTCTCCAGCAGCCTATTTCTGGGCTGGCATTAGTATATTATGCAAAACCATATATGCACAGCTCGATTTTTCTCCACTTGCCATCAGCTGATCCCGAGAACTGTCCACGAAGCCCAGGTGTGGATTAGGGAAGGGTCATGATATAATAGGAAGATGCCGAGTGGGAGTGTGAGCCATCTGCTCGGACAATTTTCTTATGCCTTCAGGATCTGTGTAGCCTGCATGGTGGGGCTTCTGGAAATGGCTGAATTACGGCCAGGAGGACGAGAGAAAACCCATGTGATGATGGGAAGTCTGCTTTACCTGGTGTTCTGTGCTGTTTCAACACCTATCAGAGGCCAGCGGCAATGCCTCTTTCTCAAAAGAGAAATCATTCTTGCCAAGAAGTGGTGGCTTTGTTTCTAAAACCCAGCGGCCCTTGCTGTGATTTTACAAAGAGCCCAGCAGAGAGGCTCCAGACAGCATCGTCATCTGCCACAGACACTTCGGAACTGCCCGGTCAGCTGTCTGAAGGCTCAGGGCGAAGGGCTGTGGCGGCTGCAGGCCAGCAAGGTGGGGAAGAGCCAGCTCCTTCTTCTGGCGAGTAGACTTTCAAGTCACCTGTGTGCGGGCGCATGGCATTGCCAAATGTCCCATATGTCACACACTCCAAAGAAGCTGACAAAGCACTCTGCTTCTTTCTTAAGAGACAAGGTGTAACAATTCATTCTTTGCTTTTGAGAAGATATCCCTGCATGACCGTATGGACCTCCCAGAGACTTTGCTGATGTGGTCTCTATTTTCGTGGGATAGATCAGCTACCTTTGGCTTACCTATATCTTATCAAGACATCCTTGGCCCCTGCTCTTTTTGCTGTCCGAGTTTTGTTATGGTGACATGATTGATGGGCGCCTGGGTGGCTCAGTCGGTTGGGCGTCTGCCTTCTCCCTCCTCCCCCTGCTCACGCTCTCTCTCTCTCTCTCTCTAATAAGTAAAATCTTAAAAAGAAAAAAAAAAAAGAAAAAGAAAAGCTTGTATGCTGTTATCAACGCAGATTGGTGTGATATCTTTTGGGGAAAATAGATGACCAGTGCCCGTTTAGCACAGCCCTGAAGAGGTACAAGAGACTGCTGCCCAACCAGGCAAAAAAAATGAACTTCTGCTCTTCTCGATTTGTGGTGGTGGAGGAAAAAAGTACACACTTTTTAAAGTCAGTGCCAGCATTGAAAGTACCAGGAGCTGTGTTGATCTATTTCAGGACAGAGACCTCATCTGGAAGAGCAGCGGCAATTAGAACCACCGCCGCATCCACCGTAAAATAATCCACTGCCATTCATTCCCCAAAACCCATCTATTCTCTGTATCACCCTGAGGTCTGTTGCCTATAACCAGTTCTGGTTTCAATTCCTTTATCGATGAACATCTTTAGTCAGAAGCAACAAATAGGGACTCTGGCTGATTTACTATACAACCCCTGATGTCCCGGTGAAAAAACTTATCTCTGCAGTTTTCCCAGGGAGAGAGCATAGTTTTTGATTTACTCTCCGTTAGGGACCACCAGTGTGCATCAGGGACTCCTGTCAGATTCTCTGACTCTGGGAGCCTTTATTTCACTTCTAAGGTAGAGCCAAAGCGAGGATACCACAAGCTGTTGAGGTGACACCCTCAGCTGTGGGGGAAGGGTTAAAGATGCCACCAAATCTCCTGCAACTTTGGTCAAAACTCTGTTTCTTACCTTCCTCCCCAAAAGCTGTCTCTCTGACTAGAAGGCTTCAGGCGTGTTCTCAAGAAATAGGTGTGTTGGGGCACCTCGGTGGCTCAGTGGGTTAAAGCCTCTGCCTTCAGCTCAGGTCATGATCCCAGCATCCTGGGATCGAGCCCCACATCGGGCTCTTTGCTCAGTGGGGAGCCTGCTTCCCCTTCTCTCTCTGCCCGCCTCTCTGCCTACTTGTGATCTCTCTCTCTCTGCCAAATAAATAAAATCTTAAAAAAAAAAAAAAAGAAGTAGGTGTGTTCTAAGACCACCAGCAGCCTGGCCTATAGAGAATGGCAACCCTGGTGTCACACAAGAACATTGACCCCTTGGGACACCTGGTTGGCTCAGTCGGTTGGGCATCTGCCCTCTGTTCAGGTCATGATCCTGGAGTCCCAGGATGGAGTCCCACATTTGGCTCCCTGCTTCTCCCTCTGCCCCTCACCCTACTTGTGCCCTCTCTCACTCTATCTGTCTAAAATAAATAAAATCTTTAAAAACAAAACAAAACATCGGTCTCTTACTTCATCCACACATTTATCCATGTTTTAATGAAGGGGGTGTTTTCCTGGGGCCCTCTTTGGAGACGAGGTAAGGTTTGAAAGAATGTGTTTCACTTTATCACTTATGATAAATCTTCTCTCAACATTCTTCTCTCCCCAAACTCCAAGTCTTTGGATTCTTTCAACTACATTTTATCAATGATTTTTTGGCATTTCAGTCTCATGCAGCAGGGACTATCAACAATGAAAGACTTCAGTCGACTAAACAAATAAACAACGGAAACTCTTCCCAGCTGCCCGAGCTAACTCAGAGAATCCAGACTCTCTGGAACATAGACCTATAATCAAATTCAGTTCAGTCTACAAATATGTACTTCTCTCCTTGGTATGGCTCATCAGAATACATCCCCATATTTATTTGCCAAATTTGTGCTGAAACAAATTACTTATTTTGGCATGTAATTCTTTTCTGCTCAGGTTTGGTATTAGATTTGACCTTCCAGAACATTCTGGGACTTTATGTAGTTGAGAAGTTAATTAGAAGTCTAAGAGTGTTGTCACTGAGGGCACGAGGACATCTTTTGGTCGGATGGAGTGACTGAGGTTCTTCCACAAAGTACTAAGAACAGAAGATGGACCATCATGGCCTTTGTGGCGGGTTCAGGGGAGCCATGGATCTTGGTTCCCAGAGCCTGTTGGATCCTCCCCAGAGTCATGTTCCGACTCCTAGGCTTTTACTCTCTCCTAATCGATGCTCTAAATTTTGTACAAAGATGTAGTGAGGCTGTGAATTCAACTGGCAATGGAGTTCATCGGCCTGCAGGATCCAACTTTGAGTTTGGCTTTTGGCTTCTTCAAGACATATGGCTGCAAGAAATGAGAGTTTATTTTAACAGTCATACAAGTCGCACATTTTCTGACTATGCTTTGGGCCGAGAATTTACATCTTTGAGCTTTTTAAAGTTGCCCATCCCCCAGAGAGACACCAACCCCACCCCACTCCTGGGTCTTGAATTCCCATTGTTTGGCAGCAGTCACACGGTCCCCCAAAGCCTGCTATGAATGGGGGTTTTATTCAGAGGACCACAGGTCATGATGAATGAACCATTTTGCCACCATGATGTAGGATCTGACGTAATCACATCCTTACCTGCACTTTCTGCCCCTTGTTATCTTCCTCAGCCAAGCCAGATAAGCAATCCCAGATTTCCCCCATTACCTCTGTCTGTTTCCTCTAACCGCTTCCCGCTCCAGTTTCTCCACCTGTGAGCATTCTTAGTTGTAAGCGTGGTGGGGTAGATTTAAACAGAAAAGAAACTCATTTAAAGAGATAGTAGGAATCTCAGAGGATTTCTAGGAGGGTGAAAGAAAAAGGAATAGCACCTCCAGATTCCATCACGGAATCTGTCCAGTGAAGACCCCAGATTCTTGTCTCCCAGTTTGGCTCCTACCCCGATGCTGTTGGCTGAGTCATGGGGCACGAGAACCAGCATTGTTGACTTTTTTCTCTCGGGAACTTGACTTGCTACAGTCGCCCCTGTGCCAGAGAGAACTTCTGTCCCTCCTGATAGGACACACTCTGAAGGACACCTTAGATACCTCAGCCCCGACTTAGCTTTCCCAGTAATGCATGGCTTCAGTCTAATCATGAGCGAACATCAGGCAGAGCCAAGTCAAGGAGCATTTCAGGACATTACAGACAAACACTCTTCAAAAGTGTCAAGCTTATGGGACACTGGAGTGGCTCAGTCAGTTAAGCGTCCAACTCCTGATTTCCGCTCAGGTCGTGATCTCAGGGTCACAAGATCGAGCCCTGCATCCAGCTCTGAGCTCAGCATAGAGTCTGCTTAGGATTCTCTCTCTCCCTTTTCCTCTATTGCTCCCTCCCCCCACTCTCTCTCTCTCTGAAATAAAGAAGTAACATCGTAAAAAAAAAAAGAAAAAAGTCAAGCTCATGAGGGACTAGGAGGGACTGAGGAACTGTCACTGACAGGAGGAGACAAGAAGGTGTGACAAGCAAGTGCCATGTGGCATGCTGGACTGGGTCTGGCACAGAAAAAGGAATTGGTGTGAAAACTGGTGAGACCCAAACAAAGTCTGCCATTTAGCAAATAGAATTAGAACGTTAATTTCTTCGTCTTGATCATTGCGTGATGGTTACATAAGATGTTAGCGCAGGGGAAGCTGTATGAAGAGGCCACAGGACCTCTATCTGATTTTGGCAACTCATCTGAACATCGAAAATGATCTCAAAGTAAAGAGTTAAAACCCAAAACAAGCAGTATTATGCCCTATAAGCAAAGGCACATTTGAATGGAGGGAAACGCTCTATTTTCGTCTCTCCAACTGCTGCTTCCCTGAGTTGTTACATCAGGGACACTAGATACCAGCGGTCTGGTCTGCGGGGAGAGGAGGAAGTTGGCAGGGGTGGGAGGGTGGAGAGAAATGAGTAAGAGTGGGTGGGGAAACCCCATGACAAGCTCGTGGGGGAGGAGTTTTTAAGCAGGTCTTTGGGATGTCTTTCATTCTGCCCCCAAATGACTATTTGCTTATGGGCCTGGCTTTGGAGGTCATGACCGATCAGTCTGGGATAAGGAGGAAGAATTCCCCAGGGGACAGTCGCCAGTCTTGGGCACGTGAGCTGTACTCTTACTTAGAAATTATTTTCTTTCTGGGGTGCCTGGCAGGCTCGGTCGGTGGAGCCTGTAACTCTTGATCTCAGGGTTGTGAGTTTGAGCCCCATGTTGGGCATAGGTAGGACTTACATAAAAAATTAAAAAAAAAAAAAATTTTCCTTCTCATCACAGCACTGTCCAGGGGAGAGTTCTTGTGATGATGGAAACGTTCTATATCTGTGCTGTCCTACGTTGTTGCCACGAGCCACATGTGGCCGTGCAGCCCTAAAAATGTGGCTGGTATAATGGAAGAATAAGGTTTAATGCAAACAGCTGCAAGGGACTAATGTCTGCCCCACTTGTCAGTGCAACCCTGGTAACTAGCTTAAGCTTGTTTTCTGTTGATGGTGATATGGCAAAGAGTTACAATTTTAAAGATGTGTATGTATGTATGCAATCGACTACCCAAACCGCAAAGACATGTTGAAACAAGGAAGAGTTTTACAACTGGTAAATCGGTAAATTGGTAAATCATGGAACTTCATAGCTGGAAGAGACCAGGAGAGACTTGAAAACTTGTTTGTTCCAACCTCCTTGTCTTACTGCCAAGAAAGCAGGGAATGCATGACTTTCCCAGGATCAAGGGCAAGATAAGAGCAAAGGCAGGACAGGAATGACATCTCTCCAGCCCCACGCCTGTGTGTGGCCTCACTCACCTAGAACTAAAGATTGCACCTGCCAACACATTCATGGGCACCTGTGTGCATACTGATGAGTTCTGGACGCACCCGCTCCACCCTCCCTAGCCGCCTCATTTCCCCCAGCCCCCACAGTTGAGCAGCACCAAAATATCCCAAATGCGATGTTTGGAAAACAAGTCCTTTTTAACAAAAAGTGGCAAAACCTCTGTCTTTTCAGCCATATGGTCTCTCTTCCGGCCACAAGGGAGGAGAAGAACTAAATAATCAATTCTCCAGAGGATACAGAATCAAGGACACCAGACAGCCTTCTCATAAATTGCCTCTCCATTACAATTTGAGTATATTCACAACGGAGAACTCTAAATAAGATGGGGGAGAGGCTCATTCATTTGATAAACATGGCTTTAAATCTTTTCCTGTACCTGAGCCATGAAATTAATTATGGTGGTGATGAAACGGGGGGGAGTGGAGAGGGGAGGGGGAGAAACTGTTTTAAACTCTAATGAATATTACCAGAGCTGCTTTCTTAACCAGTTTCCTTTCCAAAGATGAGGAGATGATTTCATGAATTTAAATCTCCTAATTGGGTAATGCAACAGAAAATATAGGTGATCCTCACATCACCAAAGGATGCCCCATTGTTCTTCTAAAACAAGCCACACAGTTGAAGTCCCCTGGAGGCAGAAGCAGTCGGAAAACCCACCTTTGGATGTGAAGAATGAAATTGCAAAGACAAGTGAGACAGGCAAGCACTTTCTGACAGGGCCCATTACGGAGTGTTACTCCAGATGTTTTCTTTCTGGTGTGGGTTTGGGGGTCCTCGCAAAGGCCTATTTCTCACAACTTCTTTCTCGGATGGGAAAACTGAAGCTTCCGTCTGATTGTTGAGGGAGACCGTTCCAGAAGTTCCTCATCTTGGACCTCATTTGAATAAAAGCCCACTTTGGTGAAGATTCCAGTTCACTTACTGACATTGAATGTTTGTTTCTTCTTTGGCTCCAGGTCTTTTCCTCAGCGGGGCCTTGGAGCCTACGGTGACTGACAAATCTAGTGTGTGAATTAATTTCTGCTGACTATAAACACAAACAAGATCAAAGTGACATCCCAAGCATCCTGTACAGTCTTGGGCTGCCCAGAAGAGAATGGTGCTTTGTCAATAATCTACACACACATCAGTTAAGCACAGGCACTGCATAAATAATTAAGGCTGGGACAGAAGACTCCACAGCAGCAACTAATATTTACTGAATGTTTTCTATCTGCCAGACACTTTCCATCCACCATGTCGGATAATCCCCTGAGATCCACAGTATTATTGTCACCTTCACAGATGAGGAGACCGAGGCAGAATAGCTCGCTCTCGGTCATAAGACCACCAGGTGCCCGTCCATATTTGAATCCAGATTTTTCTGACTCAGGTACTGAGCTCATAACCGGGATATTATTCTGCCGTCTTTGGGAAGGTAGGATGTACTCCGAGAGAGACCCAGAACGAATAGTTAATAGGGTCCCACGCCTTCTGGCAGATTATTTCTGATCTGTCAAGAATGTTCCCTGGTTCCATTCACTAACCCACTCCCTCATTGCCCCAGGGGGCAGGTGTGGCTCCTGAAAGTTGATTGGGATATTGGCTTTAGGGGACTTTGGCTCCTTCTTCCTTGCTCCTTCCTTCCTTCCACCCTGCCCCACCCCTACTTTGCGGTCTTGGTTTTTCTAGGACCTCCTGCACCCTCTCAAACCATATCAAGTTTCTCTCCTATCTGGGTTCAGTGAGTAAAATCGGGGCTAACTGAGTCAGATTTCCTCCCTTAAGGTGAATGGTAGACCCTGTGAGGACGCAGTACTCCACTTCCTGTATGTCTTGATGGTGGGCATTTCTGCTACACTGTTCTCCCCTGGGCAGGACTCCCACAAAAGCACTCACTCTGTCAGATCAGAGGTGGGCAGGGAGGAAATGAGATTTGTGCTGATCTTATCATTAACTATTACAATTTCCTTGGGAAAGCCAAACTTTGGCTTTGCTAGGTTGACGTGGTGTGAAGTATTCAAGGTCTATATTATAATTACAACCACAAAGTTTGCTTCCTGAAAATAACCTCTTTTATCTTTCCTAATCTGCTGGGGGAAAGATAGCCCAAATGTCAAAGTATTTTCCAGATAGCTTGACCTGGCAGTTGATAAGTGATCCACGTTGTAGTGATTGAGAGTGATCACTTGGCCAGAACTGATGGAAATATTACAGTATATATGTCATACATGTATTTGCCTCCGTGAGTTTGACAATAAGTCAACACACATAGCCCCCCCCAAAGATTTTGGGGCAGCAGAATAACAGTGTAATAGGTCAGACAGTGTTATCTGCTGAACCACTCATGAACCATGAGCTACACCTCTGCAGGGCTGAGACATGGGTCAGAAGTCTGTCATTCTCAGGACGCCTGGGTGGCTCAGTCGGTTAAGCATATGCCTTTGGCTCAGTTCTTGATCCTGGGGTCCCGGGACGGGGTCCCACATGGGGCTCCTTGCTCAGAGGGTTGGCGGGGCTGCTTCTCCCTCTGCCTGCTGCTTCTCCTGCTTGTGCTCTGTCTGTCTTTCTGGCAAATAAATAAATAAAATCTTTAAAAAAAAAAAGAAATCTGTCATTGTCTCTGTGGGTTTCAATGCCATGTGCCTTTGTGGTAGGATCTCTGTCCTTTGGGCCTTTCAAAAGATGAGTTCTCTACAAGTGCCCACATGTAAACGCATTGGCCCAGTTGATACCTTGTTGAAGAAGCTGTGATGTGTCCAGAAACGAGGAAAATCTGGAGGTATTGGACTTTCCAATGTGACAATTTTCTAAGGGATTTTCAAGGGTACTTTTGAAAGTGTGTGACTTTGCCCCGAGAGTCCGAGCTGGGACTCTGCTGGATGATAATGAGTGTATCCTGTCCTAATAATGGTAACTATCCCTTGCAAAGAAGCAATTGTATTCCAAGCTTCTTTCTTGCGGCGAGTATTGTGTTAGGTTTATATAGTAGATACTAGAAATAATGAGGGCTGATCTTTCCAAGCTGTACCCAATTATGCCATTGTCCTCTGAAGCAAGTGCCCTATGATACGCGCTCCGCAGGCACCCTATTATGATGCCTTCTACTGTATCACTGAGGCCTAGACGCGGACCTCACTTTCATGAGTCGGGCTCTCCCCCCAGCCCTTGGCTCTGCTTTTCTCCGGCCTGACTTCCCTTTGGGGCTGACTTTCTCCATAGAGTGGGCTCCTGGAGATGTGAGCTTCGCAACTGCAGCACGGAGAACTTCTCTTTGCCAAGAGTGACAGTTAACAACAGTTCTGGAAGCCCAGTCCTGGGGCTCTGGGCCTGGATATGCTGCGATGCTCTGATTGGCCAGCCCTGGGCCGGCGTGGAGGCGGAGCCAGGTTCAGGCCACGCCCCACACAAGCAAAGCACTGTATGCTGGGAGCAGAGGTGTTTCAAGGACAGTTCTGCTATGCGCCCCTGGATGCTCATAGACAAACACAACCCAGGCAGCTCCTCAGACCCTCTTAGTCCCCTTTTCTTCTGTCACCGCTGGCTATGCTCTCTCTCCTCCGCCTTCCCTCCCCCTCCAGACTATTAACTCAAGGCTTTTCCTGCCTCCCAAACTTCCATGCCCCCTTGCCTTCAGTTTGCTTTCTTCTCTGGGCCTCGTCCCATCTCTGCTGAACTGCTGTTTCTTTTTCATCCCTCACGAGGCAGTACCCTCAGAGGTATGTGGTTGGGCGTGTTGGTGTCTAGTACAGAGCGTCGGTGTTGAGCAGTGTGACCTCATCAGGCCACCTCATAGCCACTCACCAGCCCTACAGACGGTTTCCTTCCGGTTGGACCCCTTCCCCTGGGATGATCGGCCCAGGTAACAGAACCACGTGCTGGGGTATAAGGCAAGGGGTTTCGAGGAAGTACAGTTTTTGGCTTTTTTGCTCAGAAAACACAACAATCAGAGCTTCTTGGCCCGAAGAATGTATCTAGTGTTTTTCCTGAAGGACCAGCCTCTGTTATTTCTCGTATATACTATAGACATCTAAACCCACACTTGCTAAAAGAAATATCTTTATTGGGGCGCCTGGGTGGCTCAGTGGTAGCCTCTGCCTTCCGTTCAGGTCATGGTCTCAGGGTACTGGGATTCCGCATGGGGCTCTCTGCTCAGCAGGGAGCCTGCTTCCCTCTCTCTCTGCCTGCCTCTCTGCCTACTTGGGATCTCTCTCTCTCTCTCTGTGTCAAATAAATTTTAAAAATCTTAAAAAAAAAAAAAAAGAACTTTATGAAATAGGGACAATTTTCATTTTTTTTTTTTTTTTTTAGATTTCATTTATTTATTTGAAAGAGAGCAAGCAAACACATGAGGGAGAGGGAGAAGCAGACCCGCAGCTGAGCAGGGAGCCCGGTGTGGGGCTCGATCCCAGGACCCTGGGATCATGACCTGAGCCAAAGGCAGCCACTTAAGGACTGAGCCACCCAGGCTCTCCGACAATTTTGTTTTGTTTTGTTTTTAAAGGTTTTTATTTATTTGTTAGAAAGAGAGCAAGCAAGAGCAAGAGCATGAGCATGAGTGGGGGAGAGGAACCAAGGAAGAAGGAAAAACAGACTCTGCTGAGCAGGGAGCCAGATTCGGGGCTTGATCCCAGCAACCCAGGACCAGGACCCCAACTGAAGGCAGATGCTCAACCCACTGAGCCACCCAGGAGCCCCAGCACATTTTTTTTTTTTTTAAACTCCAAGTGGGACCATGGTGGGGTGACAGATGGAAAGTCTAGAAACCTATAATCTCAGTGACGTAAGGAAAAGGGGTTTGATAAGAAAAGGTGAAAGGGGTTGAGAAAGGCTGAGCGGTGACCACAAGAAGTTTTTTTAAAAACTAAAGGTTAAAGAAGATATTGCTCAGCTATTCCACAGGTACTGGGAATCTAGAGCATGCAGACTGGTTTCAGTAGTGACAAGAAACAATCTTATTAAACCACAGATTGCAGTACTGAGAGAAGCTTCTAAAGGCTTCTAAGAGCCTGTTCTTAGATGAGGTGATGGAGTAAATGCCTGACTACTGCTAGGTAGTCAGGGGATTACAATTCAGAGTTTTATAATTTGAAATCTAAAATATAATAAAAACGGGAAGCCCAACACTATTTTTTATTTCATTTTAACAAAGGAACCTTCATTTTATCTACCATTCTGTCTCCCTCCCCACTGCCCAGTGATTACTTGTAGGTCAGAAGGACGATGAGACAAGTGCAAAATTTAAGGAGGCCCTCCTCTCAGGTGTCACCCCTGCCCCGGCCTGCTAGCCAGACAAAGAGTGCCTCCTTAAATTTTGTGCCCTGGGCTCCAGCCTGTCTCACCTGAGGCCGGGTTCTCTTCCAGGAAGTATGGTGGTTTCTTTTTCCTAAAAGCAAACATTGGGCTGTTTCAATAAGAGCAATCACTTGATCCTGCTCTTTCTGACCCGGGTTAGAAGACTTAAACTAAAAATGAAGATTTTTGTTTGCAAGCGTGAGACAGAGAAGGTAAACATACAGATTTTTCTAAATGTAAAACAAAACAAAAAAATAAACAAAAAACCCACAACAACTTAGTTTTGTGTTAGCTTATTATTATTATTTTTTTTAAGTCCCTGTGGACTATCAAAACACATCCTCTCCTGGCTGGATTCATCCCCCAGGCTGCCAGGTGGCCACTTCAGCCCTGAGCATTTTCATATCGGCAATCTGTTTCCCAGTCCAGACGCTTCTCCTAGACAGCTCATGTTCACCTGTCTTATTAATAATTGGCTGCAGCCTTTTCAATTTTCCCCTCTAATAGGCTCGCAGAGTTATGTTACTTATCACTTTATGAGCTCAATTCTTCTAGATTTTTACATTACTCCTCTAATGCCTTCAGGTAAATTGCGGATCACCTGAGTAACTCGATGCTGATGAGGAAAGCTTTGAGGCAAACACAACGTGGTTGGGGCCCGGGATGTTCTCTGAAAACTCTCTGAAAACCTGGCTTAATTGTCTCCAGGCTGCTTGGCATGACCACTTCATGTGTGGCTTTCCTCCACAGTGAAAAATATCCTGAGAACAAGTATTCTCCCCGGAACACAGAGGGATCCCTCCTTTCTCACTGTCCCAGTGGCACCGTGTTCGCTCATTCTTCCACTTCCTAGGAGGCCTTACTTTCTGAGGATAGCTTATAATAGTCAGCCTGGAATTCCCTTGAATTCCTGTGAAAAATACTCTGGGTTTCTCGCCCCGCTAGAAATAGTGATAGTCATTCAGGAAGAGCCTTCTTCAAACATTTATTTCTGGAGGGAAGAGCCCTAGAAACCTTGATGTTGGTGTCTATTTTTTTTTTCTTTCTCTCTTTCTTTCTTTCCTTCTTTCTTTCAGAGAGTAAGGGCACACAGGAGTATGTGAGTGGGAAGGGGGCAGAGCACGAGAGAGAGAGAGAGAGAGAGAGAGAGAGAGAGAGAATTCCAAGCAGGCTCCATGCATGGAGCCTGACTTGGGGGCTCCTTCCCGTGGTCCTGAGCTTCCTGAAATCATCACCTGAGCTGAAATCGAGTCAGACACTTAACCAACTGAACCACCCAGGCTCCCTGGGTGTCTATTTTGACTATTATATTATATATTGACTATATATATTGACTATATATATGACTATATATATGACTATATATATTGACTATATATAATATACATATTATATAATTTGACTATTATTATATATATATTATTATTATATATATTATTTTGACTATTTTGTCTATTATAGTAGGACTATATTGAAAATTAATAGCTTTTTTTTTTTAAAAGATTTTATTTATTTATTTGACCGAGAGAGATCACAAGTAGGCAGAGGCAGGCAGAGAGAGAGGAAGGGAAGCAGGCTCCCTGCTGAGCAGAGAGCCCAATGTGGGACTCGATCCCAGGACCCTGAGATCATGACCCGAGCTGAAGGCAGCAGCTTAACCCACTGAGCCACCCAGGCGCCCGAAAATTAATAGCTTTTTGATTAATAGTTATGAATCATGTAAAAAAAAATCAGATGTTGGTGTTCCCTTTCATGGGCTCACAAGGCTTTATTTCTGTTAGAGAGAAGTGAAGCTGGACATGTCTTCGAGGGGACTAGTTGGCCAGATAGCCCGGTTTTCCAAGGGGCACTACCATGCTGAGTCCTCAGTCTGGCCCTGGGCTTCTCAGAGTAAGAAATGATTAGTTAGGGCAGCTGGAAATGTTTGGCTTAGAACTCTCTTTCTTAATCAAAACCTACAAGAAACTGGGGCGCCTGGGTGGCTCAGTCTGCCTTCGGCTCAGGTCATGATCCCAGGGTGCTGGGATTGATCGTTTGATTGTGCTCCTCATTGGGCTCCCTGCTCAGTGGAGAACCTGTTTCTCCCTCTCCCTCTGCCTGCTTCTCCCCTTGCTTGTGCTCTCCCTCTCTCAGTCTCTCTCTCTCAAATAAATAAAATCTTTTTAAAAACCTCCCCAAACCTACAGGAAACTGACATGTTAACCATATGTCCAGTTAAATCATATTTAATGCAAAATGTTTATCAACCAAATGGTCAAGAATCCATACAACACTGGAGGCTGCTGACTTCTGTTCATTAAAATCTCCATCTTCCATCTCTACTTTAGGGAGGTGTATCCTAGAGTGCATAATAATGTTACTCGTAGTTCGTTGGAGGTTCCATTTTCCTCCCCTTCCCCCAACAACACGGCGGGAGGGAGTGATTTCTGGATCAACTCTTTTTTTAGAAGTCCCCAAGCTGGGACGCCTGGGTGGCTCAGATGTTTGAGTATCTGCTTTGGCTCAGGTCATGATCCCAGGGTCCTGGGAGGAAGCCATGCATCGGTGGGGAGCCTACTTCTCCCTCTCCCTCTACTACTTCCCTGCTTGTGTGCTCTCTCTCTCTCTCTGTAAAATAAATAAATAAAATCTTAAAAAAAAAAAAAAAAAAGAAGTCTTCAAGCTGATCATTTCAGCTATGTAAGAGTCCTCCTTGAGATTGGGTCACTTCATTCACTCACTATGGTCTGCCCAAATTCCCATTTGGTGACCTGGGTATGTAGGTTTACCGTTCTATGGGATTGGGGTTCTTAAATTTCTGTGAGCTGTGCATTAACTGACTGTCCCTTAGAGTTACCATTTCTATAGACAGCTGGTCTCATTGGTACATTAGGTCATGCCTTCCTGAAGGGGACCTGATGCCTCCCCGCAGAGATCATTTTTACAACAACCACACCCAAGAGTAGGAATGACGGATGCACCTAAAACCAGAATAAACTGAAGGTTCACTTTTCTTACTCTGTCGAACTTCAACCTCATTTAAGTAGAACAGCAGCTAAATGTTACAAAGAAGTCTCAAGATTCGAAAACTCCACCCCCCAAACACCCATCCCCCCACCCCCGCTTCAATTTATGAAAGACTAAGTGAGCCAGTGGAAATACAATTGTGTACTACAAAACATGAAAAACGCCTATAATCTCTTTTGCATCTGTTTTCACCATTAAGTTGGGATGTTACAAAATTCGCAAAATCTCCATTGGGTCTACATGTTTATATTCAAAAAGCCATCTGATAGGTAGGTAGATGCTGTCTCATTTATGCTCTGACATAGCCAGGATGCGTATCAATGCCAGTCTGTGTGGGTAGCTTTTATTGTTAAAACCCTCACAACAGGCGGGGGTGATTGATTACAAGACTGAGGCTACGTGCATTTCTCTGTGGCCCACCTTCTCATCCCCTCCCCTGGTAAGTACAAGTAGACTTTCTTCCACCCGCGTGAAGACTCAGAGTAAAAAAAGTAGCATTGGTTAGTCAGAATGTTCTCCTCACTGGAAAACCACCATTGGAGGGGCCAGGAAATGACAGTTTTCAGCCCCCTGTGGTCATGAATTACAGACCATACACAGTGTCATGTGAAACCAGGCAAACTCATATATTTCAGGAAAATCTCCCCCTCCCCCTGGGGTTGTTGTGTTTTGTTCTGTGTGAATCGAATTCCTGGATTTTCTTACAGGGCATCTATGGTTCCCGCCGGAAGGAAATAGAAAACTTCAGTTCTCTGAAGGGAAGCTACTCCATCTGCTCCCTACAGCCTTTACTGGAAACCCTGTTGCATTTCCTCGGTAGGACACCGGGTTTATCTAAGCTGTGAAAGCAACACAAAGATAAGACCAATGACGTTTTTCTTGTTACGAAAAAGCAGTCTGCTTACTGTCTGGGAACAGTGAATCCTTGATTTGGAAGGGACTCCGGCAATTTAAGGTTGAAGACAGGGCCTCTTCACTTATTTGAATTTCACCCTTCCCTTGGGGGAGGGCTGCTTATGAGTTAATCCGGGGCTTAGAAGTACTAGAAGAATAGGTCACTGGGTTTGTGGTTACATTTGGCTCCTAGGAGTTGTGCAATAAAACCACATTCTGCTGGTTTCCTTAGGTAAGAGCAGAAATGCCTGGATGGAATGTCCACCAGCATTTGTACTCTTTGAAGAAACATAGTTTAAAATGCTCAAATACTTTGAAACCTTTAAAAAAAAATCAGAAATAGTATTCTGAAGTCACAGAATACTTTTAATGTTTAACCCATGTGGCTAGAATAAATGTGCAAATGATGTATTAATCTCTGGTGTATTGGGAAAAATTGCCCTTCTGTAAATTTAAATTGTTCATCAGATAAGTTCATTTGCTAAAAAAAAAAAAAAAAAAAAAAAATTGATTGATTTGAGAAAGAGAAAGCACGCATGTGCAAAGTGGGGGGAGGGTCAGAGGGAGAGGGAGAGTCTCCAGGATTCTAGGACCCTGAGATCAGAACCTGAGCCCAAACCAAGAGTTGTCACCACCCAGCCACCCCAGGAGAAGTTAATTTTTAAGAGAATTCAATTTGATTTTAACATTTCTTCATCATCATGTGTGTTTGTCAGTTGGTCCTTGGATTCAGTCAATTCTGGTGATCTGAAATAGTTATTGCCCCCATTCTAGATCCAGCTGTATGGCTTTTAGGGAAGTTAACACCCTGACACCTTAGTTTCTTCATTTATAAAGTGAGGATAATAACAACATCTACCCATCTACCTCTCTGAGTGCTTCTTTATTTATTACTTTAACAAGTACTTTTGGGGTGCTTGGGTGGCTCAGTGGGTTAAGCCTCTGCCTTCGGCTCAGGTCATGATCTCAGGATCCTGGGATCAAGGCCCGCATCGGGCTCTCTGCTCAGTGAGAAGCCTGCTTCCCCCTGTCTCTCTGCCTACTTGTGATCTTTCTCTCTCTGTCAAATAAATAAATAAAATCTTTTAAAAAAAGAACAAAAAAAAACAAATACTGTTGTGTGTCAGGAGCGCTAGGCATCGAGATCATACTGGAGAGAAATGCTGAATGTGTGACCCTGTCCTCCTGGCTTTTATGACTCGAGGAGGGAAATGAACAAGTAAGCGAACAGAAAAGTAAGTAATTTTCTGTGATTTTAAGTGCTATGTAGGCAGGAAAATAGATTTGCAAGGGTGATTTAATTGGTTTGAAGGAAGGTCTCCATGATGTGGAGACATTTAAATTGATGAATGAAAAAATATTAGCCAGGCAAAGGCTGGATATTCCAGGCAGATGAAGAAATATGTGCAAAGGCCCGGAGGTGGGAATGTCTTTGATCTTGACTAGAAGGGCCTGACTGATGGCTGGAAGACAGTGATGTGGGATATTGGAATAAATAGGCAATAGACAGGTCCAGGTGTTGGCTTGTCGGCCAAAGGAAAGCAGTTGGTGTTTTCCGGAGCACTTTGCGAAGCCACTGGAAGACTTTAACCAGGGGGCAGGATTTGACCTTTATTATTTACTCTTTTTAAGTAGACTCCACACCCAACGTGGGGCCTGAACTCATGACCCTGAGATCCAAAGTTGCATGCTCTACTGACTGAGCCAGCCAGGCATCCCTTTTCTTTTTTAAATTTAAAAAAAAAAAACAACAACAACAAAACTTTTTTTTAAAACCTTGTTTACATTTTATTTTTTTTTTTTAAGATTTATTTATTTATTTGAGAGAGAGACAGAGAGAGCACAAGTGGGGAGTGGCAGAGGAGAGACAGAGAGAAGCTGATTTTCTGGTGAGCAGGAACCCTGACTGACCTGTGGCTTGGCTCCATCCAAACTCCAGACAAGGGGGGAGGTGTGTGTGCTTGGGCTCAACTTGGGGCTCGACCCTGGAATTAGTTTAACTGACTGAGCCACCCAGGTGCCCCTAACCTTGTTTACATTTTAAAAAGAGCTCTCTGGGGGTGCCTGGGTGGCTCAGGTGGTTAAGCACCTGCCTTCACCTCAGGTCATAATTCAGGGTCCTGGAACAGAGCTCCACATTGGGCTCCCTGCTTGGCAAGAAGCCTGCTTCTCCCTTTCCCACTCCCTCTGCTTGTGTTCCTCTCTTGCTGTGTCTCTCTCTGTCATATAAATAAATAGAATATTTTTTAAAAATAAATAAAAAGAGCTCTCTGGAGGCACCTGGGTGGCTCAGTCAGTTAAGCATCTGCCTTCACCTCAGGTCATGATCCCAGAGTCCTGGGATCAGGCCCCTTATTGGTCTCTGCCTAGCTGGGAGCCTGCTTCTCCCTCTCCCTCCACCTGACATTCTGCCTGCTTGTGCGTGCTGTCTCTCTCTCTCTCTCTCTCTCTCTGTCAACTAAATAAATAAAATCTGGGGGGAAAAAAAAAAGAGCTCTTTGGCTGCAGTATGGAGAGGAGACTGGGGTAGAAGGAATGGAAGCCAGAACTTACTTTGTAAGGATTAAATGAGCTGACGCACGTTTAGCATTTGGTGCAATATTTGACACTTAATAATAGCCTAGTTCATGTTAGTGATTGTTATTAATAATTATTGTCAATATTTTGTCGATATAACAATAATGCTTCATTTTGGCATCATCATCTGATGATATAAATTCAACATGTATACCTGAAATTAAATATCCACATTGATTTCAGTGACTGCAGTGTCCAAAAAAAAAATTAGGTCAGCAGTTGAGAGGTGAGTTTATTGGCCTAACTGGGACTCAATCGTAAAGCCAATTTTGATACCTCAGCTGTTTACCTTATTATTGTCCATACAGTTAGTTGCGTGTGTTGAGTGCAAACTTTTTTAATGAGGAAATTTAAGAAATGTTTTTCATTAGCTAAATTACCCATCTATAAAAGAAGGTACTTAAAAAAAAAATACCTTGTTTTTCGGAAACCATAACATTTACTTCTGTGAGATTGACTTCTGACCTCGATGACGACATAGGTAGAGAACGTTAGGTGTGTTTGGGAAACCAGCATTTCTGTACTAAATCTCAAGCTTTGTGAAAATTTCTTTCTCTCGGCCACAAGTAACCAGAGTGTATATATTCCATTTTCCTTGCTCTCTGTCCGTCTGTTAGTACCTATAAGCAGTAGGGGAGAGTCACAAAATGCTGAGTAACTTTGTGCCCTCTCCTGGACCCTCTCTGAGCCTCAGTTTACTCATCTGTCAAATGGCTTTATAGTCATGACCTCCTTTTAAGGCTGTGAAGCTCGAGGGACAGAATTCATTAATGTGTTTCCATGGTGTCTGACAAATGAAAGAGCTCAACCATTGTTAACTGTTGACCTTATTATTATTATCATCATTATTATTTGAAGACCAAAGTCCCTGCTCACCTTTATTGGACCCATTTAATTCCAGATAAAAAGGATGAGCTCTGGAGTCCAGGGAGAATTGCTTTGGCTATCAGAAAATGTTAGTGTGATGACCTTTGACATTTTATCTCTGATCCGAATTTGACCCTGGAGCCCAAACCAGACCTGGAGGAGAAAGAAGCCTGATGCTCTGGCTCCAGCAGTCCTCCCCAGACTTTCCATCAGAGCGGCTCTGGGAGTGTGGCCCTCCAAACACCGGCAGTTTGATAAGCCAAGGGGTCTGGGGTTTCAGTTCCCTCTGTCCTCTGCTTTTCTAACTACCAGTAATTATCTTTGTAATGCTCTAATGCTAAATAATGACGCTGCTAATGTGCGCAGCATTTTCGCACAGGTGCCAGCTGTTACCGCTCCGGGCAGCTGACAGAGGCTGGGTGCACAAGGGGTGGGGGGCGGGGGGCCTCACCAGGCCCAGGCCCTGCCCACCCTGACCACACAAAGGCAGCCCCAGCCTCTTACAGACCCACCCTGCCCTTCCCCCACGGCCAGAAGGTGGCCTTTCTCCCTCCCTCACACCCTCCACCCTCCCCTCCTCCGAGTCCCAGGCTCCTTCCCTTCCCTTCCCTGCCCTCCCTCCCACCGGTGGTTTCTTCCTGCAGAAGAAATCCAGGAAACCACCACTCACATATCCTCTGCCCACAGTTTTCTCCAGGGCCTGACTCACACACAGTTCAGCTTGATTTGGCGTTCCCTTGTCTCTGCCCCATAAGAAACCCCAGCTCTCCCATTCATTTCTGGGAGTGCAGGCTTGCCAGAGAAGGTGGCTTGTTTTTGAGTCTCATAATTGACCTTTCATCATTAAATAAGGCGGGGGGGGGGGCATACTGAAGACAAATTACCAAAGAACAAATGTGAGGCTGTTGGCTTTGGCTTTACGCGCGCACTGGAGCGTGCGCGCGCGCATACACACACACACACACACACACACACACACACACACACACACACCCTTACACATTCGTCAATAGGCAGCCTTCAGCAGACAACATCTGCAGGATGAGTCGGTGGTTTTCGGTGACTTTAATCTGGTAATTCATTGTTTCTGTGGTGCGGGTTACAGTGGCTAAAAGGGCCGAACAGCAGGCCAGTTTGGCACACAAACATATTTAAATGTGAACCAAGGGGTTTGCCCACTTTACGAGGAGCTGTTGACTCTCTGCCAAAAAACAAAACAAAAACAAAACAATAGGTGGGGTTGCTGAGGGTGGGGGGACAGGAGTTGCAGTTTCTAAACCGGGCGGAGGCTCCTTTAATCAGGACGGCACGAATAATACCAGGGGGTCACAACACATCTGCTTGGGAGAAAAGACAAAGGGCAAGGTGGGGCCTGCGGGACCCGAGCTGGGCGCAGGGCGCGGCGCCGGGGCCGAGGCTCTGCGCGCCCGCCGCAGCCCCAGCCGCGACGTTTAACCTTGACTTCTCTCTCCTCGCATCTGGCGCGGGAGGAAAGCCGGTCCAGATGGGCGTCCTGAGTGTGACGACTCCCCTCCCGCCCCCGCGCTCTCGCGCAGATGTTGCACGCTGCTCTGCAGCCCCCCGCCACGCCGTCTGCGATGGCGCACCCCGCACGGTCCACGCGCGCCCCTGGTGCCCCATGCCTCGGCCCCGCTCGCACCGCGGAGCCGGCCACTGGTTGCTCCTTCGGGGGCTGGCGGGGGGGAGGGCTTGGCGAGCACAATTTCGAGTCTGTGCTTGGCTGGCCGGTGGAGGCCCGGTCCCCGCAGCTGGCGCGTCCCACAGCGCGGAGCTCTGAGCTGTTCCCCGGGGCCCCCGATCAGGCCGCCCCTTGGGGGTTGGGGTAGCGCTGGGACCCGGCCCGCGGGGGAGTCCAGGCCCCGCCGACCCGCGCTAGCGGACCACAGTGTTGCCCGCGCCGGGCAAGTCCAGGGAGACAGATCACGCCGTGACAGGCCAGAGGCGGCTCGAGGGATCCATAATTTATGATGTTGTTCTTACCAGTCCGGTTTGGGATTTCACAAGCGTTGCCCGTTTCCCTCCCATGTGTTGCTCCCGCCCGTCCTTTTGGAGAAGAGCTCGTCTTTCCCATCCCAAGACGGTGGCACTTGCCCTATTGCATTAATGTGATAAGAAAAAAAAAAAAAAAAGGTGGGTTTCTACTTGAGGGATTGCTGGGGCGGGCAGGGGAAAGGCACACAGGTAAGGGGGCGGGGCTGAGACCTTGGTTAGTCCACAGGTCACCTTCCACTAACTTTGCCCTGACTCTTAGGAAAAAATAACCTTATTTCCAGACAGTTGGGGTGGGGGCTTTGTGGTGAGAGGTATTGAGAACAGATCTTCCCCTGCTACTAAGACCAATCATTTCCCTCATGTATAAATAAATGTCTTCATCCTGAGTGGTATTTGGTTTTGTTTTGTTTTGTTTTAGCACAGTGGGCCTGCAAAAATTATGACTTGGGTGACAGGAAAGGAAGGGGTTAATGCTCCTCCTTTGCTGGCCTGAGGCTCCCAGGCTCCTAACTTGGACCAAGTCAGGGACCCTCAGCAAAGATGCTCCTGTCCCCATATTCCTTACATTGCTATACCGCCTGGGGAGAGGGTTACGGGTTTGATTAAGTTTTAGTGCAATTTACAAGTACCTGATAGACACTACCAAGGACCCCAGATTAAGTTGGAGAAAGTTTTCTTTCTTGTTACCTTCTCCTTTTCTGTTTTTTTTTTTTTTTTTTTTTTTTTAACAAATTTATTCTAGGCCCCTTCTTTTTCCCTTCTGCACTCAGAGTTGCTAAATGGAATTCAGAGCAGAGAGCAACTGTTGCAATTCCTTGCTGAGGTTGGAGCTGTAAAAACTTGACCAAGCAAAGGTTGGAGCTGGTCAGATCGGTTCTGATTCCTGCAAATGCCCAGAGGCCCCAAGGGGAGGGCGGCTTCCATTCCACCTGGCCAAGGAGGGAACAGGCCTGGGAAGATGTGGGAGTTCCAGAACCAGCAGCCCCTGCAGATGGCTGGGTCATTTTGTGGTTTACAAATGATCAAGTCAGGTTGAAGCCACAGTCTCTGTGGTTACAGGCAACTGTGATTAGTCACACAGTTAGTGACCCAGTTATGGCACACCCTCTTTGAAAAGGACATTATTCAACATCTTGCTAGCTTGATTGCAGGAAGGTTCCGTGGAGACAAGGAAGGTGATTACTGCAGGGAATGGGACATTGAAAACCCAGTCTACGTGTTCACATCTGCTAGGAGTTGGGTTTTCCGAAAAGCAGCAAATCTGGGGTGGGGCTTTGAGGCTAGGATTTCACTGAACTTTGACAGGAGATTGCTTTTTCAAGTTCAGGTACGGCCTCTTTTTTTTCTGAAAGGACTCTGGGAAAGACAGAAAAGAGAATTACCTCGTGAGGTTTGACTTGGTTTGTGTACTCACGGCTATCTGTAAAATGAAAGTGGGGAGGCAGGAAGGGGAAAAAGAACCCTACACATGAAGGCTTGTGTGGCTTTTTATTTTTTAAAAATAGCATTTCTTTTTACCACAATGTCATAGGAACTTGTAAACATGAGTCCCCAGCAAGAGTAAACAAATTTGCTTCTTTTATCTGAAAAACAAGTAGAGTAAGTCTTTCTCTCTCTCTCTTTTTTATAAAGAGAAAATGCAAAACAAAAATGCCCCCTCCTCTTAAAGGCTTCTTTGCTGGTGAGTGTTTGTCCAGGAACAAATAGTCTTTTATTCAAACGGTCTCCAAAAGTTCATAAGCAAAAAAAGTGTCCAACGTCTGGTTCCCGACAATACAGTCTCTGGGTGCATAGTGAAGCTTTTCTGTCCTGAATTTGTGATCTGCTATCAGAGTCCTTTAATTTCTGCGAACAGAAGGCTCTTTGGGAGAAGAAAGCTTGGGGGTGGGGAGTGACATTAGAATCAGTCTTTTCTTCCCCCCTTTTGCTGTTTTCTTCCAGTCAGCAAGTAGTGCTTGAATTCTTCTGATCTTTCCCAGCATCTTATTGAGGTGAGGACCAGGGAAGGGTTAAGCCAGGCCACAGGCAGGTTTCCCTGCTGGCCTATTTTACTGGGGTGGAGCAGCTGGCCAGACACCACCTAGGAACTGTTCATAAAAAGGAGACGCCCTACTCCTGATGCCCTTTATCTCCTTTGGAGATTTTCCTTTTACAGCACGTTTTATACAATCTTCAGTGATGACGGTCTTTTTAAAGTCGCAGGTTCCCTGAAACCGTTGGGGGTTGACACGTATTCCCAACGTTCCCAGTGTAGTATCTGGCAGGATGAAAGGAAAGACAAACCCATTAGGGAGAAAACAGACAATCGTTTTGGGGGATGTGCAGAAATAATTATTTGTAACTAAATTTTAATTGCTTATCATCAAATCATTTTAAATATTTGGTCACTTCCATTTTTTTTTTTCAAGACTTATTTATTTCAGAGAGAGAGAGAGAGAGAGAGCAGTGAGGAGGGGCAGAGGGAGAGAGGCTCAAGCAGTCTCCCAGCTGAGTGCAAGCCCGGCATGGGGCTCGAGCCCATGGCCCTGAGATCATGACATGAGCCAAAACCAAGAGTCTGACTGCGCTGTCCAGGCATCCCTCAAATGGGTTCCATTTGGCACACATTTACTGAGAAGCCCTCAGTGAAAGCCAGGTCCTTTCCTAGGTGTGGAAGACACAGGAGGAAGCAAGACATTCCAAAGCCATGCTCTCGGAGAGCTTATATTCGAGTGGGGGTGGTGGGTAGAGCTGATAACTTTAAAATAACTTTTAAGGATAAGGATAAGTGCTTTAAAAAGAATAAAACAGGACAGAGAAAGCTTCTCTGAGGAGGTGACGTGTGAGCCGACATCTGGGAACAAAAGGAGGACACATGATGCCACTTGGGAGAAAGAGTGCAGGCAGAAAGACTCATGAAGGCCTGGGGCTGGGATGGGTTGCCTATGCTGTGGGGATAGAAAGAAGGCCCGCATCGTAGGGCTGAAGAGAAATAAAGTGGACAGGGGGCCCGGAGTTCCTTCCTCCTCAGATTCTTCCGTGCTTGCCAGAGTTGGCAATCCACAACTCCAGGGGGCGCTGTCCTTGCTTAGAGCCTGCCTGTAGCCAGCATCTGCCCTGACTCACTTCCACATCCAAACCCCCGAAACGCTGAGAGGTCCGCTGCTGTCCCTTTTGTCTGCAAGGCTTCTTTGCCTTGACTTGAAAACCAGCGATATTGATTGACTGAAAACAGAAGACTCAGCTAGTGTGGGGTGCAAACTGGTGTCCGAGGTGGGGGAGGGGAAGGAGTAGCTGTGTGCATCTTGTGGAGTTGGCCAACTGGTGACAACAGGCTTGGGTGACGTACATAGCTCTGAGGTGGGAGATCCCGGGATGCGTTACAAGACCAACATCTCCCCTCAGGGGAGGTTTGTGCCCTCAGAAGCAGTCCCCTAAGACCTGGGGGGGGGGCCTTCCTTTTTCCCAGAGGCCTAACAATCCGCCCCCCCCCCCCCCATCTGCTTCAAGTTTAAGGAGGCCTAGGACATCCCTTGTTGGGTCCCTCTGGTGTGTCCCAGCATCCAGGGCAAGTGCTGGGAGATTGGCTCCTCTGGTTCCCCGCCCCTCCTTGCTGGTGTTTCCCCTTACACCCCCGCGGGGCAGCCCCCCTCCCCCAGTGGTGTATGGATGTTGATTGGTCTGCCCTATATTCCACTCCTCTCAGGGCCTCTATCTCCTTCTGGGCCCTTGGAAAGCACCCAGAATGGTGACCCCAGGGCTGGGATTCCAGTCAGGTCGGGGAGAAAGCTCTGGAGGAGCTTCCCTTGCTCTTGCCCAGGCAGAAGCAGCCACTGAAGAGAAGCAGGCCTGTGAGTCCCAGGGCTCTGGGGTTCCTTCCCTCATCAGTCTGCCTCCCTGTCCTTGAGTCACTGAGTTGGAGGAGTACTTAGGCTTTGATCTTTTTCAGCCTCCAGCTGTTCTTATCCAGAACACTTTGGTTTTGTCTCGTCAAGCCACAGAAAACCGACCTATCCACCAGTCTGTTTTTCTTTTCATCTTCCAAGATTCGCTATGGGTTCCAAGGCAATGGGTTTGAATCCTAGCTCTGCCTCTTACTGGTCCTATGGCCTTGATAAGTTGTACCATTTCTCAGAGCCTCAGGTAGCTAAATAAGTCCCCATCTCATGGAGTTGCTCCAAGAATTAAATGGGATCACTGATGAAAATTTCCTTGAACCATGATAAGGGCTCCAATAATACGATCAGTATTGAATATTGCAAACCGACGCCTCCCTATATCCTTTTTTGTAACCTCACACTGTGTTCTGAATGGCCTCACATCTTGGCTTCTCTGTCTCCTTGAGGTTCTTCTCCCCATATCCCCTGATCTTCTTGATTGAACGGGGGAGCTCTTGTTGGCCCCATATTTGGCTCATGTTTTAGAATCTGCTTCATCCGTCCTGCAACCATCAACCCCACATAGGTCACCTCCAAATTGTCATCTCCTTCTGCAGCTGATGTCTTGTGACTTTCACTTCCTCTTAGATTCCATCACAAACCCAATCTGTCTGAAAACCAAATTACCATCTTCCTTCAAAATCAAAAACCCTCTCCCAGCTTGCAAATGCATGACTCCATTCTCTGAGCCATGTTGGTTCCATCCTTTCCTGGTACCCTTCCTCCCAGCTTCTGCCTCCGTCTTCTGACTCTCTGTGTCAAAAGCATCTTCATTCACAACATGTCCCTCTTGTAACTATTTCCTTTCCAAGACCACCGTACCTATGTCTAGTTCCTGAACACTTTGTGCTTAACACTTTGTGCTTGGTGTGCTAGTCATTACTTGACCTGCCCACCCCCCCAAGCTCCAAGTCCTCCCCTGTGATGGGTCCTGCAGTGGGCTGTTTGCGCCCCACGGGCAGCCTGTGGGAAACCGAGGGAGATGGGCCTGGTGTCTTATCTTGAACTCAGTGTACCAGAATCCGGTTTCTCCAACTGAACAAGATGCTCCCGCATGTATGTAATGGAGATTTTTGGGCTTATGTCCACTTTATGTTTGATATTAGGAGGAGAGAATTCTAGAAAGGCCTCAGATTGGTTTGCATGAAGACCCAACAGAATTCTGGGTAAGGGCATGGAGAGTCAAAGTGTTATCAGATTAATTGGAGTATAAGCCACTGGCCTCTTATAGAAATGGAAGAGAAATGCCAGGTGTGCTAATAATGGTAACAGTAAATATTATTACTTATATTGTTCCCTGGCCCTGTTTCAGGGACTTGTACCAGATCCTAAGAGTGCAAGCTGTAACAAAATGAGTAGAAGAGGTGATTCACTAAAATGTCTATTGTTGTCATGAGCACAAGAGCCCTGCTTTGATGCCTTCATACATTCATTCCTCCGCTGCTTCCCAAGCATGTGCTGTGCACGCCACCCTGGGGATATGCCTGCCTGGAGTTCACCGTCAAGCATGGGAGGCAGATAATAATACAAACAGGCAATGATCTTGCATGTCGGCATGTGCTATGGGTAGTCAGATGCAGAAAGTCCCAGAACCACATCTTAGGGATGCTTCGCCTTAAGCTGAGAGAATCAGAGGAGGCTTTGTGGAGGCCACAGAATCAAAGTGAAGACACAAGAAGAGGGTAAGAGTCAGCGGGGAGAAGAAGAGATCCATGTGGAGGGGAAAAGGGTACACAAAAGTTCTTTGGACAGAGAAGCATGTCATTTTTGAAGAACGGAAAGAGTTTCACCTTGGGCAGAGCATGGCCAGGATGCTCTAGGGCATTGTAGACCGTGTGTATGACTTTTGATTTTACCCTAAAAGGCTAAGGAAAGCCAAAAGTCGTGCAAAGGGTTTCGATGCTGGTGTGTGTAGGTATGTAAGGATCAGATATAGCACTGGAATGGAGTTGGAGAGGAACCAGACTCTGAGCGACCCAGTTAGGAGGCTGCCGCCTATCCCAGACGAGAGGGAGGTGCCGCCTGCACCAGCGCAGGGCAGCGGAGGGCCAGAGAAACGGGTGGATTTGAGCAGTATTTGAGATGACTTGTAATGGTTGGATACAGGAGGCACCAGAGAGGGAGGGGAAGGTTAGCAATAGCCCCCAGATTTCTGACTTGAGCCACTGGGAAAGTGTTAGTGACCCCGCTGAGCTTGGGGATACCTGATGAAATGTGGAAAGGAAGGAGTTGGGTTCGCTTTGGTGCGGTTTAGGTTGGAGGTTCCTGAGAGACTTGCAAGTACAGATGAGTTTGCGGGCACTGGTCGTCATTGGGAAAGCCAAGGGGAGACTTCAGAAAATCATTCAGATGAGGTGTGTGTTTATTTCTGCTGTAACTTGAGATCTTTTGGGTAGAAGGAAAGAAATTCCCTCAAGTGAGCTTAACATGTGTTAGGGTCCAGAAAGCTTCACGGGGTGTGCTGCTCACAGGGTCGTTGTGAGGATGGGAGTCGCTCTTCTGGCCTGCACAAGGCCATGTGGCCACTTGTCACTTGAACCTTCCCTCGTGTCGCCTTCCCCTCTGGGTAGACCAGTCTTCTCTGCGCATCCATGGGGCCTCCAACCTCCATGTCTGCCCTCTGCTGGGCTGACTCCTGCTCTCACCTGCCAAAAGACTTCACAGCCTCATTGAAAACCTCACTGTGGACTTCACCACAATATCGGCATCTCTTTATTCCAATTCTTGAGAGGAGAGGATCTGATCGGCACTCAGAAGTTAATGGTATAGTGACTTTGTGTCAGGTAATCATCCTTAGCCCAATCGGTGACAGCAATGTGCGTGTGTGTCCGTGTTTGTGTGTGGATATGTGTGTGTGTCTACACATGAGCGCGCTTATGCGTGTGTGTTCGAATGGGGGCATGCGCAGGTATGTATGTGTATGTGTGTGCATACATGTGTTTGTTGTGCGTGTGTGTATGTGTATGGGGGGGTGATTCTGGGTGAGGAGAGTGGTCAGGATGGCTGTACTGTTGAGTACAGAACTTCTGATGAGATACAATGTTGAGACATCATTTATCTACCTGTCTAACCTATTCAATCTGCTTCTGTGTGTTCTGTGTTTCGGGAGGAAAGTAGACACGCAAAACTGTCTGAATGTCTCCCTTACCAGGAAGATCTTGGGCAGTCTGCGGGTACCGTCCTTGCAGAGCTTTGGTCCCCTAGTCTGTAAAGTCAGTCCTTACTTTCCCCAGGAGGGGGAACTACGTGAGATAACCCTGTGAAATTCTAGCTCTCAGTTGCCTGACTCTTTCCTCCTTTTACATCTCTGTAATTCTTGTGCAGGACACTGTTTGTCCAGAAAACAGGAATTGTACTCATGCCACTTTTCAAAAAAGTTTTATAAAGGTTTTATTTATTTATTTGGGAGAGAGAGAGACTGTGCGTGCACGTGCAAGAGTTGGGGGGCAGGGGAGAGGGAGAAAGAGACTCCTCAGTGAGCAGGGAGCCCAATGCTGGCTTCACCCCAGAACCCCAGGGACTCAACCTGAGCCCAAGGCAGAAACTCAACCAACCGAGCCACCCAGGCAACCCATGTCACTTTTTTATAGTGATTTCTATGCGTGAGTATTAACAAATGTTTTTAGAATGATCATATATCTTCGTTCCATTAAACAGTAGCTGTAGCCACTCTATAACGGTTTAGGAAAACTGAGATGAGGAAAAAATCATTTGCTCATAATCATGCCATCTAAATAACAACACATAAACTATGATTTATTTCTGATCAAGCTCTTCCTCGGCTTTTGTTTTTACATAAATAGGATCATAATTTACACACAATAAAATGCAGCGTTTTAAGATGTTTAAGCATAAATTATTTGCAGAATGAAAACGATATACTTTAAAAGCATTTAATTTTCATAAATCTAGAATAGTGATTGGCATCTTCCCCTAATTTCCTCTGTTTTGTCCTGACCATCTTGCAGATGGAACAGTGTTCACTTAAAACTTTATTTAATTCTACAGAATTACCAATATATCCCGGGCACAAGTTATGTCCATTCAACTGTACTTTGGTGTGTTAGATTTAATGCAGAGCTAATGAGGCCAAGCCACAGGTTTCATTCTTACGCAAGCCAATTAGCCTTACTAACTACAATAACCACAGACTTCATCCCAATCTTGGTTTCCCACCTTGCACATGAATGGCAGGGGTCACTGGGAAGATGAGGGAGAACATGAAGAGTTCAATGCAAATCCATTATCATTACTAGACAGCCAACTCAAAGGCTTCATCTTTGAACCATTAGGTGAAATTGCATGGGGGAGGGGTGCTTAATAGGCACAATTAGAATATTCGTATTTGACAATTGTTGGGTCTTAGAATGAAAGCTCTAGACCCATCTAGAACAAAACTACTCCAGATCCAGTTCTTTTCAAGAATGGGTACGTGAAAGAAAAATCTGTTTACCTCGGATGAAACAGGGGTCAGCAGCTTCAAACAATGATGGAAACTGGAGAATTCCATCAGCAGGCTCTCTCCAAGTTAATACCGCGCTGCTGGTTGGGTTTAGCAGCTCAGAAGGAAGTGAAGCATAGCTTCTAGCAAATGTGCTCAGATTTGAACGGATCTCAAAGATTCTGGAAAGCCCTCCTGAACCTGTTTACCTGAGGTTGTCTGAGAGCGGGCACACACCTTTCAAAAATTCTGCTTGAGGAAGTGCATCACTCCATGGGGGACACTTTTATAGGGACACTGAAATGTTGTCTCTGAAGGTCTGCGTTGAGTATTATCAGCCTTAGATCTATCGTGACGCATTTTCTGCACACTGATGTGCCTTCCGTTCGAGGTGACTTGCTCACATACCCACCATTCCTTGCAAGTCCTCGGAGAAGACGTAAGCTATTGAGAAATACATGTGTAGGCTCTGATGGCTCTTCTGCCCTGGTGACAGGTTTGTGCCATATTGACATCATGCCTCACCCTTCATGTTACTGTGTTAAGGCAGGGACCTCAGTTTTTCTCTCTGGTGGCTTGTGCATCAACACCCACCCACCGTCCCAGTTTAGCCTCACAGGAGAGGAGAACCTGTGCACCCCTGAAAGTCTCAGCTGCTTTGGAGCATCTGGATTTTGTTCTCAGTCCTCTTGGCAAGACCGCGACGTTCAGGAGCTCATGTCGGAGGCCTAGCTGAGCTGAAGATAGGGTTCCTGCTCCTTACCACGTTGGTGGCATCAAATATCCTTAATGATTTTTTTTTCCTGATTGGTCCAACCTGACACAGGATCAGCTTCAAAACTGGGACATCCTGTGGTCTGAAATACAAGGTCTGTTTCAAGAAACCACTCCTAAACCATCATTTCTCCTGTGGAACCCAAGATATCTACAATTGCGTGCTGAGTTTCTTCTTGACTATCCCTCCCACGACCCTTCTCATTCCTCCTGGTGCCTCCTTTCCCTCCTGTACTTTCTCCCACTGCTTACAAACAAAAACCCCCCAAACAATACTCACTGAACTCTCAAATCCTTCCCTGGGCCCCTGAATCAGACAGAACTGAGTCATTCTGGCTGCTGATTGAGTGGAGGATGTTGGCGGGGGTGGGGGAAGGGGGGGCAGTGCCATTGTGTAAGTTAAGGAAAGGGTCAGAGAACCGAAAAGATTCAGCTGCATTAAAGAGCTTCTGTGCTGGATTTTCCTTTTAAGCCATCCAAAGGCATAAATTAAGGACTGTAAACTTGAAGGTGTGGCAAATGAACAGAATGCTAGTTTTTGTTTGTTTGTTCTATTTTTCAGTGAAATTCCTGTTTCCCAAGAATTCCAAAATGAAGCCTTCCATATTTTTCACGTCAGCTCTATTCCCTGCCACCTTTGTTTCCCAGCCTGCGTGCCTGCCTTCCCTTAACAGCTGGACACATCACCATTCCATTTTTCTATTGGTTGTGACTGAAGTAGCTTGAGGTCAATTATTTCCCCAGCAATTGACAAAGAATCTTGACGAAGAGGAAAGTGACATTGTCCCTTAAACAACACTGCTCCCTCCTCCCCCTGCCCTCCCAGTTGAGAGGAGGGCAGACTTTCCTTTTGGAAGCAGCCCAGCGGGGCAGTGGCTGTGGGGTCTGTGGAAGTGCGTGGGTAACATATGGTAAGTGGAGAAAATATTTATATTCATGGGGAAAGAGCAGGAGAAGATCCAAAGAAGGTCATTCCACAGAGATTTCAAGCAGGAGACCGGCAGACTTGATATTCTGTTTTTGGCCTGGATACAACTGAGAATTTAGAGTTTTGTTTTGTTTTGTGGCATTCCCGCCACCTGTGGTCCTCTGAACAATCTAATTGTTGGCAATTTCCAAAAGGGAATATCCCTCCCCCTAAGCTCCAGGAAAGTATCACACTTCCCAGGGTCCTGCCTGGCTCCCGCCGCCCCGCCGCCACTGCCGCTGCCTTTCCTCCTTTTGCCTCTGTCCCCCAAGACCAGAATTCAAAGCCACTGTCTCTGGGCGCTGGTGCTTTGGGCCTGTCGCCGTTTCTTTCCTTGTTTTGACCGGAGACCCGGTAACCGAGCGCACTGGCCAAGTGGGCATTGGGGCAACTGCTTCTCCAGGGTAGGATATAAATAATTAATTGGTGCTAGATTACTTTATGAGGAGCCATATGAAACCTCTAGGGCCTTCTACGGGGCTTTCCGGCTGGCACTTTGCGTCACAGCTTCCTAAGAAAGGTAAAGGGTCCTCTTCCAGTCCCCAGTGGAAAAGCTCGCGCCGTCCCGCAGGGCCGCAGCTCAGCGCGCGCGGGAGCGAACATCTGTGGGCTGAGCGCGGGGTCGCCCTGCGCGGCAGGCAGACGCGTCCACGAGCACCCCGGGGTCGACAGAAGCGCCGACAGAGGAACCCACGTGCGCTTCTTCCCGCGCCCCAGAGGCGCCGCTGCGCTCGTTGCCTCCCGCGTCCGCTTCCCTGGGCCGCCCCGAGACCGCCGGGGGTGGGGGAGTGTGCGGGACCCAGCGTGGAGAGTAGCGGAGGGCGAGGCGAGGGTCATTTGCCATCGAGCCGTCGAAAATTTCTCTCTGCCGGGGGTGCAGGAAGAGGAGAAACTGGGTACTTTGGAGACCCCCCCTCAAAACGACGGAGCTCCACGACGCCCTTCTAATTCTTGTTTGGATGGGGGCTACTTACTTTCCCTTCCTCCTCCCCCTCACCCCAAATTCCAGTTCCCTAGGGGTGGGTGGTGAGATGGGGTACAGGTGCGTCTGGGTCCGTGCTTGGGAGGGGTCCCCGAGGGTCCCCTCGTGAGGCAGCACATAAACGAGCGGCCGCGGCACCGAGGCCAAGCTTAATGGATTCTTGCAGATAAAAGAGCCTGGCTACCTTTCTTTCCTATAATGGCCCCTGAGGCTAACGTCTTAAAGAGGAAACAAAGGGATTGTTTTACAGCACTGACGGGGAGGGGCGAGGTGTGGGGGGGCGGTGGTGGGAGCCGGGCGCGCGGGGAGGTGGGGAGGGGGGGCCACTGGCTTCTTAACCCTTCCTCTCCCGCAGCCGCCCAGACCTCCCGAGCCTGGTGCTCGCACCCACGAGCCCGACCAGCGAGGGGGAGGCGAAGCTGCTGGACGTCCCCCCGCCCCCCGTGACCTGGCCTCATCCCCTTCCCGGGCTGCTTTCTAAAGAGCCCCTCTGAAAGGGAGGACGGGAAAGGTCCAGGGGACCCACGTCTTGCGAGCTTCAGTTTTGGGTCAGTCACCCCCATGGGGTACGGACGTTTCTGGAGAGCCGGCTCGTCGGGTGGCCGTGCGGTCGGGTTGGGACCCTCGGGGGGGCAGGCTGGCGCGGAGCGCACGGTGTGGAATCTCGGGGAAGGCCTCTCCGAAGTGCACCCTGCACCTGCCGCGGGGGCCGCTCCCGGGGCCGCCGGGCTGACACCGTCGTTCGGTGTGAGTGGTGTGCACGCCGCTTGGGCGCCTTTCTCGGGAAGTTCACGTTTGCGAGCTGCGGGCGGGTGAGAGAGGGAGAGAGTCGCAGTCGCATCTGCTTCCTGGCTTTTTGTTCTGGCTCCAGGAAAAGATCAAAACAATGGTTAAACAGCAATTGAAGACAAGTGATGTAAGAAATAAACAACTCGACAACAAAAATGCCCACAGGGATTTTTTTAAAACCCTTTATTATGGAAATCGCACAAACACTGTTGGAGAGAAAATGGTTTAATGCAGTGAGTCTCAAATTTAAGCAAGCATCCGAATCACACAGCGGAATCCTGGGGGTGGGGAGGCGGTAAGGGGATGCGGGAGCTGTTAAAACACAGGTGGCGGGGCGCCTGGGTGGCTCAGTGGGTTAAAGCCTCTGCCTTCGGGTCAGATCATGATCCCAGGGTCCAGGGATGGAGTCCTGCATCCGGCTCTCTGCTCAGCGGGGAGTCTGCTTCCCCTCTCTCTCCGCCTGCCTCTCTGCCTACTTGTGATCTCTGTCTGTCAGATAAATAAATAAAATCTTTAAAAGAAAAAAATAAAACACAGGTGGCCACTCCTCACCCCCCAGAGTTTTTTATTTAGTAGATCTGGGGTCTCCTGCTCCAGCCTGAGAATTGGCAACGGGCGATAGGCCCCAGGTGATGCTGCCGCGTCAGGAAAGGGCACTATGAGGCCCGCTGGTATAAATTTCCTTACCTTGCCAGCCCAGCTTCAAACCTTGGGACATTTCGTTTTTCTCTGCCTTTTTTTTTTCTTTCTTTTTTTTTTTTTTTTTTTTCTGTCCTTTCTCCCAACTTTTTGGTTTGCCTGAGACTTTTAAGGCAAATGCCAGACATGTCATTTCACCCATATGGATGATTTTTAATTCAGTAGTTACTTAAGCCAAGGGAACTGAATGCTGTGAGAGGTGCTGGAAAAGCCTTTATATGCTTCCAAGAAGTTCACTCACCTTTGGTTTTGAGAGAACCTTTCAAGAGTTCGTCACAGCAAAACTTGTCAGGTTCCCTTAACCTTGCTTGGCTTTTCCAGCACGTTTGCCTGGTTTGGGGGAGCCAAGTCCCCAACTCTCAGCTTCTGGGTTATTATCCTGTCTTGTCCTGTAGTTCCATGACCATCCTTTATCTTCTAGTGTTTTCCTAATGAGGCACCTTCCCCTAGGACTGAGCTTTGAATCTAAATGGAGGGTGGCACTAGTTTTCACTCAACCCTCTTTTAGGTCCCTCCAGGAGAAGCCCCCCCCCCCCCCCCCTTGGACCCCCCAACTTTCTCACCCCAAACCCCCTGCAGTCCCATTCCCAAAAGTTCACTCTCTTATAGGTTGCTTGTTCTTTTTTCTCTTTTCCTGACCCTCCAGGAGGCTGTATGAATTTTTCCTTTCTCCATCTGCTGCTGAACAAAGCCCTGGGGACGGAGTAGGCTTCCCCACCCCAGAGCTCTGTTCCTATTTTCACTGGGCCTCATCTTCCTATGTTTTTCTTCTTTTGTCCGCCTGGAATCAGCTGTCACTTTTCTGTTCTCTCCTGGGCCCTTCAACTTGCTTTTGCTTTTCTAGCCTTCCAGAAAGAAAATGCAAACAGCATGTGTTTGCTCCCCTCTGGGTCCTTACTGCCTCTGATTTTGCCTGGCCGTCCAGCTCCCATGTTGCTGGCAAATGTAAGCACTTTTCCCACTGGTACCAGGGTATAGGGTGCTGGGGTTTGGGTTCGGCAGGTTTGAGTCCCAGCGCTGGTTTTGTCTTTTGATAGCTTGTGTTGCTGGATTCAACCCCGGGACTCCAGGTGCCTTCTTCTGAAAGGACAAAACCAAACCAAACCAAACCAAACTACATGCCTTCATCTGCAGAATGGGGGTCTGAATAGTTCATGTACTCAGGAGCAGTGAGTGGGATGATACCTGTGGCAGGAGTACCTGCAGAGACAGAGCCTCTGGCCTTGGTCTTGTCAATGTCTTTGAGATTTGCTGTTCTTAAAATGTACTGTGAACAAGTGTGAAGGTGGAGCCCTTCTGATGGCTTTGGCAACTGTTGTCCTTGTTACCTGTCACCTTGGGTCAGCCCTGGCCTGGAGGTGGGCCTCAAGGAAGCTTGGCTGGTCCCTCCCTAAAGGCCAGTCCCTGCAAAAAAAATGATGTCAAAGGGGAGCTTGGAGGAAGCACCCAGGGGCGGGGCTAGGCAGGTGTCACTCTCTCCTTTACATTTTTGTGGCCTCCCGTGACCATGCGAAGGAAGTGATAATGCAGAGGCTGATCTTTAATGAGAGAAGGGGACAGTGGTCATGAGAGAGTTCCCCATGAGATAAAGGAGGAATTGTCTGGCTGAGGCGAGAGCTGAAAGGAGGTTGTGGCACTCCCTGAAGTCACCCAAGCTTTTTACCAGTTGTCCCAGGCGCTGTGTTCCTGGCTGTTTGATGGAACAGGAATCCACAAGGGTGTCCAGGCCCCGCTCTGTTCTGCACGTGGTAGGTGCTTCTCAGGATGTCTTTGTTTTGAGTGCTCCTACGTACTTCCCACCCCTGTGTGATCATCCTGGGGGCTGGGCTGCCCTTTGGTCTAGGGATGGCTATGTCCCTTTTAGTCACCACTCTCTCTTGAGAGTCTTGTAGGGAATGTGGAACGAGGGCATTATCTACCTTTTCAACTCTTGGGTTCCTGGTTATACTGGCTCAACACTGAGGGGCGCGGTGCCCTGCTCCCCTCTCCATTCTCTTTGTTGTTTAAACCTGGATTGGTCACAACATAAAGGGGTCTCTGCGTAGCTGCCACTCCCTACACCCTCACCCTCATGGCTGGCTCTGGACCCGGGAAGCTGGGGCTTTAAATCCCAGAGCAAACAATAGTACTGCTGGGAAGCCAACCTCCCCAGTCATGGGGCCACTTCAGTGGCTGCTGGCAAGTCCCGGGAGGGTTTATCAGGTTCAAGCTGTAGAAATGAGCCATCAAAGGCCTGGTCCCCAGACGTTGCTTCGTGCCTACAACCGCTCTGAAGAAACCCCGGGCACGTGCAGTGTGAGGGGACGTTTCTCATCTCCTTTTTAGAAAGTGGATAGACAGTTAATCAGAACTTCTCAGAAAGAATTCAAGAGGCAGGCGGGTTTGGAGGGAGGTACTCCAGCCAACCCCTGGTCCTGGGCTCTCTCTCAAAGCAACGATGTGAGGGTAGCTGGCTGGCAGGAAGGGAGAAGCGGCTGAGGGAGAGGATGTGGTTACTTTGCAAAACCCTGTTCTGTTACAGGATCAAAAAAAATGTTGCAAAACATACTCATGTTACAATATGTTACAACTTAATAAACTCGCGGCCATTAAAACAGCACACGCAGTGTGTGTGTGTGTGTGTGTGTGTGTGTGTGTGTGTGTGTTTGTGTTTGTGTGTGTGTGTGCAGGTGGGTAGATGTTCTCCTGGGTATGACCATATAGAGGGCTGGGTCCTCAGTGGCCCTTTAGTGTGATCAGTACACTTTACCAAGAAAGAGAATCTTGTCTCATTGCATTACGTTGTTGGGGCGGCTATAGTGAAGGAGCACAGAATGGGGACTCGAACAGCAGACATTTACTTCCTCACAGTTCTGGAAGCCAGCCTTCTGAGACTCGGGTTCTTCCTGAGACCCCTTTCTTCAGCGTGCGGCTGGTCTTTCTTGGGTGTCCTAATCCCTTTTTCTTATGAAGATACCAGTCATCTTAGATTCCCACCTAATGACCTCACTGTAACTCAGTCACCTCTTTAGAAAACCCTACCTCAAATACAGTCACTTTCTGCGTATTGGGAGCTAACTCTTCAGCATGTGAATTGGGTGGGGGACACAATTTAGCCGTGACACCCACCAAAGAGTCATTGTGGCATCCAATAGGTTTTTGGAGTCTAAAAAGTGTAAGGGTTTAGCTCTGAAAAACAACAACAACAATCAAATGAATTAATAAGATTTTTTTTTTCCTCTGAAAAAACAGCTGAAACATGTGTGACTTTCAGAACCAGTTATGCTGCAAGATTTAAAACACTGAAATATCGGGGCACCTGGGTGGCTCAGTGGGTTAAAGCCTCTGCCTTCGGCTCAGGTCATGATCCCAGTGTTCTGGGATTGAGCCCCGCATCGGGCTCTCTGCTCTGCAGGGAGCCTGCTTTCCTCTCTCTCTCTCTGCCTGCCTCTCTGCCTACTTGTGATCTCTGTCTGTCAAATAAATAAATAAAATCTTAAAAAAAAAACACACACACACAACAACAACAACAAAACACTGAAATATCAAACCAAGCCGCTTATGTTAGGACAGGGGATTTGAGATGACTAGATATGTTTCCATTTCATGAATTTTATAGCTGTTATATTGCCTTTATTGTTAAAAATTAGAAATACAAAATGAATAGAGACATTGCGCCTATCTTGCCCTTAGAAGCGGCCTATTCTGGCCTCTTCACTTGGGAGGAAGGGAGCTGAGACATGGAAGATGGAGGGATGGGCCACCCCCACGGCTTGACACCCCCCACCCCTGTCCCCAGACCCCAGTGTGCCCCAATGGGCAGAGAAAGTTTGGCTGCACCGACGGAGCCGTATTGGTTCTTAGATTTACACAGGCTGACGGAAGTGGACTGGAGGTCTTTGTGTGCTCATCCTCTGGTCCTGAGTTGGGACTTTTGCTACATTTTCAGAGAATACTTTCCTTTGTTTGTTTTTCTGATAAATCTTGAAACCAGTGCAGACTCTTCCGCAACCCCCACGATACCCAGATGAGACATGCACGGCCTCATCTCCCTTCTCATCTCCACCCACAACACCCACACAAACAAAAGCGGAGCCGGGCTGAGTACTCGAATCCTTCCTGATTCTTCTGAACAGAGGACTTTATTCCTTTCTCTGTAAAAACAGCATGAACGCATCCCATCCGGGTGCTGCTTGTTTCAACAGGAGGCAGGTGGGGCTCCCAGTAGGCTGGGAGCTGGTGCCTCAGGCTCACGGCGTGGGGGACAGGAGACAGAGCCCCTCAGAGCAACATGGGAAGCCCTTCCTGAAAGGCAGGAACCACACGTCAGCACACATTTATCACTAGCAGCAAAACACCCTATAATCCAGACACTCGGCCTGACGTGAGCAAACATTCTGGATACTTGAGCGTCTCCTGAAGGCCAAGCAGTTGACTTCTAGGTCGACTGTCTCCCCGTTGCCATGAAAATGAGGACGCACGGATGTTTGGATGTTTATTTACAGGTGTGAGGAAGGATATGGTATTGTTTGCTACATGTAGGGGCTAGTGTGTTTTGTTTTTCAAGGAATTCCCCAGAGTCCTCAGATAGATGGGTTATTTCTCAATGACATGGAATCCCTCCGCCCATTCCTTGCTGTCATGACCAAGCTTGCCATCTGCTCTGATATACTCTGGGACTGTGCCCAGGATTGTCTAGCAGAACTCACATCCGCTGCCTTTCCCATCTTTCCTCTTCCCAGAACCCACAACTCCCGCCCCCCGCCCCCAACACACACACACCCTCACCTGGTCCTGCATGACGTACTCTGGGAACATGATTCCTCATTTCCATCCCGCCTCGGGTCTCCAAAGGCTTCCTGTTCTTGATTGGGGTAGTGTGATTAATGAATCCTGAATATTTTTTGGGGTGATTTAAAAATCGTGATAAAGTATATAGTACATAAAACTTGCCATCTTACACCGTCCAGAGGAATTAAGTGCATTCACAGTGTTGGGCAACCATCACCCCCATCCATCTCCAGAATTTTCCCATCATCCCGACCAGAAGGTCGGTTCCTATGAACCGGAAGTCCCCACTTTCTCCTCCCTCCAGCCCCTGGTAAATCTCTATTTTACTTTCTGTGTTTTTGAATTTGACTACTCCAGGTGCCTCCCAAAGGTGGAATCCTCTTGTATTTGTCCCTTTCTAGCTGGCTTATTTCATTTAACATGATGTCTTCAGGACTTTTCTACCTCATGACATAGGTCAGGATCTCATTCCTTTTTAAGGAGGAAGGCTATTCCATTTTATGTATGTACCATGTTTTCTTTATCTGTTCCTCTGTCGATGGACTTTTGGCTGTTGTGAATGGCACTACTATGACCCTCAGTGTACAAACGTTTGTTCGAGTTCCTGCTTTCAGTTCTTTGGGGTATATCCTTAGGGTGGAATGGCTGGATCATACGGTCGTTCTGTGTTTAACTTTTTGAGGAACCACCAGCGCCCAGATCACTTTTGAATGCGTCACCATAGAGCGTGCTCGCCGAGTGCCACTGTGTACTTATTTGTAAAAGCAGAACCATTACCTCTTAGGGATAGGACTTCAGAGGTCAGCTGGTCTACCCACTTCCTTTGGTGAATGGGACTGAATCACACAGGGGTAAGTGCTTCCTGGAGCCAACCAGGCAGAGGTGCATTCCAGCTCTGAGAGTTGCTAGATCTGTAATCTTGGCTGACTAAGCAATAGTTTCTAGTAGAGGACAAGGTCTACTTTGGGGGGCTGTTGTGAGAAATAAATAAGACCATGTGGTGGAATGCTTGGCCCAGATCCCATTACAGGCAGGTCTTCAAAAAGCTGTGGCCACTGTTGTTGCTGGGACCTTGTTTACAAAACTCTGAGGCCCAGAGAAGGTAACCAGAGTCTCGTAGCTTCTTCCCATAGCTGATCCTAAATGTCTCTTGTATGTGGCTCTCTTTCTATGTCCATATATTATGATATAGTTCAAGCTGAAATCCTCCTGTGAGCCTTGTTCATCTCCTCTGGAATGGTCATGGATGTAGTTGGTTGATGATTCTGATCCTGCCAAAATATTTCAGGAAGCAGTGAGACTTTGCCTTATCCCACTGGGCTATCTACTAACCATGTGGCCTTGAGCATGTCACTGAATCTGGCATATCCTTGTGTTTTGCCAAGTATAGTGTAGAGCATTGCACCAAATGTACAGGGCTGTGGTTAGACTTATGGAAGGACTTAAGTGAAGTCCCAGAGCTGAGACACTCCCCAAAGGGCCATCTCCATACTTCATCAAAACAAAGAGACTGACTGTCAGACAGGCAGCTTAACCAGTACCCAAAATGAAGGTGTGTCCCCATTTCCCAGATGTTCACATGCAAGGGAAGTGTGCATCCTGGAATGGATGGAATACGGTGACTGCCTTTTGGGCGAGTGCCTAAGTAAAAGAACATAAGAGAGAGAAACAGAAGCTTGGAAAAGCCTCACCTTTTTGGAAAAGGAAGGAAGGTACCAGAGCAGTTCTGTTTCTCCTATGACTCAGCTGGGACCTACACCTGGAACAGGTCTCTTACCAACTCATGTTCAATGAATTCAAGGGGAAAAAAAGTTGTTGGAAATACGAGCTCAACTCTGGCATACAGAATGGAAGAAGAAATGCTTTGGAGGGAAAAAAAAGCTCTTTTTCACTTATCACGTGAAATGGAACAGTGCCCTTGACTCATGCATGGCCTTGGGCTGATGGCTGGTGGTTTGAGTGGGGGAAAGAGACACCTTTGGTCTCCCCAGGCTAACCAAGTCCAGCTACCTCTACCCTTCTGGGCGTCTTACACAATGGATCCATTTGAAGGTGCCAACTGTAGGCAAGTGACTCACTTCTGAGTCTTTGAAACACCAACTTGTTAGGTCTTGATGAAACTTCAGAGGTGACCTTAATAGTGGCCTTGCCTCGAGATGCTCACGTTCCCACAGCTGATAGAAGAACCTAAGATGTCTGAAGCCCTCTCCAATGGGCACTTGGGTTTCTAGAGTTTTATGAACAGGGAGGATCTTGTTTCGAGGTTGAAGAGGATCTCTGGTGGTTACAGCTTGCTTGGACTTGGGGCTGACTGGATTAACAAGGGTGCTACTTCTATTGGACTTAAACATTAAAAGCCGCAACCTATTCGAAGTTCTATGGTTCATAGTGTCTATTTCTGATAATCTCTTCACTCCTCGAACTGGTCGCTTGCCACAACCAAACACGGAGCATTCGCTATGTCCCAGGCACAAATCTCATCCCTTTTCCAGTGAGAAAGGTCCTGTTACTATTCTTATTTTATAGACATTGGTTAAGCATGTAGTTTGTCCAATGTTACACAGCAAGTCTGGACTCTGACTTTGGAGACTGAACTCTTAACCCAACATGTTAAGGTACCCCTTGATTGACTCGTTGTCACCTCCTCAGAACAAATGGAAGCCATCAGATGGGGACACACTCAATCTCCCCTCACTAAACTTACAACCCCCCCATCTTCCTTCCTTGTGTCTATTTGTCTTGTGCATCTCCTCAGCTTCTTGCTCCGTCTGTGCTCAGAGTGCCACGCTTTCCTGCCTTCTTAAGGACTATCCTTGGTGACCACACTCTCTCTCCTCTTGTCATTTACCGACTCCCTCCCTCCCTGAAGTAGATCCCCTGTTGACGAAGAAATGGAATGCCATCCATCACACCTCATCACACACATACATACGTGCTCCGTGCTTACGGAATGGGTGACGGAAGTGCCAACATTTATTGTCCCCCTTTCCTCATCTCTCCTCTGCAATCGGCAACCACTTGAATGTGGTCTTTCTTCCATTCTGCTCAGTCCACTGAACACAGCTTTGTCCTTGAGCTATGTGATGGTGTTCCCCACCCCTTTCTTACAGATGTGCATCTTTGAGCTGGTCTGATGTATCTCTATGGGGTTGCTGTTTGGGTCTACTTACTTTCTGTTCCTCCTCCTTTGGAAAAAGAACACCTTATGTCTTTTTGGAAATCCCCCTCCTCTGCTTTTGTGGGGCTGTCCGTGGCAAAGCTACTTTCCCTTAGCAACCTACCAGTTCTCCAGGCTGGCTTGGATACCCAGCTGGGAAGGAACATGACTCTCCTGATCCTCCTTTCCACATGGAGGGATTTTCACGAGAGCAGCAGTTCCTGAAATGTGCTCTCTGGACACAGGGTATCAGAATCTCTTGCAAACATGGTAGAAATGCTGGTTCTCGGGGGTGCCTGGGTGGCTCAGTCAGTTAAGCATCTACTTTCGGCTCAGGTCATGATCTCAGGGTTCTGGGATCAATCCCTGCTCAGTGTGGAGTCTGCTTCTCCCTCTGCCCCCTCCCCCACTCATGCTCTTGTGCTCTCTCTCAAATAAATAAATAAAATCTTAAAAAAAAAAAAGGAAAAAAGAAATGCTGGTTCTCATTACCCATCCCCCCCTACCTATCTGTGTTTGACCAGTTCTCCAGGGGATTCTGACACATGTTAAAGTTTGAGAATGAACATAACACCCCTGGTTTTGTCATTTGCTTTAAGTTTACAGAAGTTTAATTTGCAAGCAGTAGAGTTCTCTCTTTTTTACACACACAGTTCCAGGGATTTTAATAAATGTATACAGTTGTGTGATCACTATCACTGAGATGATATGAAACACTTCTATCACCCCAAAATGTTCCCTTACCCTCCCTTCACCCCAACACCTGGCAACTACTGATCTTGTTTTCGTTTCTGTAGATTGGCCATTTCCAGAATATTGTATAAGTGGAATCATCCGGTATGTAGCCCTTCGAGATCACTTCTCTCACATAACACAGTGCTTCTGAAATTCAGCCACATTGTTGTATCAGTGGTGTGCTCTTTTTTATTGCTGAGTAGCTTCTTTTGTGTGGCTACTAGAATTTGTTCAGTCATCTACTAATTGATGGGACATTGGATGGTTTCCAACTCTGGGCAATTGTGAATAAAACTATAAACGTTCATGTACAGACCTTTGTATGGGCACGTGTTTTCATTTCTCATGGATCCATACTTAGGGGTAGGTTCTGGGTCATTTGGTGAAAGTACATTAAACATCGTAAGAAAGTCTTCTAACGTGGCTTTATTATTTTGCACCCCCGTTGGCCATGGATGAAACTTCCAGTGGTCCTGTGACCTCATCAGGACTTGGTCTTTTCAGATTTTTAAATTTTAGCCATTCTAATAGGTGTGTACCTGGGAGTTTCTTGTCTTTTCTTTTTTCTTTTTCTTTTTCGTTTTCATTATTCTATAGGGGATGGTGGAGGACGGGAAGGTGAGTAGAGAGGTGACTCATCGGATGGGTGAGTTTGGGAGAGGGCTTGTGTGACTCAGCTCCCTTTTCTCCTTCTGCCTGCAGAGAAAGTGCATTAACACTGCCTCGTGGCAAGCTTAGCTGGGCGGGCTGTGTGCCTCAAGCCGTGCTCTGCTGGGTAGCTTCCATGTGGATCCGGGGTTGGCTCTGACTGGGGGTCACTTTCATTCTTAGGTGCAATATGAGACAGTCAAACACATAAAACCATGTCTTCACTCTGGCACCCTCTTCCCCCCTCCCGACCTTAAATCTGACATGTGAGCCCTATTTGTTTGGCTCTTGTACCCATCTCTCAATTGCTTCTATATTTGGGGTAAAGGAGGGGAAACTCACCCACCTGTGTCCTATAATTGCTTTGGTTTGGCAAGTGATGGAGGAGGAACTCTCCTGTGGAGATAATGTCAGGCTGGAGCTGCTGGCAGCTCTTGTCGCCATCATGTCCACAGAGTGTGTGTGAAAATAAAGCCAACATAAGGGAAGCTGAGCGGAGGTGAGGGGGACAGAGAGAGAGAAGAGAGAGATTGACGGCACGGCTTCAGTCTCCCCAAGGGTTCCTAAAATATGTCCTGTGTTCTACCCCTCACAGTTTTCGTTGTGGTGAACTAATAAATCCCCACTTACGGTTGTGTTGGTTTGCATTGGGTTTCCGTTCCTCAGAACAGAGTCAGTTTGGCATAACTGGTGAGAACCCAGACTCTAGAGGTAGCCACTTGAGTTGGAATCTTTGTTCTTCCATTTACTAGGTGTGTGACTATGTGACCTTGGCCAAGCTACTTATTCTCTCCTTGCCTCAGTTGCCTCATTTGTAATGTAAGAATACTAACATGATAATACCGCATGGAGGTGTTAATACTTGTCATCCACTTTAAACAGTACCTGGCACATGGAAAGTTCTTACTAAATGTTGGCTGTTATTAATACAACCGTATTCTTCATTTTCCTCCTACCTTGCTGGGCAGTCTTTTTCAGAATCCTTCAAAACTCTTTCTCATCTACTTATCAACTAAATGTTGGTGGATCCTCAGATTTCTATCCTCGTTGTCACTATATATTCCCCTGGCTTTGGCTCCTATCTATATGTTAATAATTACCAAATGTGTAACTCCAGTCTTGAGCTCTGTTTTGTGGTCCACACCCATATGGCCAATTGCTTATTTGCTATCTCTAATTAAATACTGTATTATTTTTCTATTGAGGCATAACGAATTACATACTATACATTTAATGTCTTAAACCAATATACATTTATTATCTCATGGTTTTCATGGGCCAGGAGTCTAGCTTTGGCTTAGCTGGGTTCTCTGCTCAGGGTCTCACCAGACTGAGACCAAAGGGTCAGTTAGGCTGTGCTCTCACCCAGTGGCTAGACTGGGGGAAGAATCCACTTCCAAGCTCACTCGGGTTGTGGGCAAAATTAACTTCCATGCAGCTATGTGACTGAGGTCCCATCTTTTTAAAGGCTGTTGGCTGGAGGCCAGCCCGAGATTCTAGAAGCTGCTGGGTGTACCTCACCACGTGGGCCTTCCCAACATGGCTGCTCATGTCATCAAGCCTACAGGAGAGTAGCTCTTAGTTGGCTAAGAGAGAGTTTTGTAGGACCTATTGTAATCACAGGAGTGACATCTACTCCTTTGCTATATTCTCTCGGTTAGAAGGCAGCTGTAGGCCCTTCCCACAAGAAGAGGGGAAACCTGCAAGGGGAAGGGTTTGTACAAGGGTGGGAGCAGCAGGGGGTTGGGACTAGAGTCTGAGTGCCACAGTGTCCATAGCATCATCTACATGCCCCAAGAGGGACACATGCCTTCCTGACCACCCACTCTTCTTCCATCTTTACTGCAGGAGGAAATGCACCATCCCCCATCCAAAGGCCAAGCAGTCATCCTTGACTGCTCCTCTTAACCACCCCTGCAAACAACCACTCACCAAGCCCTATGGATTTGCCTCCTAAACCCCATTGACTCCTTCATTCTCTCCACCGTGTTTACCACAACAGCCCCCTGCTTGCTACTATTCTTCCTTCCCCACAGGATCCAGAGATAGTTCGAAAGTGCAATCTGGTTAAATTATACCCCAGTGAAAATCCCCAGTAACTTTCCATTGACCTCAGGACACAGCCCCGACTCCTTAGTGGGGCCCATCAAACCCTTTGCCATCTGGCTTCTCTCTCCTCTCTAAGTTGTCCCCCTTCTGGCCTGGGCCCTTCTGCCTGGAACACTCATTCCTTGCTAGTCCTACACATCAGTCAGGGCCTTCCATGTCATTTCCTCTGGGAGGCCTTTCCTGACTGCTCTACTCATTAGTCTGCCCCTTCCCCTGACTTGCCACACTTGTTGCTCTGGGCTTCCATGTTCCCATTGCTCAGCACACAGAATGGAGAATGTCCTCATTCTCCACTAAACTGTAAGCTCTGTGTGGCTGGGGATGTCCTCTGTGGCTAGCACCATGCTTTCCACCCTGGAAAACCCATAAATAATTGTCAAATGAGTAACATGATAGATGGAGACTTGGATTGCAGCCTACCCTTAAGAATATTCCCACCCTTCCCTCCCAGCAACATCTAACTTTCACTCTTGATGGGCTCTGTTCCAGTTGGCAGACCATTTTAAATCGAAAGTAATATATTAATAGAGTCACCTTTGTTTCGGGTAATATTTCTTTCCTATTATGGCCAGTCCGGTCTCAAGACATTTCCTTGTTACTGATGTACTCCAGTGACATGAGTGCTGGGAGATCACCTATTTCCTTTTTATGTGATGTTTGTCCTTTTGCTGTGTAATTGGAATTTTGTAAAAATAGCTGACCAACTGCAGTACAGAGAGTTCCATAAACTCCCTGGGAACAGGCCCCTCCGTCCACCCTATGGCGGGGCCCACACCTGCTCCCGGGACATTCCAGGAGACGCCCTGGTCCACTGAGAACAGAAGGAGCATTTGCTCCTGGAGCCCACTTTGGAGGACAGCTGAAACGGGACCCAATCCAGCCAGGTCAGCCTGTTCCTGGGCACCAGCTCTGTTTTCACACAAGTGATTGAGCCTAACTGACAGGTGTGAAGCCCATCTCCGTTCACTCCTGCCTGGAGGGATGAGGCCAACTCACTTGGGATCCCCATTAGCATGTCATGTTGGATGGGTGGGGGTTGGAGAAAGAGAGAGAGAGAATATGGGTGTGTGTGTGTGAGAGAGAGAGAGAGAAAGAGAGGCAGAAAGAGAGAAAAAGAGAAAGAAAAAAATAGGGAAAGTGAGATGGAGACAGAGAGATGAAGAGACAGAAATAGAAGAAGACAAAGAGAGAAGCAGAGAGCTGGGAATCAAGAGATGGACAGATAAGAGGACTTGGGCATCTGCAGAGGGACACCGTTGGTGGCCTTTTAGTTGGGTTAAGTGCGCACAAATGGAAAATGGGGTAGTGTAGAATGTCAGTCCCATCTGGAGGACCATGTGTGAAAGAAGGGCGAAATGAGCATCTGTAGGGTCGTTAGGATCTTGCTAATGGGCAGGGAGTGAATGGGGGGTGGGCAGTTTAGAGCAGGAGTCCTGGGTTTCCATGGCAGGACGCTCGCTGCACCCGTGGCCCTTGTCAATTCTGTCCATGAGCGAGCCTGGGCAGATGGGAGGGGGCCCACCAAGTCCCGATACTGCCACAAAGATGTGAGGGTCTCTCTTTCCTGGAGAGAAATCATTCTCTTGAATTTTTAGGGGTAGCCCTAGCACCCAGAGATGCTGGAAGCCTTTTTGGCCCACCTATTGGCCCGCGGATCCCATGGACCGGGCATGGCGCCAAGTGTGCACAAAGCACGCGCCTTTGCTCACACTCTTTGTATGCCGACATGTATGAACGGTTCATCTTCACAACAGCCTCACGGGGTGGATCCTCTTGCTTCTCCCACTGCACAGATGCGGGCTGGAGGCTCTGAGAAGTCAGCTGGCTGGCTGAGCACCCTGCGGCTGGTAGTGGGTGGGGCTGGACTGCACCCCAGGGAGTCGGGTGCAGAATCAGTGCTCTTCGCTGCTGTCCGACCCGTCGCAATTCAGCTTGCAAACCGAATTCAGTTATTTTCTCAGAGGCCTTTCCAGAGAAGACAGAAGAGGGAGTATCGTGGCAAGAACGGACTTCTGGCCCTGGCTTTGTCTTCTCTAAGCACTGCGAGTTCCAGGCAGCCTCGAGAAGCTTCAGCTGGAGCCAGAACACGCTGGTGCCCTCGGTTTTTCATGTGGCCCCTCTGGGCTCCAGGTTCTTCCTCTGGAACTGAGCACAAAACCAGGGTTGTCCTCCAGGGGTCACAAGGATGAAACAAGCTTCTGTATTTAACAGGCTTGGTCTGAAGGACGCCCTCAATAAATGTTACCTGTTATTATCTATCAAATGGTGGCCCTTTCTATTTGATATGTTTATGGCGGGGATGAGGAGATAATTAATGTGAAACGCTTTGTAGAATTTTCTGTGCTGTGTGGAAGTTCGATAGTGTCATTGTTAAACACCGAGTGTAAGGTACACCGGAGGGATGTGGATGAATAGCTTTAGCATATAGTCAGCAGATAAGGATTCTACCTTGATTGGGGTGGGGCGGGGGTTTGGTGCTAGAGAAGAGGGGCCAGGGAGCGGAGGTGTAGACAGGCATACCATGAAGGTACGTGGGCTGGTTCCAGCCTCCCGCAATAAAGCAAATGTGGCAACAACGTGAATATCACAGCAAAGCAAGTTAACTGTTTTGGTTTCCCAGTGCCTGTAAACATCATGTTTACACTATACTGCAGTCTATTAGGTTTGCAAGAGCATTATGTCTAAAATAACAGGATACGTCATTGTAAAGTGTTGCTAAAAATGCTAACCATCATCTGAGCTCTCAGCGAGTTGCAATCACTGATCACAGATCGGCATCATATAATAATAATGGGAACGTTTGAAATATTGCAGGAATTAACAAAATATGACACAAAGACAGGAAGTGAGCAAATGCCATTGGAAAGAGGATGCTGGTAGACGTGCTTGACCCAGGGTTGCCACAAACCTTCAGTGTGTGAAGAAATGCAATATTTATGAAGCACAATAAAGCAGAAATGTAATAAAATGAGGTATGCCTGGTAACCGGGGTGCAGACAGAATAAAGGAGCTCGCACAAAATAATTCCAACACTGAATTCTGGGGTCTGGTAGGAAAAGGGATTGGAAAAGGCTTAATTAAAAGACTAAGTTTTTGAAGCGATGTGAAAATCCATGCTTTCAAGTCATGTTGAGTCTCTACCCTTTGGCAGTCATTGTGTTGGATGCTGAGGATACAGCGATGGCAAGGATATGTCATAGCACTCAGGACATGGTCTTTGGGTTGAGATCTCCACTGGGATTGGTTAGGAAGGGCATTTTAAAAGGAGAAAATAGGGTGAGCAAAGGCATAGAGATTTAAAAAAAAAAAAGAAAGAAAAAGAAAAGAAAAGGCTGTGTAAAGCATCCGGGAGTCATCTGTGGGTTCTATGAAGTTTGTAGAGTAATGGAAGATGAATCCAGAAAAAGATTTTGGGGCCATAGTTGGGCAGTTTTGAATAGTCTGTAATTAATTTGAGGGGCAAAGGGGAGCCATTGACAGTCGATAATACGATTGCAGCCACATAAAGGTCACTCTCAACTACAAATTCACATTAATGCAACTTACTGTAGCTGTTTTAGACATCATGTCCTAAATACAGATGATAGTCTATCCCAGAAAACACCTACTTACAACATTTTCAGGGCATGAACATGTATAGTCAAAGTGTTGGAGAAGAACATTAAGCCAATGGCAATAAACCAGTAACACCTTGCACGTTTTACAGATTTAGCGTAGTGCACACGTGTGCACACATAGACTATATTTCAAAATAAGTCAATTTTCCATTTTGGGGTATTTACAAGTGTCATTTTCTCTTCCAGCTCCAAAATTTAGTGTGTCAATATATAAAATTCAAGAATAAATGTATATGGCAGGGTAATTGTTCAAGAATTAAAATATATGCCAACAGAACATTGGAAGGTTTTATTTCATGACATTTGTGGCTCCTCTCTTTGCACTGTTTCTTTGCAGTAAAAGAGGTAGATTGAAGATCACTGCAAATCAAAGTGATGCTTTCAGCTTTCGAAATGAACCCCGGCTTGTCTTTTTCCGCTTTTCTTACATTTGCATAGATCTGTCAACCAAATTCTGAATCCTTCTAAGGGTAATCTCTGATACAAAGTTGGGAACACCCGCGTACCACAAAATTGCTTTGCCCCTCTCTTCCTCGCTTCCCACCCCCACTGCCCTTCCTGTCACCCTCTCTGGAGCACGTTTGTCTCTGAAGATTTCACAGGATCTTCAAGAGATGGAATCAAAGTCTTAAAAAACAAACCAACAGCTACCAAAGAGAACTTGCGAGTCAACACTGACCCTTCCCTGCCACTGACCCCTCCAAGTGAGTTTCTGTGTTTAACTGCAATACTGCTGACAGCAGGAGAAATGTGTTTTCAGATGTTTCCCAGGGAAGTTCCTGACTCATCTCCCGGTGGGATCTGAGTAGTCAGGTGTATTTTCTTCTGGGGTCCAAGATCTGCTGTTGCCTTGGGTGGGGTTAAAAGGCACCCTCCCCGCCCCCCACCAACTTGGCTATCTCCTGCAGTCTCCTACAGAGCCAGTGGTCTGTTTGATTCTGATTGGCTGCCAGCGGCCACACCCCCGCTCAGGTTTGCAAGAACTGGGTCAGCTCTGGGTACTCCCCACAACTGTCAAGGACTTGAAATCAAACAAAACCGAGGGGGCAGGCAGGGTCTTGGTTTGGGATATGTTCTGTTGTCTGTTATTTTTAATTCCAAATTAATAGCACAGCTCAAGCCCACAGTTAAAGAACACATCTGCCTGGGGTTTGGGTAGCGATCCACAATATGTTTTTATTCATTATTGCTTTAATGATGGCTCAGAATTCTTTTGACTCTCTCCCAAGTAACAGGTGGTTTTCTGACCATGATAAATGCTAAACACTGTAGAGGATAAGGCAGTTAGGCATTGTTTTCCTAGCTGTGGTTACACCTAGGCCCCAGGCAGCTTCTGAATTAGCAGCCTGCAACAGATTGGAATTCCTGGGGGACTCCACTTAACCCTTCGTTCTCCTGAACCTGTTTTCAATGTGCTAGTCTTGGGGGGGTGAGGGGCTCTGTGTAACATCCCGAGGCACAGCAGATGTACTTTTTGTATCCTGGGAGGTAGCAGGAGGGTTCAGGGTAGGTCAAAAAGTGAATATGTCAATGCTCTGAAGGGTGACGGGAGTGAGAACTTAGTGTGATATTAAAGATGATTTGAATTTAGATTTTTTTTTTAAGAATAAAAGCATTCTTTTATATATCTGCAATAGATGGTAACAATTAAATAAGTCACACATGAATCATAGAAATTAGAGTGAGGGCAAAGACCTATTAGATCATCTAACCAATTCCCCAGCTAACATAGAATTATTCCCTGCAGTATTTTCAGGAGAGCTTCATACAGCCTCTTTGGTAAGATGTGAGCAACTGGGGCCTTCATTATTTCCTCAGGGACACCCTTTCTCTTATAAAAGGCCACAGTGTTTTCCTCCTTAGCCCAATATTCAAGTTTTGTTTTTTTTTTTTTTAAGTCTATATGTTACAGGCAGAATCATTAGCACAATAAGACTGATCAGAGGTAGTAATTATACCTACAGGTCTCCCAGAAAACCAGTGCATGGATTGGCCTTCTGGTTTTTTGGCTGGAATTTGCGTCTTCCTTGGAGGGGGTGGTAGAGAGATACCAAACAGAAGCCTCCCTGTTTCCAATATGACTATCACACACTGGTCAGAGGTAACATTGACCCCCCCCCCCCATTTAAAACAAGGGGCAGGGCTGTTTTTGAAGCAATTTTGTTCAGACCGTTCATGTTTCCAGGGTACAGAATACTCAGTCATCCAGGAAGCAGCAACTGCTCAGAATTCCTCTCTCTTTGGAACAAACTCATATTGTCTTTCGGGGTTGTTTGTGTTCGAGAGGCAACCGATTGTGCACATACATGACCCAGGGCTCCAGGGCAGATGCTTCAGCTTCAGATTCTCTGTAATCCTGGGCACAGAGAGGCTGATCCAGAACCAGCAGGGCCAGGCACACACAAAGATTCCTGCTGAGTTGCTATGGTGTGTGTCCCAGTACCCTCAAAGGGAAGTCTTCGGTCTACGAGGTAAGATTCTGCATTTGGAGAGTTACAGACACTAACAGGGACAAAGCTCATAGAGTTCCAGAACTCAGCGATGCTGGGATTTGAACCCATTCTCTTTGCCCATTCCCGGTACTGTTCAGTAGGGGCAGGTTAATGGGCCAGTGAGCATGGAAAGGGGGAACAAAGACTCAAGCTTCTTGCTTGGGGACCATACTGATAGGCGAGGCAGGCAGGTGTGGGGATAAGGGTATGATGGAGGTAAGCCCAAGGCACAGGGGAGTGGCATCTGAGCTAGCCAGGTATTAGAAACTTGGTGGTGTTGGGGGGGGGGGGGGAAGCTGAATTTAAAGGGCCAGCTGCCTGGAGGGAGGAGGAAACGAAGCAGAGATAACAGGCCAGTGTGAGCAGTGTAGGGGGTCCGGGAGGCCGCAGGGGTTGTTGGCCCCCTTTTGCAAATGATGGCAGCGTGGTTCAGAGGAGCCAGATGCCTTGTCCGAAGCCTCGAACTAGGGTTGGGACCCGCTGACCTGGCTGTCTCAGGAAGACATGCAGTGAAAGCACACATTCAGGGTGGGCGTATTTGTGGTCTGTTGGAGAGAGCAGATGGCCATGAGCTGCAGGCCCTGGGGAGCTCGCAAGGTGGTTAGAACCTTTAGGAATCTACCTCCAAGCGACAGGCTGGGACCTCTGTGCCTCAGTTTACCAGAGAGAACTAGGCTCCTGCAGAGTTCATCAGCTTTTGTAATTACTAAGAATGCTCACTTCAAGGCAAAACCGAGTGCCTTCTGCAGACTGACCACAGCTGAGACAGAGGGGCTGGGTGCAGCCACACTGAGCCCATGGCCACGGCCAAAGCAAATGTGTAGCTTTGCAGTAATGGCCTCCTAACAGGCATCTCTTGAAGATTGGCTAGCCTACAGATACCGTGTGCCCTGCCTTCTCCCTGCTCCAGGTTCTGAGATGAGAGGGCAGGACTGCTGCTTGCCGTGTGCTTACAAGGCACAGGGTACGATGCGGTGGTCTGGGTTGTCCTCAGGTCTAGACTGTCTTCCGTTAGCAAGTCCCATCTGTGACCTGAACGAAACTGCAATAGCCAGTTCTGCCTTACTAGGAATAAAGTTGCTATTTTGAGTAACTGTGTATACTGTGAATTGATTCTGAACTCAGAAATGGAGGCGTTGTGATTATCACTGCTAATACGTGGACGCTATAGGATTTCATACCAACATTTGAGTTGGAGGTCAGTGAGGATTCGGGTTGGAGTTGGGGGAATTGCTTAGCAGGTATAAGGTAGACATATTCGATTGTAGGCTAAAAACCAAGACAAGCTCAGTGTCTGACAGTGAGATTTGAGTGAATTAGGCCTATCGATAGAATAAAAGGTGACAACATTGAAAATGATTATATGTCCATCTAGATGGTCATAAAATATTCACACTCTATTAGAGGCCAAAGCAGATCATAAGACAGTACAATTGCATTTTTGGCTAAAACATGCATGCATAAGAAAAAATCTGGAATATAGCCTAGAATATATATTTTTTAAAGATTTTATTTATTTATTCGAGAGAGGGAGATAAGCAAAAGCTGAAGGAGAGGCAGAAGCAAACTCCCCACCGAGCAGGGAGCCCCACCTGGGCCTCCATCCCGGGACTCTGGGATCATGATCTGAGCCAAAGGCAGACACTTAAGTGACTGAGCCTCCCAGGTACCCCTATAGCCTAGAGTATTAATAGATCGTCTCTGGGAGAGGGATTATGTGTAACTTTTTTCTTTTTTCTGATTTATTATGTTGATTTTTTCCTAAAATGAATATAGATGTCTTGAGTAGTTAAAGAAAGTGAAAGAAGGTAAACATCTTGTCATGCAAAAGAGAAGGTGTGGCAGAAGGAAACAGTTGGATCAGAGTCAGAAAGATCTGGTTTGCATCCCAGCTTTGCTCCTATTAGGGAGATGGCTTTGGCACTCTGGTATCTTGTTTCTTAGGCCCACTGTTGAGGGCTCATGGTGATAAACAAGGAGATCGACTGTGTTCTGGAGGGTTCCTGAGGTCCACTGGTGCTGACATGTGGACAGGGCTTGGTCCCCACAGCTTTGTGGGCTAAAAATCTTGATTTCGGGGTGCTTGGGTGGCTCAGTTGGTTAAGCAACTGCCTTCGGCTCAGGTCATAATCCCAGAGTTCAGGGATCGAGTCCTACATCAGGGTCCCAGCTCCACGGGAAGTCTGCTTCTCCCTCTGACCTTCTCCTCTTTCATGCTCTCTCTCATTCTCTCTCTCTCTCTCAAATAAATAAATAAAATCTTTTAAAAAAAAATCTTGATTTTGTTATCATCCTAGAATGGATCAGGGATTGACTTATACTAACCAACTTCATAAATGACTCATGTAAATTAAATTCCATTTTTATTTTACTTGACCGTAGGGTACAGTGAACTGGCAAGAGGCATAAGGGTTGAGTTCTCCCTTTGATGCCTTCTTTCCATGTAAGCAAGTACATGAGAAGCCAAACTACAGTAAAACCCTTGCTGGGTGAGTAATGGAGCTTTCACATATTCAACAAATGATTTCAGGTCTCTCAAGATGTGCTAGGCTTTGGGCTAGGTGCTGCGAATGTAGTGCTGACTGAATTGGCATTACCTTGTTGGGTATAACAGAAGAATATTAATGACTACATAGAATGGTAGCGAGGAGCTTTGGAGGCGGATGGTGCAAAACTCAAGCTTTTCTACTGACTGTAGAGACTTGGGAAAGTCATGGAAACACTCTGAACCTCATATTTCTCACTTCGGAAATGGAGATGGGGGGACCTGGGCGGCTCAGTCGGTTAAGTGTCTGCCTTCGGCTCAGATCATGATCCCAGGGTCCTGGGATCGATCCCTGAGTGGGGGCTCCCTTCTCGGTGGGGATCTGCTTCTCCCTCTGCCCCTCCCCCTGTTCATGCTCTCTCTGTCTCTCAAATAAATAAATAAACAGAATCTTTAAAACGGAAATAGTACCCACCTTACTCATAGTCTTGTGTTGAGTATTAAATGAAATCATGTATGTAACATGCTTAAGTAGAATGTCTGGCATATAGATGTGCTCAAAAAATGGTGCAATGACGACTATTGATATGCTATTTTAGCTCAATGCATTCATTTTGCAATAGGTCCTACCAGGATTTGCTAACCCTGGGTCTTCATCAAGCTAATCTCCTAAGTTAGTACTTGTTGGGGTATGTCTGGCTTTAATTTTCTTGATTTTTTTCCTCTTAAACATTCACTGACCTTTCTGATTATTACATTTCTTCCCCCCTCTTTCAATATGTTAGTATGGTTAGTTAGGCTAGGGGTTGACAAACAGTTTCTTGTAATAGGAAGTATTTTGGGCCAAAAGGAAAAGGAGAGGAAGCAGCAGGAGAAGGTGGGGCCTTAGGGTATTCACATCACAGGTAGGTGTAATGGAACCCTCATTGCTATGTGGGCACTATTTCCTCTGAAATAGTCTCGTCCTCTTCCTACTTGTCCCCTACCTGCAGTCTCTGTTGCCTCAGCTCTGTCATTAGGGGACAAAGGCCACCAGAGACTACATGTAAATGAACGAGCATGACTATATTCGAATAACACTTTATGGATTCTGAAATGCGAGTCTTACAGAATTTTCACTTGTTACAAAATATTTTTCTTTCTTTCCCCCCCTAACATTTAAGAAATGTAAAAATCAATCTGGTAAGGAAGCTGGATTTGGTCCGCAGGCTATAGCTTGCTGATCTGTGATTTAGCCGATGGCCTGGTTGCCACAATTTGGAAAAATTAGATCATTGATCTCATCCAATGTGTATTGATTTAATAATGTGATTATTAGGTGCAAAGTTATTTCCCAATTCACAGGGCCTCTCTCCTGTGGCTGCACCCTTCTCTGTGCCCCCGTACCACTATGTAATGGCCACAAGTATCTCGTAAGCTTGTATACTTTTATTTGGTGGCTCAATGACAGAATATGGGAAAAGAGTGGTGCACAGTGCCTGGTCATGGGAGTACTCAGTGAATGTGTCTTTTCTGATTTCTCTTTTTGCTTCAGGTTGTGCTTGGAACCTGTTACCTACAACACTGAGGCCTGGGTGTGGTGAAAGTGGGGGTCCTGTCCTAACTTTTGAGATAAGAAGGGCACTGCCTTTACTTCCCAGTCCAACCTTGTGCTTATGATGAGTGGTATGGAGAAAAAAGCTATGATAGTGCACGGTGGAAAAATATACCACTGGATTCTTCCAACAAATACTTAGGTAGAGGTCACTAGAGCTGGGGACCACATCTAGACTGCCTTCTCCCCTGCCAACACTTTGCATGTAACCCTGCCTTGCACATATGTTGAGCATATATCTGGCTCTTCATCTTATCTTGAGAAATAAATTCAGCTCTACTTAAGAGAAATACCTTTTTTCTTTTCTTTTTTTTTTTTTTTTAGTGAAGATATTGCAGAAATGTAAAAGGAAGAATTCCCAGTATATTCCACACAGCAAAAACATAATGAAACATCCCACGAGACATTGATTTTGATCACCACAAATTATTTCTTTTTTTGGCCAGCTTTCTTGTCTCCTTTCCTTCTTTGGCCTCAAAATTCTCTCTATCCTCAGGAGCAATTTAGCTCAACATTTCTTGTTCTATTCCAGGCCATCCTGATAAGATCATTTTGTTCTTCTAGATGTTCATTCCTTTATTTATTTATTTATTTATTTGAGAGAGAGAGAGAGAGAGAGAGAGAGTGGGAAAGAGGGACAGAGGGAAAGAGAGAGAGAGGCAGAGAAGCTGACTCCCCGCTGAGCGAAGAGCCCAATGCATGACTCAATCCCAGGACCCTGAGATCATGACCTGAGCCGAAATCAAGAGTCAGACAGTTAACCGACTGAACCACCTAGGCACCCCAGATGTTCATCCATTAGATGTTCCCTTGATAAGAGTTTTTAATTGTAAACAGTCTCAGCTTTTATTTGGCCAAAATGTTTTCGTTTCCTTATCATTCTTGAAAGATAGTATTTCTGAGAATACAGTTTCAGATCAACGGGTCCTTCTTTCCATCTTTTGAAAACATGGTTCCACTGTCTTTCAGTTTCCTTGTTTTTGTTGCAAGTCCACTATCAGACCACAGTCATTCTGTGGTAGATAAGCTGTCCTTTCTTGCTGTTTTCAAGATTTTCTCTTCAGCTTTGGCATTTTGTGATGTGCCACATGATGTGTGTGTCATGGGATGTGCCTAGCATGTATGCTCATTTAACAAAAATGTATGCTGCTTGAGATATATTATACTTTCCATCTCTCAGGACTCATGTCTTTCATCAGATCCGGCATTTTCTTAGCTATTATCTCTTTAAAAAAATATCTCTCTCTCTCTCATTCATTCTCTTCTGTCTTGTGTAACTCAGGATGTATATTAGACATTCTTATTCTTTCCTCCCTTCCTCTCTTTTCTATTTTCTTATCTTTTTGTACTGCATTCCAGGTATTTTCTTTTGATCTGTCTTCAGTTTACTAATTCTACCTCCACCCATGTTTATTTGGCTGGTTCACCTATCCACTAGCATACACATACACACACATTTTAATACATATGGCTTTAATTAGATATATTTTTATTTTGAGTTCTATAAGTTCTATTTGGTTCTTTGTCAAATCTTTTTTGGGTCACTTTCACTAGCCTTCCATTTCCTTGTTCCTTTTCTATTCTTTAGGTCTTTCAACTTTTCATATATAGTTATTTTATGTTCTATATTTGATAATTCCAATATTTGAAGTTCTTGGAGGTTTAAATCATGCTTACTGTTTTTGCTGACTTTACTTATGGGGGTTGGTTACCTTGTGGTGTGATAATTTTTTTCTCTTTTTAAAAACTTATATTTAAGTGAACTTAAACTGCAGGGATCATCACATGACTAGGTTAAGAAGGCTTTGCTCTGGAGTGGATTTGCATTTTCATCTGCCAGGCACACAGGTGTTACCAAATTGGGACCACTTTAGTTTATTTTCTTTGTTTAGAGTTTTCAAGATTAGGTAAGTAATGAGATATTGAACCTGAGACTCATGTAACAGGAGGCTCATGGTTACAAATTACCGAGGAGACCATTATTATTATTTTTAATTTTTGTTGGTGCTATTATTAGTAATATTTTCCACCTGAAGCTCTGTCAGGAAAGATTTCCCTCTGACTTATTTTGCCAGCAGGTATGTTTTTCTAGTCCACTTTTCCTGGAACATGACCTCCTTTCAAGAAGGTTCAAGCTTTTTGTGAGACTCAGGTTCATCTCCCTAGTTTGTGCAGGCCCAAGGACCCCATCTCCCTGCACAACCATTCAAGGTTTTCTTTTCTTTCCTTCTTTTTTTTTAAATTAATTAATTAATTAATTTTTACTTTTTTGTTCATGCTTATTTTGTTTGTTTTATCTTACTTTATGTTAAACACAGGCATTTTCCTTATTATCTTGAAAGGTAATAAATTCACTTAATAGTGCAGTTTATCCAACATATCAATGTTGTGCAATGGAAGAATTTTCACAATACCTTGCCTTCTGTTTCTGATAGCAAAACCCAACAATTGACCTCTCCCATTTGGCTTACCTGCGCTCTCACCTGAACAAAAGCCGGTAAGCTGACAAGTGACAACCATCTATTTTTCCTGAAGCATCTGCCCTAGACCTCTAAGAGTGTCTTGTTGCCCCGATTTATAGCTTCTCTCCCATCTGAGAGCTCATAGTCTCTGCAAGATTTCAGGAGTTACACAAAGATTCTGACCTCTTTTCTGTCCTGTTGGGGGATAGAGTAGAAGAAATTTGGGTGCTATCTATGGATGTGGCCTTCCAAAAGGTCTTTCAGCCATGTTTATTGAGCTTCCTCTGTATGTCTCTCACTGCTCTAGGGGCTGTGGCTTACCAGTGCTTGAGACAGAAACATGTCTTACTCTCTTGGACCTGGCCTTTTATTTATTTATTTGTTTTTAATGTATGTTTAGATTTTATTTATTTATTTGAGAGAGAGAGAGAAGGAAGTGGTGGGGTTGGGGGAATGGAGCAGAGGGAGAGGGAGAAGGAGATTCCCCGCTGAGCAAGGAGCCATCTGTGGGACTCGATCCCAGGAGCCTGAGATCACAACCTGAGCCGAAGGCAGACGCTTCACGGACTGAGCCACCCAGGTGCCCCGCATAACTTACTTTAGAAAGAGTTATCCTTCAGTTTCTTTATTCCACAATATTTATGGAATATATACTATATTCTATATGCCATGTTCTGGGGAACAATTGCAGAACAAGACCAAAAAAAAAAAAAAAAAAATCCCTGTCCTCATGTAGCTTATATTCTGGTTGGGGAGAATGTGCTTTTCTGAAAGGATCAGAAAGACCCATGTTAAAGGTATTTGTAACATCTCAGTCACGCTGAGCAACTCCCAAGTCCAGTTGGTTTTGTATATATCGGTGACCCCTAAAACTTGATCTTCAGACAGGATCTGGTTCCTGAGCTTGAGACCTGCTTGCCTGGGTGCCTAATGAGCATATCTAAACCTGATCTTCCACATCCGGCAACTCCATCAGAAAACATCTTCCTCCCTCTTCCACCCACACACCACCCCACATCCCATCAGTTACCAAGCTCTGCTCATTCTGCCTCCTAGGCAGATAGCAACCCCCTACCCTGGAAGTACGCTCCCTGTTCCTCGGCAGTCCTGACCACTGTTTCTCACTTGGCTTATTCCAGCACACCCTTCCCTGCTCTCCAAACCATTCCCCACACTTGTGCAAAGAGAGCAACCCATCGCACAAACAAATCCGAGCATCTCCTGAATCTGCCTCAAGTCCAGCCATGACTTCTGGCGGCCATTGGGAAAAAGTTCAAATTCTTTAGTGTGGCTGACCAAGCTCCTCTCTTTTTCTCTCTCCCCTGCAGGTGTGTGCATATGCTTGCATGAGTGTGTGTGCCTACGAGCCGACACATGAGCTGTTTTCTCTTTCCAGAATGTTCTCCCCATCACCTGGCTCTCTTCTACCAGGGACTTCCCATTCTTCCCGTGAGTTCAGCTGCCTGTGTTGCTGGCAGGTTATGGGCCTCACACTTGGCTGTGAGCATCAGCTTGGATTGGTGTCTCCTTGACTGTGATTGAGGCAGGGTGATTAGAGAATACAGGCCTCAGGATCCCACCCCTTGGTTCAAATCCTGATTCTGCCACTTCCTTAGGCAGATTACTTAGCCTCTCTTAAGCTGTGTTTGCATTGGTAAAATGGGGAACACAGTGAACTTACCTCATAGATTGTTACAAGACATGCGACGTGCCCAGAAATGCATCTTTGTTACCGCTGTGACTTTTGTGGTGACTCTCACGTTTTTGGTCCCAGCTTAATGAGGCTCTCAGGGAGGTCATCCTTGAGATGCCCTCTGTTTTCATGGATCCCACATTTCGCCTTCACGCATGCATCTCCTTTCTTGTAGTCATCTGTAGATGATTGCTAGTGTGTAGTAACAGTAACTGTCTGCCGGAGTGTGAGCACCGCTAGCGGGAGACCAAACTCCCGTTTCCTAAAAATTCCCAGGGTTCAGTATAGTACACGGTACAGTATAGCTTGGTACGTGGTAGGGCTCAGGAAAAAAGGAGTACCTGAGGAATGCATGGGATAGATACAGAATTTAGTTCATCTGACTTGACCTGGGAAAGAACTTTCTGCCCCTGAGAATCACAGAACTGTGTAACACCTGAAGGGGACAGCTCCACATCTGGAAATGTGCTCTGTCATTCTGTAGTACAGAAGAGCTTAAAAAATGTATTTCTAGGTGAGTGTTGTGAAGTGTGTAAACCTGGCGATTCACAGACCTGTACCCCTGGGGATAAAAATATATTATATGTTTATAAAAAATAAAATAAAAAAATGTACTTCTATATATTTTTTAAGATTTTATTTATTTATTTGGCAGAGGGAGAGAGAGAGAGAGAATGAGTGGGGGGAGGGGTACAGGGAGGAGGAGAAGCAGGCTCCCTTTTGAGTAGGGAGCCGGATGTGGGACTTGGTTCCAGGACCCTGGTATCATGACCTGAGCCAAAGGCAGACACTTCACCAACTGAGCCACCCTGGTACCCCTCTATAATGGTTTTTAAAAGAATCTGTGTTTTCCCGCCATGTTTCTAATTTAGAGACTATTGGAAAATGTGGCTGAATGTTCACATGGAGGAACCACCTTTGGGGGGGCAAGAGTGGGGGGTAGGAGGATAGGGAAAGTTCGGAAGCCGGGAAGGGGGGTGCAGTGCGCTTTGGAGCTGAACCACAAGAGCGCCACACAGCTCTGTCTGCAGTGTTTCTGTGCCTTATAAAGCTCCTCTTTTTAGGGACAGTGTTATTTATCTGTGCCCCCCCCAACCTTTCCCCGCCCCCCCCCCCCCCCCCCCCCCCCCCCGCAGGATTTTGCCCTGTCCTGAGGCCAGTGTCCAAGGTGGCTGTGACCCCAGCTCAGGCAGTGGTTTGGCTCCTTTAAGAGCCTGGACAAGCTCCCAGAGTCCTGCAGCTCCCACCCTCCTGGCCAGCAGCAGAGCCCAGCTGTCGGCTGCCCCCCCCCCCCCCCCCGGGGAACGTCCCTGTGTTTACACGCTCGGTCACATGGTAACCTCTTCCAGCTCCCAGGCAGGCGGCGCGGTTACCTCATCTGCAGTCCAATGACCTCATCCACGTAAAATGTGGCAAGTGCGAGACGGAAGCAGAAAGGGCCCAGCTCCTCACCCAGAGCCCCCGGGAGAAGCTGTCCTCCATGCTGGCTCAGGAAGTCAGCCGGAGAGCCGTCCACTTGGTAATAACTCCGGGCCAGGAGCCGATTCATAAGTCAAGTGGATGCGTCTTCCCGGGAGTGGGGCTGGGAGGTGCCTGTGCGGAAATGCGTGCACCCCACCTGGGAGCTGCTTATCTCGGGGGATTCCTGTCCTCCCCAGGAAGGACTCCTGACCCCAGGCTGAGGCAGAGCCACCATCCCCCACCCCAGCCGCTTAGGCACTTTGAAGATGTTGACACACAAACAGGATGAGAAATGCACCGCAGAAGGCACGTGTTCTCTTAACTTGGGGGTGGAAGCCTCACTAGACACTGTGGGCTTTTTTTTCTTTTATTGTTTATCACTTTCTTTGAATTACATTTGCTCTCCCCCTCCAAAAAATATTGCATGCGATGACTAGGAATATAAAATAAATTACCTTTGCCATAGGCTGCTGGGTTTATTAGCCCCTTTCTAGCTCTTCACAATGTAAAGGACAGGCTGACCTAGAGTGATCTCCTTCCAGTGGGCTCCCTCTCCTTTCAGTAACGGGAGCTCTGCTATTTGTGCTTTTAACAGCTTAACCCTTTGAGCTACTCCAGAGCTCTGCATTCTTTCAGGGATTTTTTTTTTTTTTTCTTTTTTTTTTTTTGAGGGAGAGCATTTAGCTTTAGGATGGCATTTTAAGGCTGCTGATTTATATTATCCACATCATGTATATATTTAAAAAAAATAAACAGAGATGAAAACCAAACCCAGGAAATAAAAACAGAAGAAACAACACACAAGTTCAATCGCTTGAGAGGTCAAGAATTTATTTGGATAAGGTCTGGGTAAGAATTTATTTGTGAGGGTCTTGCTGGGTGTGTGTGTGTTGGGAGGGTGTACTCATTTTAAGGAGCAAATGTTAATAAACATACAGAAGCATCCCCTTCACTACATGGAGATCAATTAGTGAAGTAAGACCCATTGCTCTTTTCCTTTAAATGCCTGAAAAAACCAGTTATTAAAGGTGGGATCTAAGTCTTCTAGGGAGGGAAGCAAATGCTTGGTTATAATGAGCCAAAGAACAGAGGTCATTATTTCGATGGGGTGTTTGCTATTTACTCCCAGTCATGCACTTGACATATTCTCTCTTATTAGCAAGGCTGCGGTGGCAGCAGCAAGTGTTCAAATCATGTCCCCCCAAATCTGGACTCCGGGACACTCCCCCTGCACACAGATGAATGCCCCCAGGAGCAAATTGCCTCACCCGCCCGTCCACAGTCACCTAGACTGTGGCAAATGGTTTTTCAGAGCAAGGTAAGCACAGGGGAGAACCGGAGGTTGTATATTTAAACAATTATGGGCCTCTGTGTGGCTCTGCCTCCTGCTGTAGAGTCCAGGCAAGATGGTGTAATACGTGCATTTTACATATCAATGGCAGACGGGGCTGTTTCCAGATGGCTGTACCTATTTCAAAACCACCTTTTTATGCAGAAGGAAGACTGTGTGACCTCCCTCCAAGTAAATGTGTTTTGTAAGCCCTGGGAATGAATGCTGAAAAAAAATGGTCCTGGGCTATATTTCATGCCCAGTCCATCGTGTTGTGTGTGCACAGCTGTTCGGGGCTGGCATGTGGTAGCATATTAAAAGGAAGATTACCATTTCCCATTTTTTTCCCCCTTCCGAAGGCTTGATATGCATATAGGAAACTTGTTGGTGGGGGGCGGACAAGGCATAATGAGACAAGGAAGCCGGGTCTCAAGGCTCTAGTCGGTGCACATCTGGAGTTCGGAGCATTCTAGAGATAGTAACTTATTCCCAGGAGCCGCCGCCGGAGTGGGAATGGTCGCTCGGTATCCATGGTGAGCTTCCCTATCGTGCTGCGCCAGGTGTGCGGGTGTGTGTTGTTTCTTGGAAAGGCTGTCCTCGGAGGGGTGGGGAGAGGAGAGGACAGGAGGAGGGAAAAACCCAGAAGGGAGGTAATTAGGCGCCACCTTGCCCAGCGGAGCCAGCGCAGGCGGCTGAAATCCGGCGTGGGTTATTGGAGGGGCGCGGGTGGAGTCAGGTGGCGCGTGCTGAGCCTTCCAGGCGCCTTGTTTCTATGGGGACAGGACCAGAGGAGTGAAGCCCTGGGGTCAGAAGAGGCACAGGGATGACAGTACCGAGCCAAAGGCTCTGGGAAGGGCCTTGCTCCTGGCCTCCCACCAATGCGATACTGGTCTCGAACTGACCACCTGAATCCAGCCTGGTTTTTTTGCCCTTAAGAAACTGGATGTGGTTCAGGCGTCCTACGGAGCCTGTTATTTAGAAAAAAGACTTCGGGGGGTGGTTAGCTTTATTTACTGGATAGCTGCCCAGCTGGTCTTTGTATTGCCGCGTGATGGATCCAGAGGGTCGGGTGATGGATCCAGAGGGTCGGGTCGGGAACCATAGGGACTTGCCTTACCTGAGAGGTAAGCCAGGAGCGAGTCTGGAAGTTCCCCCAGGAAGAGTTCGTTAGAGTTTCACAGATTCATGGGATTTGTGTTTTTTATTTTTTGTTTCTTCCTTCCAAGCTGCAAGACTGTGAGGTTCCAGATGCTCTGTGTAAAACAATGCCCCACAGGGGAAAGCCAGGGAGGGGAAGTGTGAGGTCCAACTTGAGGCCACCCTAAAAAGGGCTATAAACAGCAGCTGCTTCTATTGTGTCTGCCAAGTGCTGCCTATTAGTGTAGGCCTTCGAACTCCTCGTCTCTTTTTCTGAAGCCAGATGTGACCAAGAGGAGTCTGTCAAGTCAGAGGTGGACCCCAGATGGTGGGAATCCGGCAAAGGAAGCAGAGGGGCAGGTGGAGGGGTTCAGGCTTGGGGGCAGGAAGAAGGCTGTCTGCCCTTTCTCGGGGACTGGGTCTTCCCCGTCCCTAAACCCAGCACTCTAGGTCTGGCAGTGAGGCAAAGGAGGGTGGTGCGCAAGGCGACCTGACATTGTCTGAGCTTCCGGCTCAAATGTGGGCACATGGAGAGCACGGGACACACTTGGGGAGGATAGACGATGGTAGATGGTGAAGGAGTCCTCAGAGGAGCTGGTGTTAGGTAGCCCCCAGATGCGGGGTGGGAAGAGCATAAACAAGAGAGCTCATGCGCTGGGACCATGCAGCCCTGGGTGATGAAACACGGGGACGTGGGCAGGAAAAGACAGAGATATTTCACTCAGTCCCACTGGCAAAGGGATTCGTCAGTTCCCCCGTTGATAGGGAATGAACATCAAGTTCAGAGCCTCATCATTTCTAGTTGATGGGGTGTGTTTACCATTTCCGAATCTGTCGGTTCAGTAGTCTTAACTAACGCCTTCTTATTTCTCCCTCCTCTTCCTTTCTTTTTCCAAGGTAGAGAATCTTTTGAGATACAAATCAAAAGAACTGTGTACAAGAAGTGGTTCCTCAGCCACGAGTCAGAAGCCCGGATGGGGAGATTAGGGAAGCATTCCTTAACCAGAGCTTAGTCCTGTCCCTCCACTTTTTTTTTTTTTTTTTAAAGATTTTATTTATTTATTTGACAGAGAGATCACAGGTAGGCAGAGAGGCAGGCAGAGAGAGGAGAAGGGAAGCAGGCTCCCTGCAGAGAGCCTGATGTGGGGCTCGTTCCCAGAACCCTGGGATCACAACCTGAGCCGAAGGCAGAGGCTTTAACCCACTGAGCCACTCAGGCGCCCCCTGTCCCTCCACTTTAAAGGGAAGTGGACCCGGTAAATGAAACTGCTCCATCCCACAACCCTGAGATCACGACCTGAGCCCAAATCAAGAGTCACGTGCTCAACTGACTGGGCCACCCAGGAACACCACCCCCCACCCGCACATTTTTTTTTTTTTAAGATTTATTTTATAGAGAGAAGGAGAGAGTGAGAGAATGAGAATATTACATAGAAAATTCTTAACCCACACACTTGTGGACAGATTGTCCACTGATCATTTGTCAAGATCTTTTCAAAAATCAAAATCATGCATGCATGAGTTTAAAGGGTCAACCAATACTCTGATGTTTCAGGGAAGCAAAAGTCCCAAGCCATTCTCTCGCTGTTCTACTTACCCAGAGGCATTCACTTGGAGTGAGGTTGACAGATTCCTTTTGTATTTACTTCTGTTTCTATTTAATAGGATTATATTGCTAATTTTTAATTTCTTAGTTTCAGATGTTTTAAGATTTAGCTTTCTTTCTTCTTCCCTTGACACAGTGAATGCTTCTCATCCCCATTTCCCAATGGAGTTCCTATTATAATTTTGATTAAATGAATACTGAGAGTATGTTATCTGAAGCTGAGCTATGTAGTGACAACAATTACTTTTCCTTTTCCAAATAACTTCTTGATCTCTGGACCTCAGCTGTCCAGTCTACTCGCCAATAGCGACATGTAGCTACCGAGTACTTGAAATGAGACTAGTGTAACTAAAGAATTAATTTTTAAATATTATTTAATTTTACATCTGAATTTAATAACTGATGGCTTTTGAAAAAATTTTAAGTATGTTTGGAACACCCTTGGTAGGTGAATAACCTTTTCAGCTACAAATTTAATGAAAACTAAATTCAGGTCAAAATCAAGTATTTCTGAGAAATTTTAGTGAGCAAACTGAGGTGGGTTGTAAATGCAAAATACGCATTGGCTCTCAAAGGATTAGTATGAAAAAAGAATATAAAACATCTTATTAATAATTCTGTATTGATTTTACAGTAAAATACTACCTTAGATATATTAGGTTAAATTTTATTTGTTTGTTTGTTTGTTTGTTTGTTTATTTCTGTAAACTCTACTCCCAACGTGGGGCTCAAACTCACCAACCCGAGATCAAGAGCCACATGCTCTCCCGACTGAGCTAGACAAGCATTCTTCAGCTCTTTCTTTTTAAAACGTGACTAGTAATAAATGTAAAATTACATGAGGGGTTCACACTTTGTTGGTGCTGGGGAGTGCTGTTCTGGATTGTAGTTGTTTCGGGTCTCTCTTGCATTTGCATTACACTTAACCAGCCCCAATTTTCTACCAGTGTTCTAGATCTCCTCCTGAGGTGAGCATTCACATCAGACATTCTGTCTCTTTGTCTTCTAGGGGAGGCTTTGCGGAAGTCCTCTGACCAGCTCTTGGCTGAATTAGCTGCTGTCATCCCGAGATCCGCCTTTGCTAATGTTTCGGGAATTCCCTTTATTGTTCGATTGTGTTGAAGCCTGTTTCCTGGACTTCCTATTTTCTTCCTTCTTGATTCATTCCTTTGTTTTATGAAGCACACTCTCCCATAGTTTCCTAAAAAAAAAAGTGTGTGGGAGATTAATTTTTCCTGTGTCTGAAAATGTCTTCATTCTGCACATGTTCATAGTTTGGATAGATAAGTTCAGTGTGGAGACCATTTTTCAGAATTTGGAAGGCATCGCACCATTGTCTTTTACTGCCCTGTGTTGCTATTGAGAAGTTAGTTCTAAGTCATTCCATTACTTCTCATTTGTATGTGACCTTTCTCTTTCTCAATCTCTGTCCCTCTCTCTCCTCCCGCCCCCTCCTTGCAGAATCTTCTTTTTCTAACTAATATTATGAGGTTTTGTGATGATGTGACTTCGTGTGTGTCATACCCTTCAATTCTGGGAAGTTCCCTTGAATTACTTTATTGGCGATTTCCTCCACTTCATTTTCTCTGTTCCTTCTCTTTGGAACTCTTTATTCTTTGGATGGAACAGATAATTGTTGGTCTGTACTGGTCCTCTAGTTTTCCTGTCTTTCCTTTTTTATTTTTCATCTCTGGCTTTTGCTTTCTTTTCCAAAAAGTTTTCCCAACGTATCTTCCCACCTTTTGCTGAGTTATTCGCACATACTATCATATATTTAATTTCCAAAATCTCTCTCTTTTTTTTTTTTTTTTTTTTTTTGTTTTTGGACTACTTGTTCTTTTTAATAGCATCCTGTTCTTGTTTTATAGATTCAGTGTCTTTGCCTATATCTCCTTCTTTAAGGACAACAATGATTATTTTGCTTTTCAGTTTTCTCCTCCCCTCATAATCTGTTTCCTCTAAATCTCCTTTCTTCTGTGTGTTTCATATCAAAGTTGTTCTCACAGGTCTAGGAATTCTGGGTTGTTTGTATGTGTTTAGGGTAGGGGACTGAGAGGTGATTGGAGGCTTCCTGTGGGCAGGGTCCTAATGAAAAGGAGATTCTCTGTAGGGCTACTGTGGGGAGCTCTCAAGTGAGTTGCTTTAGGTCTTTCCCCTAGATCTGGTCAGAATTCCCAGAGGAGCTCTGCCTGTGTCTTGCCTTTTCCCAGAATTCCGGGAACTGAGCTGGGGAAGATGGCTTGGGATTTCAACATTCACCAAACCCTCCTGCCTCTGTGAGGCACCCCAGTTTGCTGTGGGCCACCTTTGCTGTTATCGATTGCTTTTTAACAAAACACCCCGAAACTTTATGGCACGGAGCCGCCCTTTTTTTTTTTACTTATAATATTGAGGGTCAGGAATTTGGTAGCTTGGCTGGGTGGTGTATCTCTGATCACATGGCTTTAGCTGGGGCAGCTGGGATGGCTGGTCCACTTCCATGCTGTCTTCTCAGTCCCAAGGCATAGTCTCTCTAAATTTCTCTTTCTCTCTCTCCATGATGTCTCACTTTCTGGGGTCTCTCTGCCTGGCTTGGGTTTCTCACAGCTTGGTCATCTTAGGTGGGCATAACTTTTACATGGCTGCTGACTTCCAATAGGCAGGGAGAAAAGCTGTCAGGCCAGCTCTGCCAGAGCCAACATTGTGTCTCTTCCAGAATATTCTTTTTTTTTTTTTTTTTAAGATTTTATTTATTTACTTGACACACACAGAGAGAAATCACAAGTAGGGAGAGAGGCAGGCAGAGAGAGAGAGGGAAGTAGGCTCTCCGCCGAGCAGAGAACCCAATGCGGGACTCGATCCCAGGACCCTGAGACCATGACCCAAGCCGAAGGCAGAGGCTTAACCCACTGAGCCACCCAGGCACCCTCTTCCAGAATATTCTATTGGTCAGTGAAGTCACACTGAGCCTCCTGCCCTGTGCCTAGATTCAGAGATATGGAGCAATAAACTCTTCCTGATGAAAGAGGAAGGTCACATTTCTTATGAACATGTGGGTTAGGAGATTTGCCATCTTCGGAAATTTTCATCTGCCACACTGCCCAGATTAAAGTTGATTTAAATAAAATTCTAGTGAGTGTGATTTTCACCAACAGAAATATTTATCAATTGTTTCTTTTTTGTAGCTCTTCTCCATAATGTCCTTCCAACATGTTGAAAATCCAAATTAAAAATCCCCACTTTTTGGGAGAAAAGTTTATATTGTAGATTAAACATTTTCTCTGATTCTTCAAAGTAGTTTTCTTTCTTTTTTTGTGTACTAAATCTTTTCCTGTATTCTGGGATTTTTATTTTGTTTTGATTTGTTTTCTTTCGAAAGGAGATCTATATTTACCTGGCTTGGAAATTTGAGATGATTTTGTCAGCGGTTGTGTTGGTTCCTGTTCTCTTAGTCCCAGAGGGAAAATTTTAAGTTTTTGTGTCTTTGGTAATGGATGGGGGCCTTCCCCAAATCCCTCCAGGCCGTCTGGCAGTTCCGTGTGTGGGGCACTGGTGTAATTGCCAAACCACCCTAAATTCCACCCGCCGACTGTCTCACAGTCCCATTCTCTTGCAGTTCACGTGTGAGAATTTCCCAGGTCTTTGGGGGGAAATTTCACTCACTCACTCCCAACATGGCCTTTCTTTGTCAGGGCTGCTAGTTCTTGTTAGTACTTTGACCCCTCTGTTGTCACCTCCACCAAGTCACGCCTACCTCCTCAAAATTTCTAGTGCATCAATACCTTTCTTCCTTATTTTACATGACTGTAAAAGACTTCTCTCCCTGCTTAGGAGGACTCTATGATTCTTTCATCGGGATTGGGGAAGAGAGGGGCATTAAACGTGTCAGCTCAAATTACCATCTGTAAGTCTCATTGGTCAATTTGTCCTTGGTTCATGTCAACCAGGCTTACTGAGACAGGCTCCATAGATTTGCTTGGGTCTGAGAGAGTGACTCTTTTCTTTTCCCTGGCTCATAAGAGGTGCAAACATGAGAGCAGTGATTCTCAATCCTGGCTGCATGTTGGGATCACCTGGGGGGCTTTGACAAAATGCTATACCAAAAGGTGCCTAAATTTGGGCTCCAAATCTCTGAATGCTTCCTTAGCTCTATCAGCAGTCACAATTCCGGTGATGAGCTCACAGATTTTGCCCTCATTAAATGCTATCTGTAATTTCCTGCCTATTCTCCTAAAAGACCGCCTACAATGTAATCTCAGGATTAATGGGCAGGGGGAGGAGGTACTAAAGGAGTGTTATGATCTTTTCTATAAAGTTTGTGCAAAGATCTCATGTCTAACTAGGGGCAAAAGACATCTCTGTCATGAAGCACCATTAATGGATCTGCTTTCTTAAGTTGATTCCATAAGTAACACCTTCATACATATAATTAATATGTATTCAGTACTATAGATTTCTTGAGAACATGAGGATCTTGCTTCTTTCCCTTCCCCTTTATAGGGAGTTGAATTATGTATCCCTCTCAAAAGCCAGGTCCAAATTATAACCTTTGTGAAGTGTTTTCTCTGACACCGACCAATGCTCCAGTTCTTCAATACCACAACTGGTCGTCCAATAATTCAGTTACATTCTGACATGGATTACCCAGGGTTAGTGCAGACCGTACAGGTTAAGGGCTCAGTCCTGCAAGACTGCCCAACTTTGGATGATAGTTCATGAGTCTCAGGTCCCCCAGACTTCTGACTGACCAGGTGTAAATTGAAGGTATTCACTACCCCCTCCTTAGGTTTCAAAGTTTGCTAGAATGGCTCATAGGATTCAGGAAAACAGGTTACCTACATTTATTGGCTTATTAGAAAGAATAAAATTCAGGAGTAGCCAGATGAAAGAGATGCACAGGGCAGTATGGGGCAGGGGCATGGAGGCTCCATGCTCTCTCTGGCAGTGAGATCATCCATCACCTTAATGCGTTCAGAACCCCAAACTCTGAATTCGCATTGTTTAAGGGTTTTTATAGAGCTCAAACTCCAGCTTCCTACCCTCCCCTTCCCAGAGATTGGTGGGCGAGGCCATCTAACCCTCTAATTACTTGGTCTTCCTGCTGACCAGCCCTAACCTGAGGATATCAAGAGGCCCTAAGTTACCTCATTAGCATAAGCTCCAGGGTCATTGAAATCCCAAGGGTTTTAACAGCCCTGTGTCAGGAGCCCAGGACAAAGACCAAATATATTTTCGTATTATACCACACTCACAGTACCTGCGCATATGATTCTATTAGAAAGTAGGTTTTTGCAGATGCAATTAAGTTAAGGTGAGTTTATTTTAGATTTAGGAGAGGTTCTAAATCCAGTGACTGACATCCCTATGAGAGGGCCAGAATGGAGGAGAGAGACACACAGAGAAGACCATGTGAAGATGGATGCAGGATAGGAGTTATGCTACCATGGGGGAAAGAAAATGCCTGGAGTCACCTGGCCCGAGGTTAGAAGAGGCAAGGAGAGATTCAGAGCTTTTTGGAGGGAGCACCAACTTTGATTTTTGACCTCTAGTCTCCAGAACTGAGAGAAAATAAATTTTTGTTGTTTTGAACCATCAAATTTGTAGTAATTTGTTATGGCAGCCCCAGGAAATGAATACACCCTTCTCCATGCCCTCTTCCTTCTTCTCCTTCTTCCTCCTTTAGCTTAGTTATAATGTTTAAGAAATTATTCTTGTTCTCAAGAGAGGTCAAATTATGTGAGAGCAAAGTACACATGATAGCCAATTTGAGTGACCAAACAGGACCATAAAGTGGGGATGCCAGAAGCCACAAGGTGACTGAGTGTTAAGTGTAGAGTGCATGTAACAAGGACGGGGAGGTCGGGGATTCAACTGGCTTTCCCTCTTCATGCTCCAGAAGATGCCTCATATTTAGCAATATCACTTTGATCTCTCAATTCTGACCTTCATGCTAGACTCTTCTAGGTCAAAGATTTTTCTAGATCATGCTTCCAGCAAATTTTATACTTGTCTGCCTCCTAAAGGGATTTTTAGAATATATATGATTTAAAGATGGCAGACAAAAAAATCACTGGGTTGTTTGATCTCTCATGAGAGACAGTCAAGATCCACATTGGTGAAATGTTTTTTCATGTTTGAGAACTTTGAATTAGTTGTTATTTTCTCTCTCTCGTTTCTAAATTAAAATCAGTCACCACTGGATGACATCACAAAAAGATGGCAGAGTAGGAAGCTCTAGGAATCTGTCCCTTCACCAAAACATCGATCGCATTGGCGGGAACTGTCAGCTCATTCGTGGACCGAAGCAGCTTCTGAAGGGATTTAAACAGATATGAACTATTTTTTTTTTCTTCCCTTCCCCCCTTTGCAAGGTGGACGTTTAAGAAAATCTTTGTCAGGTTACTGGCTAATTATGGATACATCAGAACAGAAACATCAGGGACCACACAAAAGAAGAAATACAATATGTTGCAAAAATAGTTAGGAAAAGTAACAAAGAGTTGGCTTTAGCTTTCAACAAGTAAGATTCCAGAGGGGTAGGAGAGAGAAATCTCTAGAATTACTTAATACTTAGTGTCCAGTTCTCAACAAATACAAAATCTACCAAAACAAACAAACCCCCCAAACAAAAAACAAACAAACAAAACCTAAAGAAACACCAGGAAAATATTGCCCATTCACAGGAGAAAACGAATTTGATAGAAATCATCCCTGAGGAATCCCAGGCATTGGAATGATTAGTCAAAAATGTTAAATTCGCTGTCTTAAATATGCTCAGTGAGAAATAAATCAGGAAAACAATGTATAAACAAAATGAGAATATCAACAAAGAAATAGAAACTATAAAAAGGAACCAAACAGAAATTTTGGAGGCAAATAGTACAATAGCTGAAATGAAAAACTCACTAAAGAGGTTAAACAGAAAATTTGAGCAAGCTTGGGGCCCCTGGGTGGCTCAGTCAGTTAAGTAGTAGCCTTCAGCTCAGGTCACGATCCCAAGATCATGGGATCCAGCCCCACATTGGGCTCCCTGCTTGGCAAGGAGACTGCTTCTCTCTCTGCCTACTGCTCCCCCTGCTTGAGCTTTTTCTTGCCCTCTCTCTCTGTGTGTCAAATAAATAAAATCTTAAAAAAAAAAAAAAAAGAGTTGCGCAGGCAAAAGAAAGTGTTAATGAACTTACAGGTAAGACAGTGAACTTATCTAGTGTGAGGACCTGAAGGAAAAAAAATGAATAGTGAACCAAACATGAGGGATGTGTGCAATATCACAAAACATACTAATATACACGTTTTGGGAAGGAGTCCTAGGAGAGGACAGAAAAGGGAAGAAAACAATTTGCATAAATAATGACTGAAAATTTCCCAAATCTGAAAAAATACACAAACATACAGGTCTAAGAAGCTCAATGAGTTTCATGCAGGATGAACACAGAGAGACCTACAATGAGACACAGTATATTCAAACTATTAAAACATGAAGATGAAGAGAGAATCTGGAAAGCACCAAGAGAGAAGGGACTTACCATGTTGGAGGGGCCCACAATAAGATTAACAACTTATTTCTCTTCAAAAATCATGGAGGCCAGAGGCAGTGGGATGACATTTTTAAAATCCTGAAAGAAAGAAACTTGCCAATTGAGAATTCTGTATCTGGCAAAACTATCTTTCAAGAATGAAGGAGATATTAAGAAATTTCCAGATAGGGGCGCCTGGGTGGCTCAGTGGGTTAAAGCCTCTGCCTTCAGCTCAGGTCATGATCTCAGGGTCCTGGGATTGAACCCCACATCTGGCTCTGTGCTCAGCGGGGAGCCTGCTTCCCCCTGTACCCCCATCTGTCCCTCTGCCTACTTGTGATCTCTGTCTGTCAAATAAATAAATAAAATCTTAAAAAAACAAAAAAGAAATTTCCAGATAAACAAAAGCTGAGGGAATTTGGCTCTAGTAAATCTGCTGTATGATGAATGTTAAAGGGAGTCTTTCAGGCTGACATGAAAGGACAGTGGACTTTAAATCAATCAAAGCTGTAAGAAAGAAAACACAAAGAACACAGGTAAAGTTAAGTACATAGGGAAGTAAAAAATTCAGTATCATTGTATATTTGCTATGGTTTATAACTTCTCTCTTTCTTGTGACTTAACAGGCAAATGCATAAAACAATGACTAGAAGTCCACGTTAATGGGCACCCTAATGGATAAAGTTGTAGTCTGTGACAATAACAATGTAAAGGGGGAGAGATGGAGATGTTCAGAGCACAGTGTTTGTATGCTTTTGACACTCAGGAGGTATGACTCAAACTAGGTTGTTTAAAACAAGTTAAAGGTGTTAATTGTAATCTCTGAGATAGTGACTACTAAAATAACTTTTAAAATATAGGAAAAGTTGGGGCGCCTTGGTGGCTCAGTGGGTTAAAGCCTCTGCCTTCGGCTCAGGTCATGATCCCGGGGTCCTGGGATCGAGCCCCACATCGGGCTCTCCTCTCAGTGGGGAGCCTGCTTCCTCCTCTCTCTCTGCCTGCCTCTCTGCCTACTTGTGATCTCTCTCTCTCTCTCTGTCAAATAAATAAATAAATCTTTAAAAAAAAAATAAAATATAGGAAAAGCAAGAAGAGGGAATTAAAGTGGCATACTACAAAATCAAACACTACCAAAACATGCTGCACTTTTTTTCAGAGTACCTTGTAATGATTTTTCTTTGTAGATTCTCACAACCCGGCCTGTGTGAGGAGAGTCAGTGACATACCCTGCCCAGGCAGCTTGTAACATTTACTGTGAGACAGTGCACTGAGCCAGATTTGTGTGGCCAAGTGAGGACCTTCGGTTAAAGAAAGAACACAAGAGAACGCAGAACACACTGGACCGGAAGACAGTAGAGGTAGGTTCTAGCTGCTTGCGTTTTTTTGCTGCTGACAAGCCATACGACAATGGACAACTTTAGTTGTCTTTTTCCCTAAAGAGAGGATGTTGGACTAGATCATCTCAAAGGGCTTTCCAGTCTGCTGATGAGCACCAAGGCTTGCGTGGTAAGGCAGGCCCTCTGAATTGAAGAGCGCAAGTAATGGAGACGTGCATTCTCTGGGGCTACTTTTAACTTTTAATTTTTTAGTTTTTAAAAAATAGTTTATTTATTTATTTGACAGAGAGAGAGAGAGAGTGCACAAGCAGTGTGGCAGGCAGAGAGAGGGGGAGAAGCAGACTCCCTGCTGAGCAGGGAGCCCAGTGTGGGGCTAGATCCCAGGAGCCTGGGATCCTGACCTGAGCCGAAGGCAGACGCTTAACTGACTGAGCCACCCAGGCGCCCCTGAGACTAATTTTAAAAGGGGTGAAAGTGTCATATGGCTGGAAGGAACCCTGCAAAAGGACTTCGTGTGAGAGGAACGATATCTACCACAATAGTGATATCTTTTGTCTGTGTAGTGTTTCTGAGTTACCTCCAGCAGCAACATGCTGTGTGTGTGTGTGTATAATTTTTCTTTTAATTTTTTGGTGGTTAAATAGTTTTAGTGTTTTAGTCTCTGGAAAATGCTGGGAGCAGAGGCTGGAAGCCAGCTAGGGCAGCAAAGCAAGGCAAGGCAGGCCCTCCCTCTTGGTTTTGGCAGGCGGTTGATGATGCCAGGGTGAGGGGGAGGCCACCGAGCAGGGCAAAGCAGTAGGCAAAGCTGCCCCAGTGGGCGTCTGGCCAGGAGCTCCCGGGTGTGAATCACAGAGTGACCAATATCACTTTGAGTCGTGAGTAAGGTAAGGCAGACATTCAGTTCAAGTAAGGGAATATCGACTGAGGGTCCTCCGTGTGCCAGGCAATGTGACCAAACCTGCACACGGATGACGACGAGCCCGCCTTTAAGGAGCCGGTGTAGTCTGTCTGCCCCAGGTGAGGAGACTGGCGCTTAGTGATGTTGGCTTTTGGGAATGACATCACCGGAGAAGAGGCATAGCTGGGGCGGGATGCCAGGTCTGATTTCTCTACCAGAGATCGGCATCCGGCTGTCACCGGATCAGCTCTTCCACCATTTTCATGACTCAGAAAGAGGCGGCTCTAGGACTTCTTTTGGAAATAAACTCAGGTCCCGCACACCTGCCCAGGGAGGTTTAGCGCTAATCGGTGGCCTGAGTATCTCATGTTGAAGTTAACAGTTATTTCCTCTTGTTCCATTTAACTGAAAAACACATGGTCCCTGCCCTTTTTCACTTCTGGTTGGTGACAGAAGTTCCTCATTCAACCCTTTGCACAACACATAAATACAGCACCCTTGGGGCAGGCTGAGAGGCAGAGGAGGGGCAGGCAGAGTGGCTCACACGAGCTCTCGGGAACGGTCAGGGCCTAAGAACCAAGCGTGTTTCAGTGGCAAGGTTTGCAAATCTCGTACTTTCTTCATCCAGACATGAAGGAATGGGTCCTGTTTCTCTCCTAGGCCTTGGCGAAAATTTCATTTTTTAAAGGCCTTGCTTTCTCCTTAACCATCACATTAACTTTTATCTGATTATTTTAAGGGGCTTTGGCATGGACATCTATTCAATTTGGTGCCTTTTCTGTCACATCTTTGAAATCATTTTATATTCCTTCCTGAAGGCCAGAATTGTATGGCCAATAAAGAATTAAGTAAGTGTAGAGACCAGTGGGCTGAAGGGTGGCCCCCAGAAGATCAGGCCCTAATCTCTGGAATCTGTAAATGTTACCTTATTTGGAAAGAAAAAAAGAGCCCTTGAAGATGTGACGAAGTTAAGAACCTTGAGATGGGGAAATTACCCTGCATTGTCCAGTTGGGCCAACCATGCCGTCAACAGTGTCCTTGGAGAGAGGCAGAGGGAGCTCACACACGGGAGAGGAGAAGGTGGTGTGTGGACCGCGGCAGAGATTGGAAGAGATTGGAAGGAGATGGTCAGAAGTGAGAGGATGCTGACAGCCACTAGAAGCTGGAAGAGACAAGGGATGGACTCTCGTCTGTAGTCTCCAGAGGGAGACAACTGCTGGTGACATCTTGATTTCTGCCCAGTGAGACTAAAGTTCTCCTCCAGAAGCTCTGCCTCCAGAACCCTAAGAGAATATAAATCTGTGTTGCCTGAAGCCACCACGGCGGTGGCTATGTGCTTTAGCAGCCACAGAAATCTCATGCAGGGACAGAAACGTTCCAGCCTCTACTGGGGGAGCCGTCTGACAAAGCCCAAGGCCCCTTTCTCAGCCAATGGTTTCAGATCATAAAATAAAATATCTAAGATGGTGCAGAAAGGCAAATATATTGAAATATAGTTGTTTGAACATGAGAAAACAACTGTATATGGCCTTGAGGGCACTATTGAAGATGACCCATTTCAGATACAGGCAAGTTAGAGCTGATTTGATTTGATTGATTTTTAAAGATTTTATTTATTTATTTGACAGAGAGAGCGTGAGCGTGCGCACAAGCAGGGGGAGCAGCAGGCAGAGGGAGAGGGAGACGCTGACTCCCTGTTGAGCAGGAAGCCCTATGCAGGGCTTGATCCTGGGACCCTGGGATCATGACCTGAGCTGAGGGCAGACGCTTAACCAACTGAGCCACCCAGGCACCCCAGAGCTGATTTTATTATTTTTATTATTATTTTAAAAATATCTTATTTATTTATTTGACAGGGAGAGAGATCACAAGTAGAGAGGCAGGCAGAGAGAGAGGCGGGAATCAGGCTCCCAGTTGAGCAGAGAGCCCGATGTGGGGCTCGATCCCAGGACCCTGAGACCATGACCTGAGCCGAAGGCAGAGGCTTAACCCACTGAGCCACCCAGGCGCCCCCTAATTTTATTTGCGAGAAACACCAATGTAAAGGCCACTGTTGTGGGGCCGGCTAAAATCTCACACTGTGTTGTGGGATGGGCTGCCGTGAAGAAGGCTGAGAACATGCAGGATCTCCTGTGGGGTCTAATACCTGCTATTGTTTCGAAGTAGGGGTCAAAGTCAAGTGCAACTGCAATGGCAGTACGGAAACTGCCAGTGTTCTCTGAGACCAAGCCTCAGGAATTGCTCGTGCTCTGTTGTTTGCTGCCTACAGCCCCCGGTCGAAATCCTGAATGTCAGATGGGGAACGTCAGGGGCGGGACCTCTGGCTCACAGAAAGACAAATCAGGAGCGCCGGCTTGAGCGGCCATCCCGGGGAGTCAGGGAGGCAGGGAGGCCGAGGAGGGCCAGGCAGGCCCTTAAGCCTGAGTGGGAGCTGGAATCCCCCTAGGCAAACCCTGTGAGAGGCCACAGCTCACAGGAGCTGCCCCGGGATAAAGCAGGCACAGCAAATTGGACAGGGTGTCAGGCTGACTCTGAAATATGACGAATTAACAGCGAGGCTGGTGGTGTGACCGCTTTCAGACACTTCATTCAGAAGTTATCATATTGCCGGATGCTTCCTATAATTTGTGATGATGCTGATTGTGATAAATCGTGAGTTTCTGGCAAACTCCCCCAGCCCGCTCCAATGGCTGAACAGAGAAAATGTGTAATTCTATGGGAACATTCGTGCCACGAATGAGAGCCGGGCTCTGCCTGTAAACAGAATGCTCAGTCCGTGAGCAAAGTAATTAAATCAAGCTAATTAAATCACAATAAAAATAATTTTAATTTAATTAATTTCTCTGCACTGATTGAACGTTATGTGGCAACCATGAGCCTTCCGGAACACTAATAGAATTTAGGGGCTGGGACACTGAAGTTGTGGTCACTGGTGTGGTACGTGGGTTATTGTTAAGGGAATGAAATTAAATACGTTTAATGAGATGCAGAAATGTTGACTGAGCCACAAATAGAAAATGGTTTTGGAATTAAGATAATGAGGTCTTTTCCTCTCCCGTTTAGGCTTCTGTATTAACTGGGACAATAAATGTCAAATTTGGTCATAATTTAAAAGGTCTAGATGAAGTAGATGGGGCACGATTTCTTCATTATGTTCCCACCAACTCGGTGGGAAACCTTAGGTCGGTGTCTCAGTAGTGCACAGAATTACTGGGCATACTTACTTGTTGTCGGCCCTACCCAAAGTCTGTGGTGCCTGATAAAGATCCTAGAAGCTCTAGAAATGGAATCTTGTGAGATCCTCAGTCAAGGAGTTAAACAAGAGGCAATGTGTTATTAGTAGCAGCAGGAAAGATTTAGGTGAGGGATATAGAAGGACTTCTTATCTGGAAAAGGTATTGACCAATAACCAGTTACTTCTCCTTATTTTTTTTTTTGGAACCATTTATTTATTTATTTATTTAAAAGAGAGGGAGAGGTGGGGGGAAGAAGGGGCAGAGGGAGAGGGAGAGAGAGTATCTTAAGCAAGCTACACGCCCAGGGCTGAGCCAGACAGGGGGCTCAATCTCATGACCCTGGGATTATGACCTAAGCAGAAACCGAGAGTCAGACCCTTCACCGACTGAGCCCCCCAAGCACCCCTTAACAGTTACTTCTTAAAAATGTGAACCATACCTCCCCTTGTATCCCCAGTGATAAACAGAGAGAGCTTTACACCAACCGGTGCTCAAATATTTATTATTAAACTGAATTATTGAGTTCTTGGGGAATTTCTTCCCTTAGCCCTCGGAAATGAGGATGAATGCTCTTCTCGTGGTGCTGTTTAGACACTGTTCCGTTTCTAAGCAGGAGGATACTCGCATGAGACGACCTCTCGAGGTCACCTCTCCGAGACTAATTTTGTCAGGTAAGCAACACTGGAATTCTGAGTGTGTGAGCAGGCGCTCACATAATTACCAATTGTGATTTTAGAGGAGCCTCTGCTTTGGATCCCAATATTATTTATCATGCACGTTATTTTAATTAATATTTTGCATGTGTGCCAACATTTGAACCAGACCTCATTATGACTAGTCGGGGCACTGCATTGTTTGCTGAGTGGAATTGTTTTCCGGGATGCAGCTGGTTTCCTTCCTCAGCAGCCAGGGAGGGCAAAGAAACCGAAAGGGCCAGCGTTTGCAAAAGGCTTTGCTATCACAAAAGTGGGCAGCGGTCCTCGATCCTAGATGGCTCCCCAGCCAGGAGCTGCTTCTCCATCCAAGGTGGGAGGGTTTACAGGGAGGACCCTCACTCCAGAGGGCTCGACACACTGAATGTGGTTCCCCAGAGAGAGGGAAGCAGGAGCAGTGTTTGTGGTGTCTGAGTGCGGCACACCAGCCCTAGGAACAAGGGGTGTCCGTGCGCCTCTCAAGAGTGAATTGGCACCTTTTCTGTTGTCTGTTGTTTCGTAATTGTGCAAACAGTGTGAAATCCAGGCTAGCACAATGCCCATGAGCTCCAGCTGCTCGCTCCGCTCAGCGCACACAGTAACTGACGACCCCCTGCTTCCCCTGTGTTCTGCTCAAGGGATGGACGTGTGGGCAGGTGCTCTTCCTGGCAGAGCTGCCCTCCAAGGTTAGGACAGGACATCTTCCAAGAGGACACTTTTGTGGCTCTGGAAAGAACTTCTAGCTTAACCTGAATTCCAGCGATTTCTTCCCCGGTTCCTTGACTTCAGCTCCCCCTTGCATTCTGATCCCCCACCCTACCCCGAAACACTTCGTGGGTGGGTCCCTTCCTCACAGGTGCAAACATCCATCCTCAGCAGCACGAAGGGACTCTACAAATGGAATCCCCATAGAGCATCTAGCCCATCCTAGACCCTCCTTTTAGAAAGATGCTACCCCCCAAAATGAGGCTTCTCGTTTCAGTGTTTGCTCATGAGAATTAAGACACTAAAACTCGTTTTAACCCCTTTCCCTTACTCTCATAGACTCCTAAGCCTAGTTCTATTCATATCATTCTTTATTGTATTTCAAATCATACTATTTAACCTTCAGTCAAGGGCAGACGTGTCTCCAGACGTGTGTTAAGCCCCTTCCCTGCCCCATGGCATTTTGTTGTCACGGGAACTCTACGAGGCAGGTGCTGTCCTTCTTTCTTTGTTATGGGTGACGGAATGGTGGCTCACACATGCTAGCTTATCCCACCCAGGTCACAGCTCCCTAAGTGGTCAAGCTGCAACTAAAATCAAGGTCCTTCTCTTACCCAGATGCCTCCTCTTGGTACTGCCCCCAAAACGAATCAAGCCTTGAGATCCCTTTTGTAACTGCTCTGTCTTCTTTCCTGACCTCTGGCTGCCCAAGAGCGCACGTGTTGCTGGTCTGAGCCTCAGCTCCGAAATCTTCCTGCTAATCCTCTTTGCCAGCCAGGAAAGCCATTTGACAGAAGGGAGATTCTGGACCAGCTAAGAACGTTAGGACAATTTTTTTTTTTTTCTCTGATAAAGTAAATTAACTACACACTGTGCATCTGTATCGGCCCAAGGATTCTGTCACAGGAGGAAATCTCTTGAAAGGGTTTGAGTTGGACGTCTTGAACGCTGGCCTTTCAAGCAGCCGTAAGGTCCAGGTCCTGTGCCCTCAGATGGCGCTCAGCTTTTTGGGGACCCTGCTGGCCAGCCCCCTAGGCGGTGCCAACCATAGACATGCGTGTCTCCCCCCGCCCTCACTCCCCACCACCGCACAGCTCAATGTACCTGGCCACAGAATTCCTCCTTTATCACCCTTCTCTTTCCTCCTCTACTCTTTCTCCTTTTTTCTTTTCTCACCAGATCAACTTTCCCAGTTCTCCTCTTCATTCCTCTGCCAGCCCCTCCCTTGCCTGTCATCTCGACGGGACGGTGGGCTCCCCCCTACCTTGTTCTGGTGGCCTGTGCCTGCTTCATCATTCTCTGCTGAAAACTAGTAATAACAGAAAATTCAAGAAGAGAAAATATTTACCAGTTCTGACATGGCTTGCGTTAATGAAATTATGTTCAGGGGCATTTGGATTGAACTGGTGTAATTGTAGGTTGCAAAGTCTAATAGTAGCTCATGCGGGGATATCATTTTGTGTTATTTTGCTTTCAGGTTTTTGTTAATCCAGTGGGTTTGGTGGAATCAGAGGGCTTGCTATGGAGAAAAAAAAAAAAAAAAAGAAGCCCGAGCAACCTGCTGGCGGAAGAGCGTGGTCAAACTAGCGGGTAGCTGCACGGTTAGCCTTTATCCCGCATACAATGAGGGCAATCACCGGGGCCTGTAGAAAGAGTATTGAACTGTCCACGCAGGACATTTTTGTTGAAAGTAGTTCTTTTGATTTCATCTTCCCAGCCTAATGGAATAAAAACAGACATTATGGAACGCATTCATCTCAGTCTGAGAGGGACCATCATGAATACCCAGCAACGCGTGCAGTCATAAAGGTTATCCAACTGCCGGAAGTGACTTGGAGGGTGATTGGTGATCCAAAGGTTGTGAGCGCCTCACCCCAGATGGGGGGCGGGCAGCTGTCCCGGGAGAAGACCAACGAACGTGCAGAGGGTGTAGAAACATGCCGTTGCTAATGGGAGAATATTTAACTTCTCAGACATTGTCACGGGTAGCCACAAACGCCCTCTGTCCAATTAGCCAAACCTTGTGGGGTTATCTCAAAGGAAGAAGAAAGGAAAACAAAGTAGAGGAATCTTGAACTTATTTTGGCTATCAGATGGCCATTTCTATGGAAACAGAAACAGAGGCAGGAACCGGCCATGGTCCGAGGCCTGGTTCCTGTCAGCTTCTCTTGCTTTCCATATTCCCGAATTCCATGCTCTGATGCTAGGAGTGCATGACCTCAGTGGCGACCAGTGACAAAGAAAAAAAACTTTACATAATTTGAGAATTTAGTTTTCCCCCCGAACAAGAAGCTCATAGAAGTTAGGCCGACTGGCATTTGGGAGGATTCAAACTTACTACGCCTTCTAATTTCTTGAGTTGCTCGCTGCATTCCGAGTTGGCTGTGACCTGGTAGATGTCACTCCCAGTATTTAGTTTTTGTGTTGCCCGGGTGCTATTTTCCACACGTCTGCTAAAGTGCACAGAAAGGATTTGCTTATTCTCCATCAATTACACTCTGCCCTGAGTTTATAGGTAACTT